>NC_135802.1:42930993-43281618 GCF_964213995.1 Mustelus asterias | reverse complement strand
ACCAGTGGAGTGCCATTGGAATCAGCGTTGGGTCCTCAACCTTTTACAATATATAGCATGAATATACCATATGTAGAATGAAGGGATCGAATGTATGGTAGTTAAATTTGCCAATTGACACCAAGGTAGGTGGGAAACTAAGTTATAAAGAGGAGGTAGAGAGTTTGCAAAGAGAGAAGCGCAGGTTAAGTGAGTGAGCAAGTATTTGGCAGATGGAGTACACATGGGTAAATGTGAACTTCTCCACTTTGGCAGCAAGATTAGAAAAGCAGTATATTATTTAAATGCAGAAACATTGCAGAATTCAGTAGTACAGAAGGATGTGGGTGTCTCGATATCACAGTTCTTCTCCCCGATTTCTATACCCACACTGTGTCTCTCACAAGTGAACACCAACATAAAGTATTCATTTAGAACCCTACCTGCGCCCTCTCGCTTCACATAAAAATTATCATTGTGGTCTCAGTGGGCCCTATTCTTTCCCTAGTTAACCTTTTACCCTTAATGTACTTGTAAAACAACTTAGGATTTTCCTTTATTTTATCTGCCAGTACTCTTTCATGTCCCCCTTTTCGTATTTCTAATTTCCTTTTTAAGTTTCCTCTTGCAAATTCTAAACTCCGCTTGGGTTTCTGCTGTTTTGAGCCCTTGATGTCTGCCACAAGCCTCCATTTTTCTCTTTATTCAATGCTGCATATCCCTTGATACCCAGGGTTCAATGGATTTGTTGGTCCCACCCTTTCTCTTTATTAGAACACGTGGGCCCTGTACTCTCCATATTTCCTTTTTGAATGCGTCCCACTGCTCTGTCAGAGATACTGAAACATACAAGATCCTGCGGGGACTATTCTATTCTATGATTTGATTGGATGCCTATCTGAGAATGTTTCATAAGACCATAAGACATAGGAGCAGAATTAGGCCACTCGGTCCATCGAGTCTGCTCCGCCATTCAATCATGGCTGATTTTTTTTCTCATTCCCATTACCCCTGATCTCCTTATTAATCAAGAACCTATCTGTCTCTGTCTTAAAGACACTTAATGACCTGGCCTCTACAGCCTTCTACGGCAAGAGTTCCACAGATTCACCACTCTCTGGCTGAAGAAATTCCTCCTCATCTCGGTTTTAAAGGATGGTCCCTTTAGTCTGAGGTTGTGCCCTCTGTTTCTAGTTTTTCCTACTAGTGGAAACATCTTCTCCACGTCCACTCTATCCAGGCCTCGCAGTATCCTGTAAGTTTCAGCAAGATCCCACCTCATCCTTCTAAACTCCAAAGAGTACAGACCCAGAGTCCTCAACCGTTCCTCAAAGGACAAGCTCTTCATTCCAGGGATCATTTTTGTGAACCTTCTCTGGCCCCTCTCCAAGGCCAGCACATCCTTCCTTAGATATGGGGCCCAAAACTGCTCACAATACTCCAAATGGGGTCTGACCAGAGCCTTATACAGCCTCAGAAGTACATCCCTGCTCGTATTCTAGCCCTCTCGACATGAATGCTAACATTGCATTTGCCTTCCTAATTGCCGACTGAACCCGCACGTTAACCTTAAGAGGATCTTGAACAATGACTCCCAAGTCCCTTTGTGTTTCTGATTTCCGAAGCACTTTCCCATTTAGAAACTAGTCTATGCTTCCATTCCTCCTTCCAAAGTGCATAACTTCACACTTTTCCACATTGTATTCCATTTGTCACTTCTTTGCCCACTCTCCTAACCTATCCAAGTCCTTCTGCAGTCCCCCTGCTTTCTCAATACTATCTGTCCCTCTACATATCTTTGTATTATCTGCAAACTTAGCAACAGTGCCTTCAGTTCTTTCCTCCAAATCGTTAATGTATATTGTGAAAAGTTGTGGTCCCAGCACTGACCCCTGAGGCACACCAGTAGTCACCGGCTGCCATCCTGAGAAAGACCCCATTATCCTCCCTCTCTGCCTTCTGCCAGTCAACTAATTCTCTATCCATGCCAGGATTTTACCCTTAACACCTTGGGCACTTAACTTATTTAACAATCTCCTATGTGGCACCTTCTCAAAGGCCTTCTGGACATCTAAATAAATCACATCCACTAACTCTCCTTTATCTAACTTGTTATCTCCTCAAAGAACTCTAATAGATTCGTCAGACATGACCTCTCCTTGACAAAGCCGTACTGACTCAGTCCTACTTTATCACGCACTTCCAAGTACTCTGTGGTCTCATCTTTAATAATGGACTCTAAAATCTTGCCAATGACTGAAGTCAGGCTAACCGTGTGCTGCCTCCCTCCCTTCTTAAATAGCAGTGCTACATTCACTACTTTCCAGTCCTCTGGTACCCTCCCTGCCTCCAGTGATTCCTGAAAGATCACCACTAATGCCTCCACAATTTCCTCAGCTATCTCTTTTAGAACCCTGGGATGTAGTCCATCCGGTTTCCTCTTGTGGCGGAAACTAAAACCATCAAGTATAAGATGGAGATAAGGAAAAATTTATTCCTTCAGACTGAGTTAATTAATCTGCGGAACTTTCTTTCCCAGAAAGTAATGGAGACTGTTTCTTTAAATTTATTCAAGACTGAGTTAGATAGATTTTTGCTAGACAAGTCCATGGTCATGGACAGCAGACAGGAAAGTGGAACTGAGATCACAACCAGATCAGCCACAAGCTTATTAAATAGTGAAACAGGCTCAAAAAATCAAATGGCCTACTCCTGCTCCTAAATCTTATGTTCCTACTTGGACACAAATCACACAAGTTTACATATAATATTTTACAAGAATTTAGTGATGGAATTTTGCTTAAACTGAATTATAATGCTGTAAATAATTTACAACTACATAATTTTCATCCCTCACAAAGAATAAATTAAGCCAATTGCAGTTGCTGAAATGCTACACCCCAGTGATATGGATCACATTTCCACAGAATCATATTGTATATTTCTACTTCACAATCAAGTACATCATTTAATTATTTGCTAAATATAGGAATAAATTACTGTAAAAATGAATATTTTCAAGTGAAATAACAAAATTATACTTGCTTATCAAGAAAATTAATACAACACCAAAAAATTGTACAATGATTTTAGATCAGATAATATCAAGAGTGGTTAGGGCGGCACAGTGGTTAGTACTGTTGCCTCACAGCACCAGGGGACCCAGGTTCAATTCCCAGCTTGGGCCACTGCGTGTGCAGAGTTTGCACGCTCCCCCCGTGTCTGCGTGGATTTCCTCCGGGTGCTCCCGTTTCCTCCCACAGTCCAAAAGACATGCTGATTAGGTGCATTGGCCATGCTAAATTTTCCAATAGTGTATCCGAACAGGCGCCGGACTGTGGCGATTAGGGGATTTTCATAGCGACTTCATTGCAGTGTTGATGTAAGCCTACTTGTGACACTAATAAATAAACTAAAGTACATGCTCTTGGGATAACATTTCAAAATGGTCCAAAATTGAGGCAAAATGTTTGCAAATCCAGTGTGAAGCGATTCCAGGAGCCATCTCATTCTTCATCTATTTCCCTTTCTAAGGCAAAATCAGCAATAGTGATGTGATTAAAAATCAGGGACCAAGTTAGAACTGCATGAGCACAGAAATGTTAGAGGGTAATAGCGACGGAGGAGGCTACCGAGATGTGGAGGGACGTGGTCATGGAGGGATCCGAAAACAAGGATGTATAAACTAATTTTTCTCATACACAGAGTAACACTTATAATTTTGGAAGTCTCATCACAGTGCCATGTACAAGAGAATCTGGGGCTTGGTCTAAAATTGGAACAGAAGGTCCACAGATTAATCAAACAACAGCCTGACACAGTCTTATTCACTGAATACCCTATTCACCACCATCCATCCCATGCCTGGGTATGTCATGTCCCACCGACAGATCCATTAGGAGTGGCAGTGGCACAACAGTATACAGTTGGGAAGAAGTTGCCCTGCAAGTCCTCAACATTGACTCTAGGCCCCACAAAGTCCCATGGCACCTGGTCAAACATGGAGAAGAAAAACACCTGATGACCACTGCCCCTCCCCAGCTAATGAATCAGTATTTCTTATTGAATACCACTTGGAAGAAGCACTGAAGGTAGCAAAGACACAGAATGTACTCTGGGTGGGAGACTTCAATGCTTACCACCAAGAGCAGCTCAGTAGCTACCACTGGCTGAGTTGGCTCGAGTCTGAAAGGGCATAGCTGCTCGACCAAGGGTCTAAATCTTCTTGGAAAAATAACAGCGAGTTCATTACACACCTATCATGAATTTAAAAATTGGCCAACAAGTTTGGAGAAGGCATATGCCACAACCAGCTAAATCTATTTAAAACACTTTATTGTCTTCTTTGCTCCACCACTACCATTGCATAAACAACATCTTGCTCTTAGCCACGATTATCTTTTTTAAAAACTTGCTGGATTTGTACATTAAATGCACATCAAACTTACCGCAGGAAGTTACAGCTCATAATTAACAGTATCTTTTCAAATGGTATTTAAACAACAATAACCTGCTCACCGATGCCTAATTTGGGTTTTGCCAGGATTGCTCAGCTCCTGATCTCATTAAGTTGAATTCAGGTGCGGAGAATGAGCATCCTTGACATCAAGGAAGTATTTGACCGAGTATGGTATCAAAGAGTCCTCGCAAAACTGGAGTCAGGAGGAAGCAGAAGGAAAACTCTCCAATGGTTGAAGGTAATTGAGCATAAATGAAGATGGTTGTGGTTGTTGGAGGTCAATCATCTCAGTTTCAGGAGGCCAATCATTTCAGCCCCAGGACATTGTTGCATGAGTTGCTGAGGGTATTGTCTGAGGCCCAACCATCTTCAGTTGTTTCACCAATGACCTTTCCTCCATCATAAGGTCAAAAGTGGGGATATTTGCTGATGATTAAAACCATTTGCAACTCCTCAGGTAATAAAGCAGTCCGAGCCCATATGCAGCAAGGCTTCGGCAAATTCAGACTTGGGCTGACAAACAGCAGGTAACTCTGACATCACACAGAGCAGCAAGTGACATTCACGTCATGCAAATGCCAAGCAATGAACATCTCTCCAACAATGGGGAAATGAACCTTTCTTGTCGACATTCAATGGTATTACCATTTCTGAATCCCTCATGGACAATCAAAAATTTAACTGGAGCAGCCATATAAAGACTGACGATAAGAGGTCAGGTGCTGGGAATTCTGCAGCAAGTAGCTCCGTTCCTGACTTCCCACAGCCTGTCCACCGTTTACAAGGCACAAATCGGGAGTGAGATGGAGTAATTTCCACTAGTCTGGATGATTGTAGCTTCAGCAACACTCAAGCAGCTTGAACCATCCAGGACATAGCAGGTCAGTTTAGCTCAGTTGGCTGGACAGCGATACAGAGTGACCCAGCTGAGGTTATTCATAAAGGCCCACCTTCTCAACCTTGCCCCTCGCCAGAGGTGTGGTGATCCTCAGGTTAAGCCACCACCAGTCACTGCCTATGGTCATCTGGGACTAAGGTGACTTTATTGTCTTATAAGTGCCATGCAGGCACTGTCAATGATACCTTCCATTTCTTTGTTGATGATAGAAAGTAGACCAAAAGGATGGTAGATGGCCAGATAAGATTTATCCTGCTTTTTATGGACAGGGCATACCTGGGCAATTTCCATGTTGTTGGGTAATGTTGTGTTAGATAATGTTGTAACTGTACTGGAACAGCTTGGGTTAAGGTATGGCTATTTCTGGAGCACAGGTCCTCAGTGCTGCGCCAGGATGCTGTCATGGCCCTGAGCCTTTGCATTATCCAATTACTTCAGCTATTGCTTGATACTATGTGGAGTGAACCAAAATGACTGAAGACTGACATCTGTGATGCTGGGGACCTGAGGTGGTGGCAGAGGTGGATCATCCACTCAGAACGCCTAGTTGAAGGTTGCAAATGCTTCTGCCTTATGTTTTGCATTGATGTGCTGGACTCCCTCATCATTGTGGATGGGGATATGTGTGGAATATTCTTCTCCAGTTAGCTGCTTAATTGGCCACCACCATACATGGCTGGATGTGGCAGGACTACAGAACTTTAGATCTGATCTGTTGGTTGTGGGATCATTTAGCTATATCCATTGCATGCTGCTCTGTTTGGCATACATGCAGTCCTGTGTTAGAGCCTCACCAGGATAGCATCTAATTTTTAGGTATGCCTGGTGCTCCTCCTGGTATGTTCTTTTGCCAGTGAACCAAAGATGATCCCCTAACTTGATGGTAATGGTAGAGTGAGGATAATGAGCCAGAGCTGAACCCTATCTTGATGGTAAAGGTAGAGTGAGGATGTGTCAGGTCATGAGGTTATAGATTGCATTTAATTTTTTGAGGTATCAAAGGACTCTGAAGGTAGTGAGTTTAATGTAAGCCACATGAATTGGAACAAGATTTTTGACTAAGGTGCCAGATGACAGGCTGGTCCAAAAAAGCATTATGATCTTGACAGAGATCAGTAACTTATATGAAGCCACAAGATTCCATTGTTTAAAAATATTTACTATAAGAATCAACAAAGCAAACACTAAATGCTATCTATCGTGAATTATGGTTGTAGTTGAACGTGCACTATAAATTGCTCCTTAAAGGGCAGTTACAACTAAGACAAATCTTATTAACTGATTCAGCAGTCCATTCAGATTTTAGTGATCAGTCCTTTCAACCCGGTCTTCGTCACGAGGAATTTCAGCTCTTCTTCTAGGGGGTAATCAGAGCCCTGCCGACAGCAGCACACAAACAACCACCGCTCAATGGGCATGGTCCTCCCCACAAGTGGCAAACATCTGCAGAACCTGTTCAACCTGGTCTAAATAGGAAACAGTTCACCAAAGTTATATTCCACTAACAGAAACAGCTGCAGCAATTGATGACCAGTTTTTGGACCTTCTTCTTCAACTTGCTTGGACTGCATCAGTGGATTCAACAACTGTTGTTGTTTGGACTAATTGGTGCCCTTTTATATCTTTCACCAAGGTTTAGTTTTGATTTCTCAACATCAGCTTGTTTTTGGTTTCCTTAGAAATTGGGAAATGGTTTCATTTCTAGGTTTACCTGTTCTGCTTCCCTTTCAGTTTAATTTTCAGTGCAGCTTGTTTCGAGGTAGGGTCTGCCTCAAAAACAAACAAATTAGTTTTAAAATATAGATCCACTCGCAAAAATAAAAGCTCATGGGAATCCATGGGAAAGTAACAAACTGGATCCAAACTTGACTCATGTGGCAGAAGAAAAGGTTAATTAATGGATGGCAAATGTTTTCATGACTGGAAGGCTGCTTCCAGTGGGGCTCCACAGGACTCAATATTAGTTCCCTTGCTTTTCATGGTGTACACCAATGACATAGGTTGAAGGGGGCACAATTAAAAAACTAATAGATCACCCTAAAATTGGTCTTGTGATATTTCATTCAAAAGTCTGATGGCAGCAGGGAATAAGTTGTTCTTGAATTGGTTGGTACGTGATCTCAGACTTTTGTATCTTTTTCCCTACGGAAGATGATGGAAAAGAGTATGTTCGGGGTGCGTAGGGTCCTTGATTACGCTGGCTGCTTTTCCGAGGCAGTGAGAAGTGTAGACGGAGTCAATAGATGGGAAGCTGGCTTGTGTGATGGACTGGGCTACATTCGCAACCCTTTGTAGTGTCTTGTGCTCTTGAGCTGCAGCCATACCAAGCTGTGACGCATCTGGAAAGGATGCTTTCTATGGTGCATCTGTAAAAATTGGAGTGTGTCGTAGCAGACATGCCAAAATTCCTTAGTCTCCTGAGGAAGTACTGGTGGGTTTTCTTAAGTATAGCATTGGTGTGGAGGGACCAGGACGGATTGTTGGCGATCTGGACACCGGGAAACTTGAAGCTCTCGATCATTTCCACTTCATCCCTGTTGATGTAGACAGGGTAGTGGAGGTCTGGAACTTACTGTCTGAAAAGGTGGTGGTTGCAGAAACCTTCATTTTTTTTAAAAAGTACATGAAAAGATTATACTTTAGGACATGAAGTTACATGATTTTTCCAGGAAACTGGAACAATGTGGCATGAATTCTGTTCCACCTCGAGTCCTACATGTCCCAGGTACTGGGCTAATATTAGACACAATCAGCTCTACACCATAGAGATTATATTTTAGGACATGAGGGTACATGATATATCCAGTAAAGTGAAACTCTGTGGCAAGAATTCTGTTCCACCCTTTATTCCTACATTTACCAAGTGCTGGGCAAGTAAAGGCACACTCAAATGCATGGGGCACAGGTTTGCTTGCAGGAGTTCTCTGTGACACTAAATGCAAGGAAATATCTTGTTTAAACACCCCTAAGAAAACAATATAACCAAGTAAGTTACTCGACACAAAACAAAGGCAGAATCTAGCTGTATGCAATTAAAACAAGGTTTCTTTAATTCAAATAAAATATGCAGAACAAAAAAAGTCTTTCCCCACCCAAGAAAAGAAACACTGCTGTGAATTCAAAACTTACGTTTGAAACTCAACCCCTGCAAGTTAGGATCTGTTAATTGCACAACATTACAAACTGGTTTCTCAAGACAATAAAACAATTAGCAACTCAAAACTTTGAAAGTCGGCAAGTCAACTTCAAAAAAAGAACTTTGCTGGTAGTAAACGGATTGATACAGTACTTTCTCTGAAAATGCATGGTTAAAATCAAATATTCCAGATTCAACCAACTGCTGAATACTACCACTATCTTGCAATAACAATGCACCCATTTATTTACAAACCTATAATGCTCAAAGGCTACTAACATTACTAAACTTAGCAGTTAATAAACTAAATAAATTTGATTTTAAAGTTAACTACACTGGTTAAGCAATATCTTGATAGAATATGGTAGAATCCCTACAGTACAGAAAGAGGCCATTCGGCCCATCGCATCTGCACGGACCACAATCCCACCCAGGCCCTACCCCCATATCCCTACAGATTTACCCACTAATCCCTCTAACCTATGCATCTCAGGACACTAAGGGGCAATTTCTAGCATCGCCAATCGACCTAACCCGCACATCTTTGGACTGTGGGAGGAAACCGGAGCACCCGGAGGAAACCCACGCAGACACGAGGAGAATGTGCAAACTCCACATAGACAGTGACCCAAGCCAGGAATCGAACCCAGGTCCCTGGAGATGTGAAGCAGCAGTGCTAACCACTGTGCTACCGTGCCACCCACATCTTGTTCTTTAAATTCGCACCTTCGCTCCATAGCTTCACCTCTCCCCATTCTGTAATTACCTCCAACCCTAAAAGTCTGAGATATCTGCACTTCTCCAATTTAGGCTCTTGATCATCTCAGATTTTAATCATTCCACCTTTGGCATCCATACCGAGAGATATGAAAGTCCTAAACTCTGGAATTCCCCCTCAAAACTGCTCCACTTACCTTCTCTTTTCTTCTTCATGATATAACCATAGAAAATTACAGCTCAGAAACAGGCCTTTTGGCCCTTCGTGTCTGTGCTGAACCATTTTTTGCCTAGTCCCACTGACCTGCACTTGGACCATATCCCTCCACACCCCTCTCATCCATGAACCCGTCTAAGTTTTTCTTAAATGTTAAAAGTGACCCCGCATTTACCACTTTATCCGGCAGCTCATTCCACACTCCCACCACTCTCTGCGTGAAGAAGCCCCCCCTAATATTCCCTTTAAACTTTTCTCCTTTCACCCTTAACCCATGCCCTCTGGTTTTTTTCTCCCCTAGCCTCAGCGGAAAAAGCCTGCTTGCATTCACTCTATCAATACCCATCAAAATCTTATACACCTCTATCAAATCTCCCCTCAATCTTCTACGCTCCAGGAAATAAAGTCCCAACCTATTCAATCTCTCCCTGTAACTCAGCTTCTCAAGTCCTGGTAACATCCTTGTGAACCTTCTCTGCACTCTTTCAACCTTATTTACATCCTTCCTGTAACTAGGTGACCAAAACTGTACACAATACTCCAAATTCGGCCTCACCAATGCCTTATATAACCTTACCATAACACGCCAACTTTTATACTCGATACTCCGATTTATAAAGGCCAATGTACCAAAGGCACTCTTTACGACCCTATCCACCTGTGACGTCACTTTTAGGGAATTCTGTACCTGTATTCCCAGATCCCTCTGTTCAACTGCACTCTTCAGAGTCCTACCATTTACCCTGTACGTTCTTCTTTGGTTTGTCCTTCCAAAGTGCAATATCTCACACTTGTCTGCGTTAAATTCCATTTGCCATTTTTCAGACCATTTTTCTAGTTGGTCTAAATCCCTCTGCAAGCTTTGAAAACCTTCCTCACTGTCCACTACACCTCCAATCTTTGTATCATCAGCAAACTTGCTGATCCAATTGACCACATTATCATCCAGATCATTGATATAGATGACAAACAACAATGGCCCCAACACCGATCCCTGCGGCACACCACTAGTCACAGGCCTCCACTCAGAGAAGCAATCCTCCACAACCACTCTCTGGCTTCTTCCATTGAGTAAGAAGTTTAACAACACCAGGTTAAAGTCCAACAGGTTTATTTGGTAGCAAAAGCCACACAAGCTTTCGGAGCTCTTAGCCCCTTCTTCAGGTGAGTGGGAATTCTGTTCACAAACAGAGCTTATAAAGACACAGACTCAATTTACATGAATAATGGTTGGAATGCAAATACTTACAACTAATCAAGTCTTTAAGAGACGAAACAATGTGAGTGGAGAGAGCATCAAGACAGGCTAAAAAGATGTGTATTGTCTCCAGACAAGACAGCCAGTGAAACTCTGCAGGTCCACGCAACTGTGGGAGTTACAAATAGTGTGACATGAACCCAATATCCCGGTTGAGGCCGTCCTCGTGTGTGCGGAACTTGGCTATCAGTTTCTGCTCAGCGACTCTGCGCTGTCGTGTGTCGCGAAGGCCGCCTTGGAGAACGCTTACCCGAATATCAGAGGCCGAATGCCCGTGACCGCTGAAGTGCTCCCCAACAGGAAGAGAACAGTCTTGCCTGGTGATTGTCGAGCGTTCTTCCATTGAGCCAGTGTCTTATCCAATTTACTACCTCCCCATGTATACCTAGCGACTGAACCTTCCTAACTAACCTCCCATGAGGGACCTTGTCAAAGGCCTTGCTGAAATCCAGGTAGACAACATCCACTGCCTTCCCTTCATCCACTTTCCTGGTAACCTCCTCGAAAAACTCGAATAGATTGGTCAAACATGACCTACCACGCACAAAGCCATGTTGACTCTCCCTAATAAGTCCCTGTCTATCCAAATATTTGTAGATCCTATCCCGTATCACACCTTCCAATAACTTGCCCACCACCGACGTCAAACTTACTGGCCGATAATTTCCCGATACTTAACCTTTTTGAAAGCTTTCGGTCATCTGGCCTAATATCACTTGTGGTTTGGTGTCAAATTTTGTTCAACAACTCTCTTGAAAACTCTCAAGAAATTTTACTACATTTAAGGTGCAACAAATTGTTCTTCTTGTTTTTGAAATTAGAAACATAGAAACTAGAAGCAGGAGTTGGCCATTCAGCCTTTTGAGCCTGCTCCGCCATTCATTTTGATCATGGCTGATCATCAAAATCAATATCCTGATTCCCCCCCTTCCTCCATATCCATTGTTAGAAATTCTATTTTATTAGTCAACTTAGAGCATTACAGATAACATGCAAGTCCACTTGCACATGCCAAGGTTTGCTTCTTGCTTAAATTTAATGATTTGATCCTAAATCATGCCAAATTCCATTCACCAATCATCCCTGTGTGATGAATCCCAAGGAAAAGAAAATACTTAGCTCAAGTCTAAATTAGTGTTTGGAGACAAGAAGCTCCATCCAGTTCCTAATGGGCCTCAGGATTTCTGTGTATGCCCTGGCTATAGAATAGGTGTTTTTATTGCTCTCGGGGTTTCTGCACATGAAGAATGACCACTGATGTGCAGTTTGTTGATTTTCATGCCTACAGGTCGGGAAACGGCCTCGTTTTAAAAAAATGTTTCAGGGGCGGCACGGTAGCACAGTGGTTAGCACTGCTGCTTCACAGCTCCAGGGTCCTGGGTTCGATTCCCGGCTCGGGTCACTGTCTGTGTGGAGTTTGCACATTCTCCTCGTGTCTGCGTGGGTTTCCTCCGGGTGCTCCGGTTTCCTCCCACAGTCCAAAGATGTGCAGGTTAGGTTGATTGGCCAGGTTAAAAATTGCCCCTTAGACTCCTGAGATGCGTAGGTTAGAGGGATTAGCGGGTAAAATATGTGGGGGTAGGGCCTGGGTGGGATTGTGGTCGGTGCAGACTCGATGGGCCGAATGGCCTCCTTCTGCACTGTAGGGATTCTATGATTCTATCGGAAACCAGTTCTGCGTCTGCGTAAGAGGAAAAGTGAAACAGGTAGGTGACCAGAAGAGAAGCCCCATTCCAGAGAAGGTCTTCCAAGGAGAAGGTCCTATACTAGCAAGTGGAAAAGGAAGTGGTCCTCATTAAGGGAGGAGGACAAGAATCTGAAACAGGTTCTATTACATACAGGTAAAAGTAGGGAGCAGAGCAATTGGCTCTGAATTAAAGAGAGAAAGCTGTGAACAGCAGACTTGAAGCAAAGTGGGTTTGAGAGAAGTCAGAAGATCTGAGGAGACAGCCAAAGTTGGTGACTCCTTGCTGCAGGCCTTTGGAGCAGTGGGGCTCTGCTTGGCACAGCTGAATACCTGGATGTGCGCTTGGAAGGTGAAGCTTGAATTTACATGAAAATCCAGGGGAAAGGAACACTGGAAGGAGTGACTGAAACACTGAGAAGAATTCTAGTTACAGTCATCCGAGTGGATGCAACATTTGGGGGAGAATTTCAAGGCAAGTTCTTAGAGCGTAGAGATTGGAAGTCCTCGAGTTTCAGTGAGTGGTCAGCTCACAGTGAAACAAGCATTTGGGAGGTGGGGATTTGATGAGAAATTCTTGGAATTTGCTTTGATGGCATCTGTCACTCATTTTGGTGTGTTAAGTGTGACTGACCACAGTTCACCTACTAGTTCACATCCTTATCCTGAATATTAGAGCACAAGATAGATTTTGTGAATTTTACCTTTACAAATTTGTGTGGATCTGTAAAGATATATTTGAGGTGAAAGAATAGTGTGATTTTGACTCATTTATCAGTGTTTGTATTGAAATCTTTCCAATCTTTTTATCTAATGTAACATTTTTCTTGTTTAATAAATGTTTTATTGTGTGTGTTAAAAGATGCCAGCAAACCCTTGTGAATGTGTTCAGTAAGTAACTTCCATGGTTTCTAAACAAAAAAACAAAGTTGGGATCTTCCAATCCAGGTCTCACTCCTGAATCTGACTTATCCAGTCTTATTAGCTGGAATCACAATATCTGTGTTCGTTGATCTACACTTGCTCCTGGTTAAGCACTGTCTTAATTTTAAAATTTATTGTTGTTTTCAAAGCCCTCCATCATCTCACCCCTCCATGATCTTATCCAGTTCTACAACACTTGGATGTATACACTCATCTAATTCTGGCTTTTCAGCATGCCAACTTAAATAGCTACCATGCTTTCCTTCTTTGGGAAACTGCTTAAAAACATTTTGATCAAGATTTTGGTACCTGACCTAATATTTCTTTATATGGGTTAGCGTGATTTTAGTGTTATTTTATAATGTTACTGCGAAACACCTTGGGAGGTTCTATTTCGTTAAAGGTGCTATTTTAAATAAATTGAAGTTGGATGACAAACATCACTGCTGGTAATCATTTGAACATGAGACTAATTTAAAATGATAGTTCAAATTTTGAAATGGAGCAGGAGGCAGCAGAAAACAACTCGCATGTTAAAGAAAATTCAAACGCATATTTTTTTTAAATTATGAGAATATATTTAAAAATGGATACATATCAGGACATTGGGAGAAAGATAAAATATGCCGAACTGAGAGTGAATAATGATGAGCTTTTATTGCAGTTTTTTGTATCAGTATTAAAACAAACCCCCCCAGTCCTCAGTAGCTAGATCAATAATTGGGGCGGCATGGTTGTTAGCCCTGCTGCCTCAGCGCCAGGGACCCGGGTTCAATTCCGGCTTTGGGTCACCATCTGTGTGGAGTTTGCATGTTCTCCCAGTGTCTGCGTGGGTTTCCTCCCGGTGTTCAGGTTTCTTCCCACAGTCCAAAGATGTGCGGGTTAGGTTGAATGACCATGATAAATTGACCCTAGTGTCAGGGGCACAGCAGGATAAATGAGGGTTACGGGAATAGGGAGGGATTGTGGTCAGTGCAGACTCGATGGGCCAAATGGCCTCCTTCTGTACTGTAGGGATTCAATGATGATGTTATTCTGGAGTATCTATGTAAGATGAAGCTTTAAAATTGGGGCTTATGGGTATAAAATTGCCTATAAATGTTAAGAATTTTCTTCATATTGTATAGTAGTTTTTAAAAATTAGTACTTACAAAAAAATACATTTGAATCAGAAAAGGAAACAAAACAGAAATGCAAGATCAATGTTTGCAGTTAAGAATGGTGATCAGTGAAGAATCAGTGGTTGTTTTCACAAGCTAGGCATCGTCTAGAACATTAAGGTTGCAATAAACAGTACAATCAAATAAAATGGCTTCATAAATATTCTGTTGGCAATAGCTGCTATTTCAGCGATAAGTAGAAATACAAATTAGAATGCATGGTATTATCTCCAAAGTACAAAATGAAACCAAGATTGGCTGGCAGTGCTGTGATCTGTGGACTTTGCTCATGAAGCAAATAGTTCAAACATTCCCTGGAATGATGGCAAACAGCCATGTTAGTTACTAGCTTTTGATTTTCTGGTCTTTAGTGCTGCTTTAACCATTTCTTATCAAAATAAGTTATGGCTATATTATTTTAATTGATGCAGCCATAACCTAAGTCATATTGATGAGCTGCTGGGACATGTCACCACATGATGCAGGGGTATTGCTCAAAGAAAGGGAGGACTAAGAAATTAATACTGGTATAAAAGAGAATTGTGGGGGGTCTGGTTATAATTATTTATCACTATTATAGCCCTGGCAAGAGATTATGTAGCTGAGAGGTCAACGGCAGAGGCTGCTAACAACTAAAAAGACCAGAGAGGTTATAGACAACTGGATATACACCACTGACCACCACCACCAGGAAGGAAATAAAAGGGGCAGATAAGCAGTCAAATTACAGAAAATTGCAAATCTAAAGACAGGGATAATGCAGGATTTCAATTATCCCAACATGGACTGAGATAGTAACAACATACAGGACGAAGAGGGAATGGAATTTCTGAAATATGTACAAGATAACTTTCTTGTAGCCCAATGAGGAGAGAAGCAAAAATTCCTGCTTTCCTATTTCTAGAAAAACTTAAAAATGGAATCCAAACAGAAAAGTGCAAATTCAGATGGCTCAGGCTATAACACATGATTGGGCACTGACTTAGGCTGTAACATGGTGACAAGCACAGACTAGTTTTAGCATCGGTCCTTGTGGCCAGGGTGAAGTTGTGGGAGCAATGAGATAGCATCACTTGTTACCTGGCATTACTTTTGATCCAGTCATCCCCTAGCCTCCTGCTCATTAACCGGATGGCTGACCTCACTCACACTGGGCATCTCCATTTTCTGCTAAGGCTCATGCAGTTGGAAATGTTGTCCAAGTGTCGGTGCCAGGCATAGCAGCAAACATCTACACACAACTCTCTTTATCCCATTACAGACCTGGTCTGCCCTAACAAGGGCATTTCTAAAAAATGAATGTATTTCTCACTGTTTCTTTAAATCCTGCTCAAGATGCATCATGCTTTCCCACCACCGAGTTCATCCCTTCCTATGCTCCCTTGACCTCTCCCACTCACATTCAAGACACTTGACCTGATCATCAACGTTCCTTCTAAATTTTCCTGCATGCTCACTCTCGCACACATTATCTTAAAGACTTGCAAGATACCTTCCAGGTTTGGTGCAGCCATGCATAAATCACAGAAATCACAGAAACCCTACAGTGCAGAAAGAGGCCATCTGGCCCATCGAGTCTGCACCGACCACAATCCCACTCAGGCCCTACCCCCTTATCCCTACACATTTACCCGCTAATCCCACTAACCTATGCATCTCAGGACACTAAGGGGCAATTTTAGCATGGCCAATCAACCTAACCCACACATCTTTGGACTGTGGGAGGAAACCGGAGCACCCAGAGGAAACCCAGGCAGACACTAGGAGAATGTGCAAACTCCACACAGACAGTGACCCAAGCCGGGAATCGAACTCAGGTCCCTGGAGCTGTGAAGCAGCAGTGCTAACCACTGTGCTACTGTGCTGCCCCATGCATGCAGCTTGAAAGAATATTGCTTGCAATCTCACGTGGCCTCACTACTCCCATCATGTTAATTAGAGACAAGGCCATCTCTGATCAAATGCTGTATTGCTCCTCGTACACATTTCTACTCGCAATCTCACTTCCTTCTGTGTCCACCCTCGAGATGAAACACTTTCTCCTAATTCACTTTCATAACTGTCTAGACTTTGGCCCATCATTCACCCCACTATTTCTACAGCTACTAATTAGGTCAATCAAATCTCACCTATACGCTTATTGCTCTTGTCCCCATTGAAACCATTATTCTCTCACCCCAGTTGCTCCCCAGGTATGGCCCTCAATCTGTTTCCTTAAGCCCAAAGAACACTCAAACTAATTATGGGGGACAACTGGTTCAACAATTCATCAACCTGGTTGGACTACATAAAGCACTATTAGGTCCTGCTCTTCTCTGTCAAAACCGCTCACTAATCCAGTATCTTCCTGGAATGCAAGGATAACATCTGGTTTCAGTTCTCCACTACAAATTGTTGTCTTAACACTTCCCAACTGTCTCATCTACTCTCATCTGATAGAGGAAAAGAAAAATTGAATTGAGAGAAAGTGACGGCAAGGTGAAGTTTTAAAATCTATTTCTTTTTAGCTGACATTTTTAAAACTTTCAACATCAATATCTGAAGGAATGAGTCTCTATATTTTCAATAGTTCATTTTCAGCGCCAGAGAAGCTGATTAGCAGTAATTAACATTTAGCGCATCATCAAAAGTCTACTTGTACTTGAAAGGATAATAATTTTTTTGTGGCGAGTTGAATGAATATCTACAGGGTAAAAACAACAACTATGTGCCATTCATTGCATTTCAATGGTAAGGGGAGACAGTAAGATGTCACTTTTTTAAAGCTAATGGTGGAATTGCTATATTTTTACACAAACACCAGCAGCACTATTAACCTTGTCATTTTGACAGCAAATTCTGGTTTGTTGAGTGGCCTCATTTAGTGCTTCCTGCAAACAAACTGTCGTGATGCAGCTGGATAGCAATCAATGCAGTGTCAAGTTAAGCCAATTTCTAGGAATGCAGCTAGTTCTTAAATGACTTTAACATTGTGACTGAAATAAAAAGAGCCAATGATGTCTATTTTCAGTTCAATGTTGCATATTTCATCTGACAATTGAACATTTAGCTTGAATTTTTTACATTCCTTTTGGTACTTAGCCTAACTACTAGATAATGCCATTTTCGAAGTCTAAAAAAAACTTTTGAACTATAAACAGCAAGACCGTACCAAATTACAACCTGAAATAAATGCTTCATTTTGTCAAGTGCTCAGTATTATGCCCATCGAGGCTGCTCCACCATTCAATCAGATCGTGGCTGATCTGATTGTGGCCTTAATTCCACTTTCCTACCTATATCCCATAACCCTTGACTTCCCTGTTGATCAAAATTCTGTCCGAGTCTCGAATGTATTCAAAACCCAGCCTCCTACTGCTCTATGTGGAACAGAATTTCAAAAACTAACAATCCTTGGAAGAAATTTCCCATAACCTTGTTCTTAAAATCAGAGAACTAATTAATTTTAAACTGTGCTTAGCTGTAGACTTCCCCACAAGAGCATCTAATCTGTCAGGCCTCCTCAGGGTCTTATGCATTTCAATAAAATTGATTCTCATTCTTCTGAACTCCAATGAGCACAGACCCAGCCAGCTCAATCTTTCCTCATAAAACAAACCCTTTCATTTGAGGAATCAGCCCAGTGAACCTGCTCTTTAATAAACTGCTTTCAATGCAAATACTGTATATATCCCTCCTCAAGGAGCCCAAAACTGTACAAAATACTCGAGGCAAGATCTCACCAAAGCTCTGTATAGCTATAGCAAGGCTTTCCCTCAGCAATAAAAGATCACATTCAATTTGCCTTCCTAATTATTTGCACTACCCGCATCTAACTTTTGGAATTCATGCATGAGGATGCCCAGCTCCCTCTGTACTGCAGCGTTTAATTAAATAATACTATTTTTCTATTCTACCTTTCAAAGTGCACAACTTCACCCTATCCCACATGATACTCCATATGCCAACTTTTTTGCCCACTCACTTAATCCCTTTGAATACCAACTTGCTTTCATACCTATCTTTGCACTATCAGCACATTTGGCTACAATATAATCTGTCCCTTCATCTAAACCATTAGTTGAGATAAATAGTTGAGGCCGCAGCACTAATTCCTTCAGCTGATTAATTTGCCAACTTGAAAGTGACCCAGTTATCCTGAATCTGTTTTCTGTTGGTTAGCCAATCCTCTGTCCATGTTAAAATATCACCCCAACGTCATGAACTCTTACTTTGTGCCGTAACCTTTTATGTGGTACCTTGCTGAATGCTGTTTGCAAATCTAAATGCACCACATCTACTAGTTCCCCTTCATCTATTCTGCTTGCTAAAACTTGAAAATCTAAATCTGTCAAATGCTATTCCCCTTTCACAAAACCATGTTGACTCTGCCCGACTGCGTTATGATTGCTATATGCCCTGTCATTACCTCCTTAAATTGGATTCTAGTATTTCCCAATGACGTACGTTGAACTAACTGGCCTATAGTTTCCTGCTTTGTCTCTAGCTTTATTCAACAGTGACGTTACATTTGTAGCTTTCCACTGGAACATTCCTAGAATCTAGAGGATTTTGGAAGATTACAACCAATGTATCCAAAACTCTGCAGCCATTTCCTTTGAGAACGTAAAATGCAGGCTATCAGATTCAGGGGCCACATAAGCTTCCTTAAGAGTGTAATGTTCTTCCTTTTTACCTCCTGATTTTCTATTAATTTTTAGGATGCTTGTTTTGTCTTCTGCTGCGTGGGCAGATATAAAACATGTTCAAAATCTCTGCCATTTATTTGTTTTTCTCTCTTTCCAAGGACCAATGCATATTTCAGATGCTCTTTTTATATACTTGCAGAAGCTTTTGCTGTCAGTTTTTATATTTCTTGCTAGTTTACTCTCATCCTCCATTTTCTCCCTCTTTATTTTTCTTTTAGTCATCATTTGTTAGCTTCTAAAATTCTCTCAATTTTCAGAGCTCATCTTTGCAGCACTTTTCTTTCAATTTGATACCATTAATTGAAAATGGCAGTAAATATGCCATTCTGAGTTGAAGTTCTTCTCAGGTGAGTTCCAATATTAGTATATTACAATGTCCATTTACTTTTCAATAACCAGTTTTGCTTTTAAATCTAATAATCATATTGCACATTCCATCAGACTGTATATATTTTTTGGCAACTGGTTTGGAAACAAGTCAATTTTGACCTGACAAGACAAGAGAACGACAAGAGGCATTTACCAGAAAGCAAATGTTTTCTGCAAGGTTCATTTTTTTTTAATGTTTTGCTCCATCCTCTAAGTTACAAAGCCAGTGCTCAGAGTGGACCAGGCAAACCTAAATCCAATCCTTGCTTGCCCCAAAAACTAAATTCAAAATCTAACAATCCAATTCATGGTTCCCACAAGAGACACAAACAAGGTCCAAGCTGACAAGATAAGGCATTGTACCCCATCTTGGGCTTGAGATCTTTACATCTAGGCTCTGCTCAGGGTGTTGATTAGTGAGCCTTAAAACATTTGCAGTTTTAAATGGATATATATTTTATTACTGATTATTTTCTCACTTTCACATTTTTGTTTCGGATTGAATGTGTTCAACATGCTAGTTTCAAGAGCAAGAAGCATCCCCCATCCCTATTCCTTTCTAAATGCATCATGACTACCTATAGTACTTGCAACAACTAAAGGCATGGTGAAAAGGACACAACAGAAACCAATAATACAAATTTGCATTTAAGTTAGTATTAAAATCCATTTTCAGTGTGTGGTGAAAAACATTTGATGAAAATTATTTCTACGTGTAGTAAGATTGTCATTACAAAACAATTAAGCAAGTGTTTTCAATTTGTCATTTTTCTTCTTAAATGCTTTGATGATATATTGGTAGAACAAAATTTTCATATTTAATTTATTCAAGAAAATCCGTTTTGCTCTTACCTATGAATGGGATAGATGCTAATGAGTCATCCTGTGGGCTTGAACTTGATGCCTTCCTGTGATCACCCATTCGTTTAATATTTACCTCACGACGTGCATCATTAGGTAGCCAGCAGGTGGGATCCGTTACTGTATCTGGTGAGTTTACAGCCAAAATGTATGACTGATGCCTTAGCGGTTGTGGAGTTAATCTACTTGCAGCAACGTTTCCCCTCAAAACCACAGTCTCTTTTAAGTCTGAAGGATCGTGCTCTTTATGTTCAGAGTTGAGCTCATTTTGTTCTAGACAATTCTCTTCACCTAATTTAACCTTCTCCTGTTCTGTTTTACTTTCAGGTTTCAGTTTTTCCAATTCCTTACTCTTTTGTCTAACTGATGTATTAGTAACACTAGAGGTAGCAGGAGCCTTTACTTTCCTACTTGTCTTCATGAAAGGCTGTACAGATGTTGGTGCAGAGCATGAAGCCGATCTTACACCAAGAACTACTTCTGTTGGATGTTCAGGCACACTTTCAGTTCTTGTCCTTGGCTCTAGATCGCAATGATTTACCATTCTTTGGTCTTTTAGTGCATCAATACCAATACTTTGTGTAGGAGAAAGAACTGGTGGTGCTGCATAGGAAACAGTGGTGGTTAACAAAGAACTTGGCAAGGTATTTTGAAATGACAATGGTAAATAAGACTTTTCTTGAGGAGGAGCTAGAGGTTGCTGCCCTGTGTAAATAGACTGGTGATCTCTTGAATGCTGAACAGATTTTGTATCACTGGCAGCCTTCCAAATAGGCAAGGCAGGACTAGAACGTGCACTGCTTCGAATGTTGGATTGTACTTTTATACTGTTGTTGCTTGGAACGCTTGGCGAAATACTTGTATTCTGAGACTGGGTTGTACCAGCAATAGATGAGCGAGTTCCTGGCAGTCCAACTTGTCTGACAGGTTGCCGGAATCCTTCACGAAAACAAAGCCTATTATCCAGTTCATTAATTCCAGCTGTTTGGTTAAACATTTGATGCACTCCATTACCAGCTGGATCACGTGAACCGAATGTTCCAATACCTGTAGAGTGACTGCCCAATGTTTCTGCTTGCTTTCCAAGATAATCACATGATTGTGTCCTATGGTTTTGTGGTCCAATTACTGGTGTTGTTAATGCATCCTGTGAAGCGCTCCGTGGCCAATTTTTCATTAAAACAGATTCTTCTAATCTTTCCTGAGACACACTCCGGTATCTCATAGGTGTAGCTTGGCAAGATCGATCATGTGAAGTGCTCCGACGTCGTGCGGGAGTTGTAACACGGGTTGGAGCAGTTTGTTGATAATCTGCTGAGTTTTGAACTGCTGCTCTTAAACTATCTAATCTTTCCTGTATTGTCCTACTACCATACATGTGCAAACGTCGATTTTCAGTATACTCTTTGTAAGTTTTATAATTCCGCCAGTCTATATTCTGGTGCGAAGTAACAGCTGTTGAAGATGCATGATGATTTGTGATTACTGAAGAGTCCGTGGTTTGAGGTGTAGATTTGCTGGAAGCAGCATCTAAATGTGGTCCATAGATTGTCTGTTTACCAGCATTAGTGGTAGGGGTAGTTGCTGTAGCATCCTTTACCCTACCACTTGTAACTTGTTGAACTGGATTACTGGTTAAAATAGCTGAAGCAGAAGAGGTCCTCGTTTTTGGTTTCCCAATGGTGTGGTCAGTCAAGCCATACCGTTTTTCCTCTGTTCTATGAGTTGGGCTTGAATGGTTAATTCTACCAGGTGCAAAATCAGCAACCCTCTCTGAAGGCACAACAACAGTCCTTACTGTTTCATTGCAAACACACACAGCAGTATTAGTTTTTGCAATATCTACTGAAGATGGAACTTGCACTTCAGCCCGATATCCTCTATCAGATGTGGCAACTGTCCGTACTGATTTACTAAGGTGTTGCCTCCCTCGAGATGATTCTGGTGGTGACACCTCCATGGGCTGAGCCACAGTTGAAGCGGTGTTAGCCAATCGAGGGTAACAAACGGGTGGTGGTTGAGGGATATTGTGGGCATTGCCAGTGTATGGATCATTGCCTTTTAAATAGGCATCTTGGGAATATGCCTTAAAAAGATAAAATGAATATTTAATTATTAAAATGAAAGAACACATTGCACCATTTTATTTTAGAGTTGGAAAACTTCTACCACGAAAACTACAAATTATAATGGAAATAGCTATCAAACTGTACTGGTGTTCTGTCACATAAATTAAAGAATATGAAGCTATAAAAAAATGGTGTTCATCAGAGTTCCTTCATTACGGACTCTTCAGATATGCCCTCACCTATGATAGACAAAAGGTGATTTTAATGTGAAATATGACAATCCTAACCTGCCAGCAATTCCACGAGATTAAGCAAGAAAGATCAATTAAAATTTACTACTGGTTTCTCAGGGGCTGGGAAACTTAGCAGTGAGAGAGGGGTGGGAGCTGTTAGCTCTTTGGAGCTTGCCTTTGGTGTTTGGTGTTTACCTCTTTCACTATAATAAAAACAGAAAGTGCTGGATAAACTCAGCAGGTCTGGCAGATCTGTAGAGAGCGGAACAGTTAACACCAAGACTCTATGACTCTTTTAACCTCATTCTTTAAGATTACTTTTTATGGAAGGAGTTAAAATACCCAACATTAGTTTTGTCAGGAGCCAATTTTAACATATATCATTCTGCTAGAAATTAAAAGCCATTTTTCAAATCTGTCTCGAGGCTGAAGAATTTTATGTGAATGGGCTTACTTTTACATTACTGGTCCTCCATTTTCTATTAAGGCTCTCCCAACTCCCTTCACCTTACTTTCTTTTGCAATCAGGAAAATGGATTAGTCACAGATTTATTCAGAATTACAGTCTTTGCAATGGAAGGGAAATCAAGTTATGTTTCTGTTCCCCTCCCTCCCTTAGTGAAATATTGAGCTGTCATAGAGCATTTAATTCAGCAGCCTAAAGAACAAAAACACTCCAGCGAAGTTGGGGTTTAAACCTGGAACCCGAGTAAGAGTCAAACTACAAACTAGCCTGCCAAATTTAGTTTAAAATTCTCTTACCCAAGTGAATTACTAAAGGCTGGCTCAAATCTGATTTTCTCCTTGCAGGATAATTTACAAAAATATTTGGAGACATTTAAAAAATTTATTCAATCCAAGTTTACAATAAGGAAATAAACCAAAGCCAATGTAACCTTTCTTAACAGAAACTGAATGCATTAAACCTTTGGTAGAAATCAGGAATTCCACAAAACTTTCCGATTTATCCTTTTCATTTCTAAACTAAACAATACTTACATTTATAGTAAAGCAGGCTAAGTAAAAGTCACTCAAGTGAAGAAAAATAGGAATATCTGAAATATTACTTTATAGAGAAAGTTCTCTAAATAGTATTAACAGTTGACCTACCTTGCATTTCAAAGTTTGGCTCCTCTGAAAAACTGTTAAACTTAATTTGGAACATTTGCCAAATCTGCTTTTTGTTGCACAGGAAACCTCAATCATTTTTTAAAAATCAGATATTAAATATACAATAGTGAATTGACAAACGATTTGTTTGTTAGTTCAAATAAATACACTTCCGTACTCCCACTTCGGTCCACGTACATCCAAATTCAGTTAATATTTCAAGCGTACGTTTAAAACTACTCTGCCCTGCTGTAAAGACAAAATAGTCCTTAATTCACTTCAGGTGTAGGTTCATATTACAAAATTTCCTGTTCAAATCCCAACATGCACAGTCGTCATCGCCAAGCTTGTCCCACCCATCACGTAAGCTCATCAGTAACAAAATAAGCCCTGACTATAGATCTAAGGGATCTTTGAAACTGGGCGAGGCTGTCAAATGAAACTTTGCTCTTACTGGAATCATTTAACTGCTAAGACATTCTACAGCAATAAATAAAAATAAGTAGGCAAAGTTCAATGATAATCTAAAAATAAGAAAAGTTATGTACAAGGAGCTTCTAAAGTTATTTGAGAAACTTTGATCCCCAGTGTCATAGTGAATCGAATAACTAGGCTGCAAAGAGGGCTTTAAACTAAAGAGTGGGGAGGGGGATGTTTGGAAGGGTGGTGGGTAACAGGTTCACGTGAGGGGAGATTTCGGAAGTTAAGGAGAAAGATGTTGCAAAAAATGTCTAATTTCATGATTCATATGTTCTAGGTATAAAATCTTTAGCTTGGGATTGAAGTTTTAAACACAAGATAATGGAAGCTCACAGTTTGAGATGCTGGCAAATGGACTTGGAAGTAATTGCAATTCAAAGAGTGTTCTGTGTTAATTTAATAAGGTCAGAGTTAGAAGTAGGAAAACATTAAACAATGAGTGGCACTTGAGTTTTTTTAGGTGGAGAAAATTAAAACAATCACTATCACTGGAAGAAACGGTACACGGAAAACTAATAGAACTAAAGGCTGAAAGAGCCCTGGAACTGATGGCCTGAACGCTTGTGTTTTCAAAATAACGGCTGTGGAGTGCGTGGATACATTGGTTGTTACCTTCCAAAATTCCATACTATTTGGAAATATTGCAGCAGACTGGAAAACCATAAGTGTAACATCTCCATTTAAGAAAGATAGGAGAGAGAAAGTAGGAAACTTTTGGCCAGTTTGTCATTGGTAAAATGCTGGAATCCATTATTAAGGAAGTAGTAGCAGGACATTTAAAAAATCATAATACAATCAGGGAGAGTCAGTATGATTTTAGGAAAGGGAAATGATGTTTGACAAATTCAGGGTTTTCTGAAGAGGTAACAAATAGGCTGGATAAATGGAACTAGAAGATGTCGTATATTTGGATTTGCAAAAGGCATTCAATAAGGTGTCCATAAAAGGCTCATGGTGTTGTGGATAATACATTAGCATGGACAAAAGCTTGTCAAACTGAGAAAACAGAGTTGGGATAAACGGATCATTTTCAGGATGGTAAATTGAAACTCAAGAATGCCACAGGGATCAGTTCTGGGAATTCAACGATTTACAATCTATATTAATGACTTGTTAAAGGGACAGAGTGTATTTGAGCCAAATTTACTGATGATACAAAAATGGGTAGAAAAGTAACTTGTGAAGAGGATAGAGTCTGCAAAGGGATATGCAATTTAAAAACAAGATGACCAGGATGTTTCCACCTCAAAAATTGTGACAGGACAGGGGAGACAAGATGGGACAAACCCGAGGGAAATACCTTTATTGCACTATTTGTGGCCCAGACGGACAGCACGTTTCCCTTAGCCCAATAAGTTAGCTCCACATAATCAGACTCCACCATCAGCTAACCCTCAAAATGGCATATTCCTTTTACCCCCCACTGCAAGATAGTAAATGTGCCTCGAACCCCCCACCCCTCCATGTTCATATCCTGACAGTTCCCTACACCCATTTCTCCATATTCCACCCAACTTTATAGTGTGCTTCATAACATATCAGCATGCCCCCCTCATGCCCAATTTGTATAACCTCTCCATAAGGCTGATTGTTGGGTAGGAAACTTGTTGAAAAAAAATCTAAAAATGATATATTGCCAAGTTCTGGGTTTCCTATTTGAAGCTTTCCACCCACATTCTTTCTGGCTCAAAGTAAACATTGGGGCAATTATTTCAATACGAGACATGTTCATAATATACAAAAAAAATTTACTACTAAATTAGAAGAAATAAAAATAGATTCCTATAGCAATCTTACCACTGGAGGTCTCTGCATACTGTAGTTGGTGAAAATCAAAGCAACCACAGCACAAGCTGGTTAACTCAAATTATTCTGTCATATTGATGCTGGATTCAGCAAGCTATAAATACATCTACTCTGAGTTCTCTCTGGAAGATACCACTGAGGTAAAGGGTGGTGTATTATGCACCGCACTATAAAATTGAGCTTTATTATAACATTATTTCATCTGCTACAGCTGTAAATTTTTTGTCCAGAAAGCATATCTCATTTAGGAAAAATTTCTTGAATTCATTTTTTCTTGTGACTAGTCAAATTTTTTCATAGCTTTCACAGCCTTCCTTTTAACTAGGTTATACCCTTGTCTCTTCAATCTCCTGGTGTTACAGCTCTTCAATAACAAAATGAACTGCTTCATTATAAAGTCACATCAACTACTCCAGTATTCCAATGAAAATCCAAAGTCGTGAGTTCACAGTTGCTTAGTCACCATACTGACCAAATTAGAAAGATGATGTAACCAGAAGATCCCTGCCATGTTATTCCTTGCATTCCTTTCACTCAGTTATTGGAGAAAATGTTAAACAGGCTACGGAATGGAAACTGTTCTTGTCATATAGCGAGTTTTAAGAGCTGGTTGCTGTCATTTATTCAATTGCCTTGTATTGTGCGTCACCAATTTTGCTCAATAGGAATTAAGATAAATGCACAGTTAACAGAACTGCTCAATGTTGAGATGATAACTGTTTGAGAATAGTCAGGTCACAGGCTTATTAGTATCCTTTCTCTATTGAGAAACAGTGATGAATGGATAGCTCCATAGCGCAAGCAATTACCAAGATTGAATAGAATCATCTTTTTCTTTTTATCCTTTCACCAGATGTGGACATCGCTGACGAGGCCAGCATTCATCGCTTATCCCTAAGGTTCCCTTGAGAAGGAGCTGGTGAACCACCGTTGTGAACTGCTGCAGTACATCTAGGCTCATCCATAGTCCTGTTAAGAAGGAAGGGTGTCTCAGGAATTTGACCCAACAACAGTAAAGGAACAGTGATATAGTCCCAAGTCAGAATGGTGTGGATATTGGAGGGGAGCTTTTAGGTGGCGGTGTCCCCAAGCATCTACTATCATTCTCATTCTGAGTGATATATCATTGGGAAAGTGTTGAGATTTCCCCTTTGTTGGAGATGGTCATTGCCTGATATTTGTGAGACCAAATGGTACTTGCCACTTATCAACCCAAGCACAAATATTGTCCATGCTTTGCTGCATATGGACATGGACTGTTTCATTATCTGAGAAGTCATGAATTGTTCTGAGCACTTGTGCAAACATCAGCAAATATTCCCATTTTTGACCTCATGATGAAGGGAAGGTCATTGATGAAGCAACTGAAGATGGTTGGACCAAAGACACCACTGTGAGGAAGTCCTGCAGCTATGTCCTTGGAATGAGACAATTGACTGCCAACAACCACAACCATCTTCTTTTGTGCTGGGTATGACTAACTAGTAAAGCTTACCCCGATTCTCATTGACTTCAGTTTTGTTAGAGCGTCTTGATGCCTCACACAGTCAAATACTGTCTTGATGTCAATGGCAGTCACTCTCATCTCACCTCTAGCATTTAGCTCTCTTATCCATGTTTGAACAAAGGTGTAATGAAATCAGGAGCTGAATGGCCCTTGCTGAACCCAAATGGAGCATCAGTAAGCAGGTAATTTTTAAAAAATTCATTTAGGTTATGAGATGTGGGTGCCACTGGCGAGGCCAGCATTTATTTCCCATCCCTATTTGCACTCGAGGTGGTGGTGGCGGGCTGCCTTCTAGAACTGCTGCAATCCCTGAAATGTAGGTACACCCACAGTGCTGCTAGAGAGGGAGTTCCAGGATAAGGAATGGCGATACATCTCCAAGTTAGGACGATGAGCGACTTGGAGGGGAACTTCCAGGTGGTGGTGTTCCCATGTGCCTTCTGGCATCGTCTCTGGCAGCAGTTGTGGGCTTGGAAGGTGTTGCCTCACGACCCTCAGTGAATTCCTGCAGTGCATCTTGCATATGGTTCACACTGCTGCCACTGTTCACTGATAGTGGAGGGAGTGAATGTTTGTGCAAAGGGTGCCAATCAAGTGGGCTGCTTTGTCTTGGATGTTGTCAACTTCTTGAGTGTTGTTGGAGCTGCACTCAGCCAGGCAAAGGGACAGTATCCCATCAAGCTTGTAGAATGTGGAAGGACTTCTAGGAGTCAGGAAATGAGTTACTTGCCGCAGGATTGCTACCTCTGACCTGCTCTTATAGCCATCGTATTTACATGGCTAGTTCAGTTCAGTTTCTGGTCAATGGTAACCCTGCTAGGATGTTGATAGTGGAGATTCAGTGATGGTTATGACATTGAATGTCAAGAGGCAATGGTTAGATTATCTCTTGTTGGAGATGGTCACTGCCCGGCACTTGTGTGGTGCCAATGTTACTTGCCACTTGTCAGCCCAAGCCTCGATATTGTCTTGATGCAATAGGACATGGACTGCTTCAGTATCTAAAGAATAATAAATGGTGCTGAACAAATGAACATCCACATATCTGACCTTATGATGGAAGGAAGGTCATTGATGAAGCAGCGGAAGATGGTTGGATCTCGGACACTACCCAGAGGAACTCCTGCAGTGATGTCCTAAAACTGAGATAATAGACCTCCAACAATACAAACACCTTCTTTCGTGCCAGGTATGATTCCATCCAGTGGAGTGCTCCCTCCCATCAATTCCAGTTTTGCTAGGGATCCTTGATGGCATACTCAGTCAAATGCTGCCTTGACGTCAAGGGCAGTCACTCACATTTTGCCTCTGGAATTCAGCTCTTTTGCCCATGGTTGAACCAAACGTGTAATGAGGTCAAGAGCTGAGTAAATGCCGCTTGATCGCAGTGTCAATGACCCCTTCCATCAATTTGCTGATGGTCAAAAGCAGAATGGTGGGGTAGTAATTGCTCAGGTTGGATTTGTCCTGCTTTTTATGGACAGGACATAGCTGGGCAATTTTCCATATTGCTGGGTAAATGCCAGTGTTATAGCTGTACTGGAACAGTTTAGCTAAGGCTGTGGCTAGTTTTTGAGCACAAGTTTTCAGTACTATTGCCAGGATGTTGTCAAAGCCCAAAACATTTGCATTTTGCCATTTCTTGATATCATATAGAATTAATCAAATTGGCTGAAGACTGGCATTCATAATACTGGGGACTTCAGTAGGAGGCAGAGATGGATGACCCACTTAGCACCTCTGGCTGAACATGGTTGCAAATGCTTCAGCCTGGTCCTGGGAAAAGAAATAGGAATAGGAGTAGGCAACTTGGCCCCTCGATCTTGCTCCACCATTCAATAGAATCGTGGCTGATCTGACATTCCTCACATCCACTTTCCTGTCCTTTTCCTGTACCCCTTATTTCCCTTACTGATCAAAAATCTATCTGAGCTTTAAATATAGACAAGGACTCTGCCTCCACAGCTCTCTGTGCAGGGTGTTCCAAAGACAGTCAACCCTCAGAAAAAAATCCTCCTCATCTCAGTCTTAAATTGGTGTCCCTTTATTCTGAGACTATGCTCTCTGGTCCTAGACTCTTCCATGAGGGGAAACATCCTCTCAGCATTTACCCTGTCAAATTCCTTAAGAATTTGATAGGTTTCAATGAGATCAACTCTCATACTTCTAAATTTCAATGAGTATCAACCTGTTTATCCATTAGTCTTTCTGATTACCTGCCACACCTGTATGCTAGCTCTGTGTTTTATGCACAAGTACCCCAAAGTCCCTTTGTGTTGCAGCCTTCTGCAGTTTTTCTCCATTTAAGTAATACTGCTCTTTCGCTCTCCCTTCCAAAATAAACAACTTCACATTTTCCCATATTTGCCAACTTTCTGCCCACTTGCTTAATCTATCAATATCTCTTCATAAACTGTTTGTATCCCTCTCACAACATGCCTTTCCAACTATTCTTGAAGTTTTGAAAATGAAGTTAACCAAAGAGAAGTCAAGTTTTAAACACAAATTGTAGAAGGCAGGAAACACAGAGGAGATCAAGCGATCTGGAGTTTCAAGATTCATGGAAAGAAAAGAGTCTACAGTGAGTCTCAATTTCAACACACGACAGATGTAGTAGGGATATTGGTCAACCAAGGTGATAAAGTTCTCCGGGACAACAAAAAGTTTTTTTCTTTTGTATCAAAAAGCTTCTTGAAAACAGTTTCAACAATGGAGAACTGGGAGCTCCATTGGAAATCAAGACATGATTGCCAATAGATGAAAATTAAAAGCTGAGGCAATATCTCTTGAAAAGAGTAAGCAATTATGTTTTTGAATACAAATTTCATGACCTACTAAAAGGCATGAAAAAGATCAAGATGCAATAATTTAGCCATTGCACAGATGGAAAAATGCTGCAAATCGATGAATGTGGAACAGAAAAATTACTGGAAAAGTGAATAAAAGTTGGTGATAAGCAAAAATGATGTCAGACATACAGAATGGACAAGGAGGTACAACTGGAAACCGCAGGGAAACCAGAGCTGAATAATGTGCAGTTCATACAGAATAATTGAAAAGGACTCGATGTAATTCTTGTGCACACACTTATTGGGTTACAATCATGATTTCTTCAGGTGCATAATTTGAGAGCCTGTCAAAGTTTTGGGAGATACACTTCACGTAGCTTTAATGACCTATGATGGGGCACCTAGAACTGCACACAGTACAAGCCTCACAATGGTGCAAATTTTCCTTTTCTTTGTGTTCTATTCCCCCATTTATTATGCCCAAAATGCGACTGCTCTTTATTACGACATATCTACCTGTGCTTGCACGTCACGGAAATGTGTTTGAACCTCTAGACTTCTATTCATTACCATTGAATTTACACTACTATTCCTTGTTTTCCTCTCAAAATGTACTACCTCACACATTCCCTTGTCAAATTGCATTTGCCAACCTTCTTCCCATTCCACTTCCTGTCTATGTTCTCCTGGAATCTTTTACAGCCCTCCCTCTCAATAATCCAAATGATCTTACCTTTGTGATGTTGCAAATTTCAATACTGTGTTCCCTAAGCCTAGGTTAATTACTGATGTATTTCCAAATTAAAGCAGACCCAGAGCTGATCCCTGTGCTACCTCAATTCTAATCATTCCCCAATCCAAGCATGGTTCATAAATTGAGGCACAAAAATATATGTAGTACTTTCAGCAAAGAGTTCCATACAGTACCGAAAGTCATACTGACAACAGCAGATTATGAACAAGAATGGATTGCAGCTTTCTGAAATTTAAAAGATTTGTTGCAAGGAAAATAGCCCAATAATTTGAGGGAGACGGTCCATTCACCCAATATACACTCTGTACAGAACCAATTAACTCTTACAGTAACATGAAATTTGTGGAAAAGCTTAAAAAAAACAGCTGTTCATAATACAATTCTTATAAAAGGGTTTATCAACCAGACTTTAAAAGCAGGACCTACAAGCACTTGACACCTCTTCATCTTGTGTAAAGAACAGAGTCATTGCCAAAATAGTTCCGAGAAAAAAAGGCTGTCAATCAAACAACGTTTTCCCTTCTGTAGGCCTGTTTCAACAAACTGTTTCAACCCAACCCCTATTATGCATGCTTGGCTGAGAGACAAGACATCCATTAGTTTGTTGAAACGGGTGCACAAAAGGAAAAATATAGTTTGATTGACATTTTATCTCAGCTTTATTTTGTCGATGGTTCAATGGTTATTTACACAAGATGAAGAGGTGTCAAGCGCTCATAGTTTCCACTTTAAATCCTGGTTGGCTGACAGTTTTATTTGGTTATAATAACAGTATTTTTTAAAGTTACGAATGGCTTTGTTTTTAGTTTTTCCACACATCACTATTACTGTAGGGTTTACTGGTTCAGTACACACAATGGAGGGTATGAAGAGTAATTGGGTTTGGTGGGAGGACCACTGGGGATAGGTGAGGGCATAGGTTGCAATTGGGGCATGAGTAAGACCTGTTGGATGAACCAAACTACGTTGCATGATTCCTCTAAGGGCTGTGACCTACAGCCTTGAGAAGCTGGCCCAACAGCACAAAATATTACAGGTGATGGGAGATGCCTGCCAACTCTTTCTCTCTCTCTCCCCCCCCCCCCCCCCATTCAGCAGGTAAAAAAATAAAGCTTCTATAGAAATATGGATTAACGAGGGAAATATGGATTAATAAGAAATCATCAGGGCTTCAGGAAAGGGAGCTGCTACCTGAATTTTAAGTTCACTAAAGTTCATGGAAATGAAGGCAAATTATTGACCTGATTAGAAAGTTGGCTGAACAGTCAGAAGCGGAAAGTAGAGATACTCTTGATCAATGGTGCCATCTGTATCGAGGCCTCAACTTTTCAACTTATTTAGTATTGAATTAGATGATAGGACAGAAAGCCACAGATACAAACTTGATGACCCAAAGAGAGTTACCATTCTAAGCAGTGTAGATGGAAGTATAAAATTACAAAGATTCATTAATAAATTAAGAGAATGGTCAAAACTGTGGCAAGTATATTTCAATGTAGAAGCCATCCACTATGCAAAGAGGACAGATCTATTCTAAAGAGGATAGAACAGGGTACTTTGTGATGCAAAACTAGAAAGAGTGGAGGTCCATTGAGTCTTGAGGGTCCAGGTACATAGATAATTAAAATGTCATGAATGGGTACAGAAAATAATCAATCAAAAGGACTAATGGAATGCTGGTCTTTATGTTTTGTGGGCTCGAACACAAGATGATACATGACACCTCAGCTCTCCAAAGCCATGGGTCGACCATACCTGCAGTACAGTGAGCACGTCAAGGAGAATGGAAGCAGTGCAGGGTAGATTTACTGGAATGATGCCTAGACCCGAAGGAAGGATCACATACAAAGTACGGTTGTATTCTCTGAAATTTAAACGGTTAAGGGGTGATTTGATCAAAGTTTTCAAGATAACAAGGGGAACAGCTGGCCACAGACGATAGAAATAAACTATTTCCACTGATTGGGGAGTTCAGGAGAGCGGTCCAGGAGAGGGGCCATTGTATAAAGATTAGATCTAGACTTTCAGGAATGAATAAATAAAAACTTTTCACAAAGGGTGGTAGAAGTTTTGAATTCTCTTCCAAAAGCAACAACTGACACTAGATCTATTAACTCTAAATCTGAGATTAATAGATTCTTATTAACCAAAGATATTAGCGATATGGAGCAAAGATGGATATCTGGAGTTGGGTCACAGGTGAGCCATGATCTCACTGAATGGTGGGACAAGCTCCAAGGATAAATGGTTTACTTCTGCTCCCGTGAGGACATTATTGCTAGTTACTCAGCATTATGGTGAGTCCAGCAGCTGGAACTGACAACAGATGCATCCGAGAGTTCTGAGCTTGTAAACGAGCTATTATAATATAGACTGATCTTCCCAGGAAGAAACAAGTCTGAGGGGTGTAGAGAAAAAAAGGAATGTAGCCCCAATTCCCATTAGTACCCCATCATTCACAAAACATTTTGCAGTAATTAAGAATGCAGATAATGGAAGCACTGAAAATTATGTTTTGTGCATAACATTTCAAATATAATGACATAAAGTTTTACTGCAACAAGAATGTTAAGCTGGATATTCAAATAAAGACAATGATCAAGGCAGCTAATAAATATTGGTTGTTAAACTGAAGTTTCAGAAGGGTCAAGCTATGATCAAAAATCTTAGCACTCTGTTTATACCGACATCAGCAAAGCAGAGAGATTTCAACTCTCAATATAATCCACCTTGCAAGCAACAAGCTGAATGCTATAAAACTTACCAGCTGCAGGATGTCTTCATCTTTTGGCATAACACAAAGCTCCAGCACAGAGTCACTGTAAAAACAGAATAAACAGATGTATTCGTTAGTTCTGTTTGTCATCGACAGCTACACAAAGCCTAATAACTAAACTATAAGAATTTGATTCTAAATCTCAATTTCAATTTTCTCAACTGGCAGTCTATCTGGACTGCAAAATGGAGCTCTCAACCCATATACCCTCTCAAGATAAACAATCCCACTGCACTATTCCAAGATGATGAATATCCTGGCCAAAATGGCTCTCAAACATCAATCACAAACAGCTTAATTAGTTGCTTATTAACTGATGTTGTGGATCTTCCTATGGGCATTTCCAACCTTACAACTGGACTCCTTTTCAAAAGTCCTTCATCAACTGTAAAGACCTTCGGGACATCATCGGGAGGTTGTAAAAAAAAAACTATGTAAACTAAAGTTCTTTCTTTAATTGTTCAAAAGTTGAAAATATGCAAGATAATGTACACAATGTTAATAGTTGGGGTTAAATATCTGGTATTTAGCAGAACCGACTCGGGAGCGCAGTTTATCTGCATTTTGGTAACCCCTGCTTTCGATCGTACTGAGGTAAGGTTGCAAGGAATTGGCATCATGCCAGTTCTAATGAGAAGTCACAGACATGAAATATCAACTGTTTTTCTTTTCACAGATACTGGCTGACCTACTATTTTCAGTATTTTCGCCAGACCTGGGGATCAACAAAATTGTGGAGGGGAAAACTGGGATTTGGCACACTGATGGATAGAGATAAACTCCAGTCATAAAATATCTACCAACCTTTGCTTTCTGCCTCTGAACCAATTTTGGTTTCAGTTTATCACTCTGCCTTACTTCCCATGGGCTATTACTTTATTTTCCTAGCTAGTTTTCCATCTGCGATCTTATCCATACAGGCTATATCAAATGCACTACCTTCAACAACCCTCCTTGTTACTGAAGTTAACTGTAAAGCCGAACCTTGTGAGTAAAAGGCTAGTCCAAATAACTGAGCCCATCTGATTCTATGTTGAAACGACTAAAACAAGGTTCAGGGATAACTGTTCATGAGTATCCATGATCAGAAAACAGTAGTGCGATTGATCTTGTTACAATTGAAGCTCATAAGATGTTTTAGAACCAAATATTTTGGTTTATAAGGTTATTTAGTTTGGACAGAAGCTTTAAATGTTCAGCAGTCGAAGAGGGTGATGTGGCCTCTATTGGAGCCTGCCTGAAAGTGGGTCTGGGAGGTTTAGTTGTTTATCAAAAAGGACTGCTTGTTTTATTGAGGGGAAGGTGCAAGGTATTTATGCTTGCAGACAACGTCAGCAGTTTCTAAGTCCACAGTGAATAGATCTTCAAGTCTCCCAAAGTTCCAGGGAGATGTTAGGTATCAAGTTTAAATGTTGGTGCAGTAACTATCCATTTACTTCTAGGATGAAAGGGAATTAGCATCAAATATAACTAATCAGTGTTTCTACTTGGATACAAAGCTACATGCTTTCCATTGCATTGGGGAAGAGAGTAGAGGAAGCCATTTTGAGATCAGATTACAGCTTTTCCCAAAAACCCAGAATATCACCGAGGGACTGGAGCCAACTCAGAGATAAAGAGCAAAGAATAGCAAGCACCTTAAGCACATAAAATGCTGACTCCAGACTCCAAATGCAGGTGAGAGCTTGTGCTCAAATTGAAGACCAAGTTTGAGGGGAATTAAAAGGGAGGCTAAAAGATTTGCCAACCTGGAGCTAGAGAAAAAAATCTACAGTGTAACTTTCACAGCAAAAGATGTTTCTAGGATTAGAGGTTACCTGGTTGTGAAAGTAAAAACAAAGCAACCCAATAGGAACAATTCCACGGAGAATGCATTGTCTGATAAGGAACATGGAACCATTTATTTCTATAGGTTAAAGTATAAGTTGCGTACAAAAGAAACTCGCGTTTAGTCAACAGTGTTTTTCAATCATTTGATACAATAGAAGTTTTAAAATGTGGAAGCTTGATTTCATTCTTTCAGCTAATAACTGGGAGGTCTTTTTTTTTAAAGTTAACAGTCTCTACGGCAATCATAAAGATATAGCCAGCCCCACCAATGTAAGAAGCACAATAAATTCTTCACCACAGAGAATCAGTTGAGAGAACATTGGTGCAAATTAACATCTCACCCTTTGTGTTTCATCCACCTTAAAAAACAAATGTAATAAATTATAGTGCAGCAAAGTAACTGTGGCATGTCAGATCTCTCTGCTGAAAATCAGAGCAGTGTTAATGAAGAACCAGAGCACTATGTTGATGAAAAATGTTGAAATATGCATATTTATGTTCACAACATTTTCCTTTGAAAAGGGACTTTCACCAAGGAGTAGTTTTTGGCAATAAAGCTGAGAGGGAGGGAAGAAATGCTTTGCTTTGATTGTACTTCATTACAACTCTGAAGACAGTCACAACATTTACTGTAACACATTTTACAAGGTGGTATTCTTTGCAACCTGAAGTGTGATTATAGCCAATGAAGAAACTGCAAAGCATCAAATCCCATTTCAGATTTCTGCCTTATTATTGTGGATAACCTTGCAAAATTATAAAAAAATAGCATTCATACCTGTCCTGAATCAAGGCAATAACTTGGGAGTATGTTTTTCCAATAATGCTTTCCCCATTTACTTTGACAATTCGGTCACCTGAGTTGCAGAAAGAAAGAATTACAAGCAAAAATTTTAAGTAATCATGAAAACACCAGAAACTACAACAAATTATGCCTTTTTGTCAGATTTAACAACCATCCAGGATGAGATAAGTCCCAATGATCTGAAACAGATGGAACATTGCATTGTTTATTTTCAAATGGAAGGGTTGAATTCATTGTTACTTTGAAGTGATTTGGATAATATGGTTTCCAAATTAAATTTCTTTAAATTGTTTAAAGATCAAAAAATTTGGAATAGGTTCTTTCCAATAGTTAATAATCTTTAAACAAATAAAAATGATTATGAAATCTGACTATTAATTCCAGAGTACTAAATAAGTTTTTGTAAAGATCATGGCCTGGGACTCCCCCAGTCCACCTGGCTTCCTGGCACTGTCCACCAGGCACTGGAGATTCGTTCAGGTAAGTACACCCAAAAAACGGGTGGGAAATTCTCCCGCGTGTTGGGTACTTAGTTTTTGTTTGGGAGAATCCTGGCCCTCATTTATGAAGTCTGCAGTCCTCGTCACCTCCTTCACAACCAGATGCAGTATCTCCTTTCCAGATATACAGTAAGCACATACATCTGGCACATGTAGACATGAGAAACTGACAACATTTAGAAACTACAACATGGAAACAGCCCATCGGACTAAAAAAGTATGCTTTGTCTGTAGAACGCACAAGAAACAATACTTTTCACTGTATACTAATACATGTGACAATAATAAATCAAATCAAACTGTGTTAATTTATCAGCAAGTGCATGGTGTGACAACTAAATTGCTAAGCTAATTGTCGTATGGTTACTGGCTCAACTTCCAAAAGAATATAAATAAATGGACACAGCTGGAACAGTTGTTGTGGGGATTTTATATGGACTTCACATCTCTGCCAAGTTGGATGCACAATAAACTTGTTTGAAATACTTGCTGCTGCATTATTCCTCCATCGTATTACTAACAATTAGTATTACAGGCAGTACAAAGACAGGGATCTGAAATAGATCCCACAGACAAGATAAATCGCATAAGCAGAGAAAAAAGTTTCAAATTAAAGAAAGAGTTGTGAGGAGCAGCTTTGAAGTGAAGCAGGCTTAAGAGAACCTCTGAAGATCTGAGCAGGCAACAGAAAGTTGGTGACTCCTTACAGTAGGCCTTTTTGAGCAGTGGTGTTCTGGTTTGACATGGTCAAAGATCTGTAAATATGCTTGGAAGGTGAAGCTTGAGTGTATTGAGATCCGGAGGAAAGGAATCTCAGAAGGCGAGACTGAAACCCTAGTGGGTGGATCCTTGTTGAAGCTGTCGGAGTGAGAGCAATGTTTGGAGCTAATTCCAAGCTGAGCTCTTCAAGCGTGGAAACAGGAAACCCTTGTGAGAAAGACCGTTTCAGGGACTCCTGTTGGCTCAAAGTGTGACTTGCGTCTGTGTGGGTCGTTAAGAAATCAATAGCATCTGCTTTGGTTGCATCAGTCATTCATTTTGGATTGTGCCGTGTCTGACCGCTGTTCGCCAGTTAATTCACATGTCTCGCATACTTAACCTGAATACAAGATAGATGTGGTAAATTGCTTTGTCTTTCCGAATTTGGATGAGTCTGTAAAGAGATAGCTCGGGTGATGGAAGAGTAAATATTTGATCATTTTCGTGTGTTTGTATGGAGATCTTCCTAGCCTTTTTTTTCTGGTGTAATGTAGTTAATTTTCTTCTCCAATAAATGCTGTAATCTGTGTGTTAATGGTTCATCAGCAGACTCCTGTGAATTTTTTTCAGTAACTTTCCTCCACATTTCTAAAAAAAAATGTAAGGATCTACCAAGTTATCCGATATTGTCAACTGGGAGCTTAACACTCCACATGATGCACCCACTTTGTTCTCATCTTTTTATTCCTCTTTCCTTCATCCAAGGGACACTGTTATTCCTATCTACACTTCCTTGAGAATCATCATTTGTGTCTTTACTCATCTCTTATGATACTTTGCAGCATCATCCCTTTTGTCATATAATCTCTCCCCGCTTCCATTCCATTACAGACCTTTTTCTGTCCTTTCCCCCCCACTCCCTCCCCTGCCACTGTACTTGGTTAAAACCCAAGACATTTTAAACATTTTTCAATCTTAATGAATGGTCATGTTGAAACGTTAACTCCGACAGATTAATTCTTTGCACAAAGTTGAGAGGATGTGGAATTAATTTCTTGCATTATTTGATGCGACAAGTCAGTATTGAAGATTAGGTTGGATAGGTCGAAGAAAAAGCAGTTGGAGGGATATGGAAACAGACTGTATAAATGTGATAGCAACTTGCAATTGCTTTTTAGCACTTTTAACAGAGTCAAACATCCCAAGACACAAAGTAAGAATTTGTTTTCTCACGTGGAGGACCGATGCTGTGAGAAACCTACTGATTGGGCAGAATGGCAGGTTTCCATAATGTAACTTCTATGTAAAAAGTTCTTAAACATCAACACAGAGCTGGACTTTTAATAAAGTGTTGGGAATTGGAAATAGGGGCTAACCATTCATTAGTTTCATTGCTCGGAAACCGGTCAGTTTTCTCGTAAGTTAAATGTACTTTAACATTTACAAATATGCCTTCCAGTGCATTTGTGTCCAGAAACTCGAGCTTAATTTAAGATCCCCCTCAAACGGTTGCAAATAGGCTTAATCAAGAAAACGCACCATGTTCGTTATTTCTATCTGGTAATGCGGCCAGTTTTTTGGTCTGGTCCAATTTACAACTTGACATTTCTATATCAGGCACTGCCCAATTGAGAAACCCAACATTAGGAAGGGGGGGGCTGCCGAAAGCCATCTCCTACCCTTCCCTCCAACCCCTTTCACCTCTGCAGTTACAATAACTATAGAGATGTTCAGCAGTTAACTACATTTTACATCTGCACCTTTACACAAATGTCACCAAAATGCAATGATCTGTACAATTAAAGTATCATTACACATGACTTGTGCTCGAGTGCGGCTATCTCAGCACGCATAGAAGTTGCAACATTTCTACAAAGTACACTAAAGTTTATATAAGACCATAAGACCATAAGACATAGGAGCGGAAGTAAGGCCATTCGGCCCATCGAGTCCACTCCACCATTCAATCATGGTTGATTTCAACTCCATTTACCCGCTCTCTCCCCATAGCCCTTAATTCCTCGAGAAATCAAGAATTTATCAATTTCTGTCTTGAAGACGCTCAACGTCTCGGCCTCCACAGCCCTCTGTGGCAATGAATTCCACAGACCCACCACTCTCTGGCTGAAGAAATTTCTCCTCATCTCTGTTCTAAAGTGACTCCCTTTTATTCTAAGGCTGTGCCCCCGCGTCCTAGTCTCCCCTGTTAATGGAAACAACTTCCCTACGTCCATCCTATCTAAGCCGTTCATTATCTTGTAAGTTTCTATCAGATCTCCCCTCAACCTCCTAAACTCCAATGAATATAATCCCACGATCCTCAGACGTTCATCGTATGTCAGGCCTACCATTCCTGGGATCATCCGTGTGAATCTCCGCTGGACCCGCTCCAGTGCCAGTCTTCTATATGATGTTGGTGCAACCAAAATACATGACCTGACTCAACATATCAAAGGCCAGTGTGAAATACAGCTTCTTATTTATTTATTAGTCACAAGTAAGGCTTACATTAACACTGCAATGAAGCTATTGTGAAATTCCCATCGTCGCCACACTCCGGCGCCTGTTCGGCTCAATGCACTTAACCAACATGTCTTTCAGACTGTGGGAGGAAATCGGAGCACCCGGAGGAAACCCACACAGACAGGGAGAACGTGCAAACTCCACGCAGACAGTGACTCAAGCCGAGAATCGAACCCAGGTCCCTGGCGCTGAGAGGCAGCAGTGCTAACCACTGTGGCACCGTGCCGCCCAACTATACAACGATCTGCTCTAACTAACAATACAAAGCACAATGATTTTTCAGTACCTGTACATAATCCAGCTCCATGTGCTGGTCCACCTTCTTTAACCTGTTTTACAAAGATGGTGTCCATTGGCTCCAGTTTGCCTCTGGTTTGCCCTGCAACAAAAAAAGATGCTTGTACGTCAACTTTAAAAAGGAGGAAATATTTCACATGGAACAGTGAAAATCTGAAGTTAAATCCATTTTTAAAATACCTTTAAAAGTGTTAATTGGATGTCAATAGATTGTTTAAAAAGTCTACGCAACTCCATTTCTCAAAATTATGGTGGTTAATCTTGATCAATGCAAACGCAACAATCCAAGCTACCCAAACATGGAATATCAGTTGAACTGTCAACTACAATACAGCCAAAGTAGGATGACACAGATTACAGTTTAATACAGCACTTAAAAAAACCACAAAATAATTCAGTTGCAACACAGGTATGTATAACCTGACTGAATTGAGTTGTACACTACGGAAGTAATTTTAAAATATAAAATGTACATTGCAACATACTGTAAATACTCCAATGAAGAACTTACAACAAATACCTATTGCCTAATACCTATCTGCCACAAATACCTATTGAAAGCAATCAGAATGAGAGTTTAACCATTAGCCACTAGAAACTCATTTTAAGAACAAGATTATGGGGATCAATCTGGATGATTTTGAGGAACAACCAACAGGCAGCTTTGAAGGAACAAAGTGGTGGTACCTGAAATATAGTTGCAGGTGATCATCAACTGAAAGAATCAGGTTTGGGAACTTGTAGGAGTAAAAACTGTCAGTAACGAGCATTCAAATAAAAATGGATGAAGGAAGCAGAAGTTGGGAGTTTACCAGCTTCTTAAATTCAGTGTTTCGTGGGAAATTGCATTTAACTTCTTGAACTTAACAAACAGGTTGAGCAAGACTAAGGATATGCATTAAAGAACAGAAGACACATGACAATGCCAAAGAAAATGTGTGTTTTAGCATTACCAAAAACCCAAAGAAATTAATATACCAGAATGCCCATAGGATTGCTCAGTGATACAGAGTATTCGCTGTTGTAACAACAGGGGTGTTTCTATTATATAGCAGTTAATATCTGACCAAATCATTTAAGTTTGGAGTTAATCATAGATACAAAATTGTCCGAATGACAGGAAAAGTAGTGGTGAACAGGTATTATTCGGACTGGAGGAAGGTTTATAGTAGAGTTCCCCAGGGGTCAGTGTAGAACACTTCCTCTTCCCGTTATAAATTAATGACCCACACTTTGGTGTAGAGGGCATATTTCAAAATTTGCAGGTGACATGGGTGATGATAGTAGCGAAATTGATAGCGATAGATATATTTTTCTTTATGCTTAAGAGGAATATTTAAAATTCAGCTTTATTCTATGGGTAGTCAGTATGTCTGCAAGGAATGCAATTCAGATGCTGAAAGAGCAGGATGATGACTCATTTTGGCCATGTAGTGTTTGCTTAGGATAGAGCTAATGGATTTTTATTTATAGAGATTTCCCCTGGGATTTTTTGATTAGGTTGATTGAAAGGATCACATTGGATGCTGGTGTGATATTTATTATTGCCACATGTATTAGTATACACAGTGAAAAGTATTGTTTCTTGCACACTGTACGGAAAGCATACCATTCATAGAGAAGGAAAGAAGAGAGTGCAGAATGTTAGTCATAGCTAGGGTGCAGAGAAAGATCAACTTAATGCGAGGTAAGCAGGGAAGAAGCTGTTTTTGAGTCGGTTGGTACATGATCTCAGACTTTGATAATGGGAGGAGCTAGGTCTACAGCAGGGAAAAAGTAGGCAGTGGCTGTTGGAGGTTGTCTAAAGTTTTCTTTGGAGAAGGTTGAAAGGAGATTTGACAGAAGTATTCAAAATCACAAAGGGGCCAGAGTGGATAGGGAGAAACTGTTCCCATTGGCTGAAAGATTGAGAATCAGTAGGCACAGATTTAAGGTAATTAACAAAAGCATCAATGGTTAGGATCTGGAATGCACGATCTAACAATGTGGTCGAAGCTGATTTAATCGAGGCACTAAAAGGAAATTGGATTATCATAGAATTCCTATAGTGCAGGAGGCAGTCATTCAGCCCAGCAAATCTGCACGACTCAGCATCTTACCCAGCTCACCCCCCCCTACCTTGACCTATCCCTGTAACCCCATGCATTTACCCTACTAATCCCCCCAACCTACAAACTTTGGACACTAAGGGGCAACATAGCATGGCCAATTCAAGTAACTTGCACATCTTTCGACTGTGGGAGGAAACCGGAGCACCCAGAGGAAACCCAGGCGGACATGGGGAAAACATGCAAACTCCACACAGATAGTCACCCAAGGCTGGAAATGAACCCAGGTCCCTGGCGCTGAGAGGCAGCAGTGCTAACCACTGTGCGACCGTGCTGCCCTGGTTCCAATTAGTTAAGTGCAATTCAGTAAGGGGAAGGGGACTGTTGTAATCAGATCAGCTGACAGAGGTATGACCTGATCATCTGTGATGGTCCAGGGTCAAAGATGCGTGGCTTCAGTGCCAAAATGGGAAGAGATTCATTGAAGGCAACACTTTTCTCACAAAGTCGATCCTCAATACTGCCAGCAGCTATAAGCAGCTCACAGCCAAAAAAAAACATAAGTGGGCAGAGGAACACAGAAGTGGAGATTCAACCAGAAGAGAAGGATGGGGTACCAGAGTAGGACACAGAGAAATTACAACAAGGAGACAGATAAAGGCCCCAATATTAACGTGAAGGTGATTTCCAAGATAAGTGAAGGGGGAACCGCGTGGGAAAATTAAAGAGGAATTTGTGATCGCAACCCAATTAAAACAATAAATTGTGACTTCTAGATTTTGTGCATTCAGGCTACACAGGGGAGATGATTCACCCCAACATAATCAGATTTCACCTCTGTTTAAAGGCACAGTGTAGACATGTAAATTGGAGGAGACAGAAGATGGTTTGGACAAATGCACAGAAAACAGGGGCAACACCCAGATTTTATGATGCATCCCTGAGATGTGCAGTCAGCAGCTGAAGGTGCACACACTTCCCCAGCAAAAGGAGAAAGAAACTGTAGTTGCAGGAAATGAAGTGGTGAGCACAGAAGCATTGCTTCCCTGTCTCGGATAGAATGTGGAATACAATTTAATGACCAAATCAGGCCAGGAAAATGGATTGCATTTTCTGATTCACTTGCATCTGTGGTTAAATTCCCTGTCCTTTTACATTCTGGCTTGCCAAGAATTCTCTATCACATCACTCCTCACTCCCACACAAATTTCATCAGCAGCCAGCCTTCAATTTCTATGCATTTTATCACTTCCCCATGCTATTCCAATGACTAAATGACGAGGATACAGAGTATGTCAATTGTCAAGATAGTGACATTGCTAAAACCGATGTATGCTCTTTCTTTTAGCTTCCAAGGCCTTAAACGTCTACCCTCGAGTTTCTGTCTGTCTCCATGGAGCTGAAGCACGGCTCTCAAGTAAGTCCTCACAGGCTATTGGCACAGCTGTGCAGACTTTGGATGTTAACATGCCTGCTTTCTTAACAGAGTGGCACAAACCTTATTCACAGCTTTACAATGCGTCAATAACAACCCCTAAGTTGGTCTGCAGCAGGGTGGTAGCAATTATGCGCACTAGCCCAAGAGAGGGGCAAACAGTAAGGACTCACGAGGAGACAGGAGACGAAGTGAGCCTGAGTGAGATGGAGTCAGAGTGAAAATAGAATGAGGTTCACATTCTGCCAAGTCTTTTTCAGGTTTAAATACAGATCAAGATACAAGCTCTGATAAGTTTAACGTACTTGAAGGTTGCTATTTCTATCTTGTTAAATAATGAACTGCCCGATAGTGGTAATTATGTCAATCAGCTGAAAGTAGTTGGTCCAATTGGCGTTAATTAGGGTGGGGGTGCATGTGCGCGTGCGTGCTTTAAGTAAGGTTTATTGCAACTCGGAAAGTGTATTCACAGTATTAGTTGGGTTTATCGGTACTAGGGTTATCAATACTGGTGAGGTCTATTAAGTTAAATTAATACAAATAAACCAAAGTGAAATAAAGGCATGGCAGGGCAGCTCAGTCATGGTTCATTAGTGTTCTGTAGTATGTGGGAAGTCGTGGACAGTACCAGTGACTTGGACGACCACAGCTGCAGAAACTGGAGCTTCGGGTTTTGCTGCTCGAGCAGCAGATAAAGTCACTGTGCCTCACCTACAAGGCGAAGAGCTACGTGGACAGCATGTTCAGAGAGGTGGTCACACTGCACATTAGGAGCATGGAGGCAAAAAGAGTGACCATTGGGCAGTCCAAGAGAAACAGGCAGGTAGTGCAGATGTCCACCAAGGTCCTGTTCACTAATCAGTTTTCTGTTTTGGATGATGGAGAGGATATTGGTTCCTCAGAAGTGCAGTCGGAGCAAGGTTTGTGGCACCACGAGTGGCCCAGCTGTACAGGAGGGGAGGAAAAGAGAAGAGCAGTACTGATTTGATTTATTATTGTCATATGTATTAGCATACATTGAAAAGAATTGTTTCTTGTGCGCCATACAAAGCATACCCTTCAAACGCAAAAGAATGCAGAATGTAGTGTTACAGTCATAGCTAGAGTGTAGAGAAAGATCAATGTAATGCAAGGTAGGTCCATTCAAAAGTCTGATGGCAGCAGGGAAGCTGTTCTTGAGTCAGTTGGTACGTGACCTCAGACTTTTATATCTTTATCCCAACGGAAGGTGGTGGAAGAGAGAATGTCCGCGGTGCGTGGGGTCCTTAATTATGCTGGCTGCTTGGCCGAAGCAACGGAAAGAGGAAGCTGATAGAGGATCCGTTAGTTGGAGGAATAGGCAGGAGTTTCTGTGATCACAGATGTGATTTTAGGATAAGACCACAAGACATAGGAGCAGAATTAGGCCACATGGCCCATTAAGTCTGCTCTGCCATTCAATCATGGCTGATATTTTTCTCATCCCCATTCTCCTGCCTTTTCCCCATAACCCCTGACCCCTTATTAATCAAGAGTCTATCTATCTCTGTATTAAAGACACTCGATGACCTGGCCTCCACAGCCTTCTGCGGCAAAGAGTTCCACAGATTCACCACTCTGGCTGAAGAAATTTCTCCTCATTTCTGTTTTAAAGGATCATCCCTTTAGCCTGAGGTTGTGCCCTCTGGTTCTCGTTTTTCCTACTAGTGGAAACATCCTCTCCATGTCCACTCTATCCAGGCCTCACAGTCTCCTGCAAGTTCCAATAAGATCCCCCCCTCATCCTTCTAAACTCCAACGAGTGCAGACCCAGAGTCCTCAACTGTTCCTCATACGACAAGCTCTTCATTCCAGGGATCATTTTTGTGAACCTCCTCTGAACACTTTCCAAGGCCAGCACATCCTTCCTTAGATATGGGGCCCAAAACTGCTCACAATACTCCAAATGGGGTCTGACCAGAGCCTTATACAGCTTCAGAAGTACATCCCTGCTCTTGTATTCTAGCCCTCTCGACATGAATGCTAACGTTGCATTTGCCTTCCTAACTGCCAACTGAGCCTACATGTTAACCTTAAGAGAATCTTGAACAATAATTCCCAAGTCCCTTTGTGTTTCTGATTTCCTAAGCATTTTCCCACTTAGAAAATAGTCTATGCCTCCATTCCTCCTTCCAAAGTGCATAACCTCACACTTTTCCACATTGTATTCCATCTGCCACTTCTTTGCCCACTCTCCTAACCTGTCCAAGTCCTTCTGCAGCTCCCCCCGCTTCCTCAATACTACCTGTCCCTCTATATATCTCCGTATCATCTGCAAACTTAGCAACAGTGCCTTCAGTTCCTTCCCCCAAATCGTTAATGTATATTGTGAAAAGTTTTGGTCCCAGCACCGACCCTGAGGCACACCACTAGTCACCGGCTGCCATCCTGAAAAAGACCCCTTTATCCCCACTCTCTGCCTTCTGCCGGTCAGCCAATCCCCTATCCATGCCAGGATCTTACCCTTAACACCATGGGCACTTAAACTTATTTAACAGTCTCCTATGCGGCACCTTGTCAAAGGCCTTCCATGATAGTATTTTGCCTCCCCAGTATCAGGTTTACGGATATCTCTGAACAGCTACAGAACATTCTGGAGGCTGAGGGTGCACAGCCAGAGGTTATGATCCACATCCGTACCAATGATACAGGTAGAAATAGGGATGAGGCCCTACGGATTGAGATTATTAGGTTAGGAAAGAGATGAGTGAGCAGGACCTCAAAAGGTAGTATGTCTGCATTACTCCCAAGGCCACGTGCTACTTAGTACAGAAATAGGAGAATACATCAGATGAATGTGTGGCTGGAGAGATAGTACAGGAGGAAGGGCTTAGAATTTCTGGAAAATTGGGACTGGTTCTGGGAAGGTGGGATCTGTACAGGTCTGGTCTACACCTGTACTGAATCAGGACAAATGTCCCTGTAGGGAGTCCATAAGAAATGGGAGTAGGCCATTCAGCCCTTCGAACCTGCTCCACCATTCAATGAGTGGTCACATGACACCTGATGAAGGAGCAGCTCTCCGAAAGCTTGTGATTTCAAATAAACTTGTTGGACTATAACTTGTGTGACCTCTCATCTTGTCCACCCCAGTCCAACACCAGCATCTCCACATCATGGCCATTTAATAAGATCAAGGCTGATCTAACACTCAATAAGTCACTTTCCTGTCTTATCTCCCTAACTCTTAATTGCCCTACTGATTAAAAACCTATCAATCTCAGCCTTGAAAATGGTAAAGGACTTGACCTCCACTCAGAAGAAATTTGCTGGTGTTGTTGGGGAGGGTTTAAACTAGATCTTCTTTTGTGGGGTTGGGAATCTGAGGGCAGATTCAGATAGGACAAATTCAAAACAGGCCTCAGAAAATTAGCGAGTGACTGCAGGACAAAAGAGGTTAAAGCATCTCCAGCACAGGAATTTGGCTATGTTAAAAGGTATATATTTAAATGCAAGCAAAGCTGAGGTCACAGATTGACACTTGGCAGCATGATATCATTGCTATAACAGAAAGTTGGCTGAAAGGAAGGCAAAATTGTCAGCTCAACATCCCTGGATATAGGGTGTTCATGATGTGGAGATGCCGGCGTTGGACTGGGGTAAACACAGTAAGAAGTTTAACAACACCAGGTTAAAGTCCAACAGGTTTATTTGGTAGCAAAAGCCACACCAAAGCCGTGTGGCTTTTGCTACCAAATAAACCTGTTGGACTTTAACCTGGCGTTGTTAAACTTCTTATAGGGTGTTCAGACAGAATGAATTAAAGCTGTGAGGAGAGATAGTATACTAAATGAATCATCAAATGAAGTCACGTGGGTTGAGCTTAGAAATAAAAAAGTACAGTGACATTATTAGGAGTACACTATAGACCTCCAAATAATGAGAGGAAGATAGAAAAATAAACATGTAGGAAAACTTCCGAGTGCAAAAACAACAAGGTAGTAATAGGTGGGGAGTTCAACTACCTTAATATCAACTAGATACAAAGTGTGTTTTGTGGAGAGGGCAGAAATTTCTTAAACTGCAATAAACATAACCAATCGACAGTGTTGCAAAGGTTTAGAATTCAATTGATGTTTTCAATTTATACAAATAACGTAAATGCTAGTTTTTCAAATCTGTGCATGAAAAAAAAGTAGAGGCATTTGGAGAATATAGGCTGCTTTTATATTGGATAATGTTTTAATTCAATGCAGGAGAATGGCATGACAGCCAATTCCCAGATTTCACGCTACCAAACCCAGTTCTCCCTATGGTTTAACACCTTTAGATGAGAACTAGGTTTGCACCGTAAATGCAATACATCACAGAGGAAGTTGCCTGGACACTTCCGGGTGTCAGTCAGGGCCCTTAGGTCACAGACAGGGTGTGACTATGAGTGAGGCAGATGTGGGGATCCAGGAGCTAGCAATGGATGAGCCTCAGCCCTTGCCCATCAGGCATAACACTTTTGCAGCCTGTGTAGGTAAGCGCAGGAATTACAGGGATGATGAGAAAACCGACTGCACTACAGTGGCAAAGGAGTAAAAAAGGAATGTAGTCAGTGGAGTTAGTCAGTACAGTCTTCTGGCACTATACCATTTTTAAAAGAATATATGCAGTAATGGCTCTGCTATCTCTTCTCCAGACATTTTTACAATACATGGATACAATCCATTTGGACCAGGGATTTTATTCTCTTTTAGTTCGATTAGTTTATTTAATACAACCCATTTCAGGGCTTGAAATGCACTTCTCAGTATTCATACCATTCGATGTCAGGTTTACCCATTCTAAGTCCATGGGAAATACTGATGTAAAATCATCTAACATTTCTCCCATTTCCCTATTGTTACCTGTGGTATTACACTGTCCATCCTTAAATGGTTCTATTCCCATTCCTTCCATTTTTATTGATATCATCGGCATCCTAAGAAAGATGATGGACGTGCGGCAAATCACCTCTGGTTAGGGAACGAAGTAGCTTCATTCTTCTTATGGTGGCTGGAGACCAGCGAGAAGCATGTTCTGCCATATATGAAATAGTCATCAGGTGCCATTGTGGGTTGTTATTTTTGGTGCTGGTGGCTTTTAGCACCCATTGATTGTCATTGTGGCATACATGTTCCAACGGTGTTGCCACCATTTTCCTCTGTTGTCTGCTAGTGTTTCCCAGGTGTCAAAAGAGTGTTTTAGGGCCTTCAATCTTGCTTGCAAGCATTCTTGTAGGGGAGCTTTGGGCATCTGACTGATTTTCAGGCTCTGGTGACCTTACCATACAGAAAATGCTAGGATAAGCGATCATCTTCCATCCTGCAAATGCTTTTTGATTTATTATTGTCACGTATTAGCATACAGTGAAAAGTATTGTTTCTTGTGCGCTATACAGACAAAGCATACCGTTCATAGAGAAGGAAACGAGAGAGTGCAGAATGTAGTGTTACAGTCATAGCTAGGATGTAGAGAAAGATCAACTTAATTAAGTTCATTCAAAGTCTGACAGCAGTTGGGAAGAAGCTGTTCTTGAGTCAGTTGGTACGTGACCTCAGACTTCTGTATCTTTTTTCCGAAGGAAGAAGGTGGAAGAGAGAATGTCCGGGGTGTGTGGGGTCCTTAATTATGCTGGCTGCTTTGCCGAGGCAGCGGGAAGTGTAGACAGAGTCAATAGATGGGAGGCTGGTTTGCGTGATGGATTGGGCTACATTCACAACCTTTTGCAATTCCTTGCAGTCTTGGGCAGAGCAGGAGCTGTGATAATAGCCAGAAAGAATGCTTTCTATAGTGCATCTGTAAAGGTTGGTGAGAGTCGTAGCTGACATGCCAAATTTCCTTAGTCTTCTGAGAAAGTAGAGGCGTTGGTGGGCTTTCTTAACTATAGTGTCGACATGGGGGACCAGGACAGGTTGGTGGTGATCCGGACACCTAAAAACCTGAAGCTCTTGATCTTTTCTACTTCGTCCCCGTCGATGCAGACAGGGACATGTTCTCCTTTTCGCTTCCTGAAGTAGTCAACAGTCTCCTTCGTTTTGTTGACATTGAGGGAGAGATTATTGTTACCGCTTCAGTTCACCAGATTCTCTCTCATTCCTGTACTCTGTCTCGTCATTGTTTAAGATCTGACCCACTACGGTGGTGTCGTCAGCAAATTTGAAAATCGAATTGGAGGGGAATTTGGCCACACAGTCATCGGTGTATAAAGGAGTATAGTAAGGGGCTGAGGACACAGCCTTGTGGGGCACCGGGGTTGAGGATGATCGTGGAGGAGGTGTTGTTGCCTCTCCTGTGGTCTGTGAGTTAGGAAGTTCAGAATTCAGTCACAGAGGGAGGTGCCGAGGCCCAGGCCACTGAGTTTGGAGATGGATTTCGTGGGAATAATGGTGTTGAAGGCTGAGCTGTAGTCAATAAATAGGAGTCTGACATAGGTGTCTTTTTAATCTAGGTGTTCCAGGGTGCGCCTGAAACAGCAAGCCACCTCTGCCTGATGAATGTCATTATACCCAGGAAATTTGCCTTGAAGATGATTGCTGGCTTGCCCCTTTCACGAGATGCCCAGACTGCACTACAAAAAGCAAAGTTGAAAGTTGCTAAGTTTCCTTTCTTGATAGCTGTCAGCCATTCATGTTTTACAGCCATAAAACAAGGTGTGAGAACACAGTACCAAGATATTGGCATACGAGTCCCAAGAGTCAGCTTGATGTTATTCCATGCATGATTCAGGAGTCAACTAAAGATGGTTACTGCTTTCTTTTCACATACATCAAGTTCTGTATCAAGAGAGATTGTCTGTCATTGTACATCTAAGCTTGCAGTATTTGCTGACTACTTCCAGTAGGGTGTTATTCAGTGTCACAAAGGACGAAGATGTGACACACTGGCCTAGACCATGGTTTTCTTGATGCTTATAGTTAGGGAGAACATGTTACACGTGTGGGAGACAATCCAAGAAACTTCGTAGCCAGGTTTCTGAGCGAGCAACTAGAACAGCATCAACAACATAGAGGAGTTATCAAGTTATGCTGTATTTCTGTCTTCGCTTTCAGTCTGGAGCAGATTGCACAGCTTGCAGTCTGACCTACTTTGCAGGTAAATGTCCGTATCTACATGTGGTCTTAAACTAGGATTTTAAATTTTAAGGCAATTACAAAGGTATGAAGACAGAGTTGGTTAAAGTAGGCGACGGTAGCTAAACAGTAGCAGACGTTTAAGGAGATATTTTGTAACCCTCAACAAAGATATATTTCTTGAGAAAGAAAGACATGGCAAGAATGATGTTTCATCTGTGGTCAACTAAAGAAATTAAAAGATGCACAATGCTGCCAAGATTAATGGGAGTCAGAAGGTTGGGGAACCAGCAAAGTATGACTCAAAAACTAATGAAGAGGAAGAAGTCAAAATAAGACTGAACTAGCAAGAAATATAAAACCAATCAGCAAGAGAGTGGCTAAAGTAAGCATTAACCCCTTCGAGGGTGTGACTGGGGAATTAATAAAATGGGAAACAAGGATTATAGTGGAGACTTTGAACAAATATTTTGTATCACTCTTCACAGTAGAAGACACAAAGCATCCCGAGAATAAGAGAAAATCAAGGGGGCAGAAGGCTGGGAGGAATTGGAGTTCGAAAAAAATTACTTGGAATATGAATGAGGGAACAGACCGACAAGGCCCCTGGATTTGATGGCTTTCATCCTAGGGTCTTAAAAGAAATGTGGATGCTTTAATTGTAATGTTCCATAATTCAACAACCTCTGCAAAGGTCTTCGCAGATTAGGAAACTGTAAATCTGACACATCTATTCAAGAAAGAAGGGAGACAGAATGCAGGAAACTATAAGCCAATTAGCCTAACAGTTACCATTGGGAAAATGCTGGAAACCATTATTAAGGAATATACTATCAGGCAAAATCAACACGTTTTATGAATGGTGAATAGTGTTTTACAAATTTCTTAGAATTCTTTGAAGATATGAAAAGCAGGGTGGCTGAAGGAAAACCAGTAGACATAATGGGCAGAATTCAACCACTCCCCACCCCACCGCCCCTCACAAAACTGTGTCATAGTGGCAAGAACACCAGAGCGATCGCGCCGGCGAGTCAGGCATGGTCTGGACTGCAATTGTCCCACATTGTCATTTTTTGGAAGTGGTGAATTTTGTGTCGGTTGCAGAGTTGGGGGGGGGGGGGGGGGGGGGGGGTGTGTGGTGGTGGTTTAGGGGGCCTAAACATACCAGTGACCTTGCCTGCAAAGCGCTTGGGCGCCATTTTGGAAGAGAGCTCTGATCTCAGTGTACTGGGGGAACCCCCACAGTGTACCCCCCCCTCCCCCCACAGACATCAGGGCCACCCCCATTCTTCGACAGCATGCTTCCTACCTCCTCTCCGACATGGTTCGTCAGCATCAGGGCCCTCCCAATGGGTATGTTTCCTCCCCCCCACCCTCATCATAGCCCCAAAAGACCCACCCCCACAGCACTGCCCCTGACACACGGGCAGTGCCCAACTGACACTGCCAAGGTGCCAGCTGGGCACTGCCTGATTTAAAAGCTACTTTTAAATATGCTAATTGGCCTCATACCCTTTCTGGGCGCAATCTGGCTTGTGGCATTAGAAAGGGACCGAGACAATTGCAAACAGAGATGCGGGGCTTGAAATCGATTTTAGGTCCACATGCTATTTTCCAGGATCGGCACAATCTGCACCATGCATGGCAAGGTCGGAAAACTGTCCCCAGTGTGTTTGGATGTCCAAAAGGCGTTCGATAATGACCCCCAGAAAAGTTTACTACACAGGAAAAGACCGTATGTTCTTGTGAAGAAGACATTAATCTGGATTACGGGCTAGTTCACTGACAGGAAAGAGTCAGGATAAGATGATCATTTTTAGACTGGCAAATTATTTACAATCTATATGAATGACTTGAATGAAGTGTATTGTAACCAAATATAATATATTTTGATATATATTGATATAAAGATAGGTTGGAAAGAAGCAAAGAGGTCACAAAGTCTAAAAATGGGTATATATAGATTAAGCAGGTGGACTAAAATTTAGCTGAGAGCGGTTTTACTCCTGCTTCTATTTGTAATTATCTTAAATGTTGACAACTATTAAATGGATAAATAGCTCCTTAGTTATGTAATTGGGAAGACAAATAGCAAACCAGAAGTTACTGACAAAAGGTAAATTATCACACATTAGGTGAAAACAACAAATATGTACAATTAATGGAATTGGATAATCTTAGAGAAGAATGTAACAACAGGCTCAACACCTCCATGTCTAAACAAGGCGGTGATTTGATGGATTGGATTAGAAACGTTGGATTTTCACAGTCGCACTGCTGATACATTATAAGGGGGGGTTACGGAATTTAGTTTTTAAAGGGAAGAAAGTTTGAGTTCCTTCCCTTACCATCAATATTTGTTGTCTTGAGACAGATGAAGTTCTGTATTTTGCAAACATTTACTTCACATGGTGAACCTTACTTGATTAAAACCTATATCAGAACAATGAGTCTTTAATAGGTATATCTTCTAATAAATAGTATAACGCCAAAGGTATGAGTATTTTCATGCTTGTTGTATAACTTACTCAACATTATTGAGTCATTATTTAGGTCGTACCCCAAACTCATGCTCTCAGCAGAGAAAAAAATAAAGTGTGCATCAACCACATCCCAAATTTAAATTAGAACGGCAGCCAAGTGAGTGAGTTATTATACAGATCGAACATAAGCAGGTTAGTGTTTAAGCTTAGTAGGGCCAAGCTCAGAAAATAATTCAAATTCAACAAGTTACTGCAGTTCCACAAGCAACTCCTGTACAGCAAAACATTGCTTCAAAACTATTTGGTTAATCTTTGTTAGAGACGACCAAATCCATGTGCATTACCTTTATTAAACCAGACAGACATGTGATGTGATGTAAATAATTTTTAATTAAAAAGAGGTTTACTACATCACTGCAGTGGTCAATTCGAAGCTGCAATTTTGAATGATTCAGTCAAAGGTGTAACATCTGAACCACCTGTGTTGTCACAGAAGATTTGCTTGTGTCATTTATATGTCAAATTATCCACATGCTTGTAGATTAGTATAAATGCATATTTTTCTAAAGCATAGGAACAGAATCAGAATAACCCAATTACCCTGTAGTATGAACATGCACAGAAAAGACCGACTCATAATAGGTTTTTCTGTGCAAGGCAAGTGCAATTTAAAAAGGGAAAAATACATTACTGCCACTATGAGATTAGTTTACAAACCAAGGAACAGGTTTTTTAAAAATATATACAATAAACAAACTTCAGCTAGTAGCTGTACATGAAAATCACTTCTAATCTACAAGGGTTGGATGCTGTTAGTGGATCTAACCAGTACAAGCCAAACCAAACTCATTACTAGATAGCTGCCTGAACATGGAGGATAAATAATCCCAAAGGGGCAGTTCATTTCTCTCTTCCATGCAGTACTTGCATACCCTTGAACAAAAGAAATAACCTCTGTGATAGGATGACTCCTTTTTCTTTCTTTTGTGAAAAAGTTTCCTGTACCTGTGAGAAGATGAAACAACCTCTGATGGGACAAAACTTTCTATTTAAAATTGGAGTTGATAAACATAGGCATGCAGCAGAAGTACCTGCATATGTATTCAGGCAATGGTTAGTTAGCCATCACAATAAAGTATTACTAAAATTGAACACACTACATTTTGGGCTACTAAAGGATTGACCTCAAGAAGAGGCAACTTGTACAATTGAAATTTAATCATCTGTCCCTTTATTTGAAGTAAGAAGTTTAACAACACCAGGTTAAAGTCCAACAGGTTTATTTGGTAGCAAAAGCCACACAAGCTTTCGAGGCTCTGAGCCCCTTCTTCAGGTGAGTGGGAATTCTGTTCACAAACAGAACTTATAAGACACAGACTCAATTTACATGAATAATGGTTGGAATGCGAATACTTACAACTAATCCAGTCTTTAAGAAACAAAACAATGGGAGTGGAGAGAGCATCAAGACAGGCTAAAAAGATGTGTATTGTCTCCAGACAAGACAGCCAGTGAAACTCTGCAGGTCCACGCAACTGTGGGAGTTACAAATAGTGTGACATAAATTCTGATTCTAGGATCGCATGATAAAGACTCAGGAGGAAAAAAGCAGAAATATTTATGTGAAATAGTGTGACATAAACCCAATATCCCGGTTGAGGCCGTCCTTGTGTGTGCGGAACCTGGCTATCAGTTTCTGCTCCGCGACTCTGCGCTGTCGTGTGTCGCGAAGGCCGCCTTGGAGAACGCTTACCCGAATATCAGAGGCCGAATGCCCGTGACCGCTGAAGTGCTCCCCAACAGGAAGAGAACAGTCTTGCCTGGTGATTGTCGAGCGGTGTTCATTCATCCGTTGTCGCAGCGTCTGCATAGTTTCCCCAATGTACCATGCCTCGGGACATCCTTTCTTGCAGCGTATCAGGTAGACAACGTTGGCCGAGTTGCAAGAGTATGTACCGTGTACCTGGTGGATGGTGTTCTCACGTGAGATGATGGCATCTGTGTCGATGATCCGGCACGTCTTGCAGAGGTTGCTGTGGCAGGGTTGTGTGGTGTCTTGGTCACTGTTCTCCTGAAGGCTGGGTAGTTTGCTGCGGACAATGGTCTGTTTGAGGTTGTGCGGTTGTTTGAAGGCAAGAAGTGGGGGTGTGGGGATGGCCTTGGCGAGATGTTCGTCTTCATCAATGACATGTTGAAGGCTCCGGAGGAGATGCCGTAGCTTCTCCGCTCCGGGGAAGCACTGGACAACGAAGGGTACTCTGTCCACTGTGTCCCGTGTTTGTCTTCTGAGGAGGTCGGTGCGGTTTTTCGCTGTGGCGCGTTGGAACTGTTGATCAATGAGTCTAGCGCCATATCCTGTTCTTATGAGGGCATCTTTCAGCGTCTGGAGGTGTCTGTTGCGATCCTCCTCATCCGAGCAGATCCTGTGTATACGGAGGGCTTGTCCGTAGGGGATGGCTTCTTTAACGTGTTTAGGGTGGAAGCTGGAGAAGTGGAGCATCGTGAGGTTATCCGTGGGCTTGCGGTACAGTGAGGTGCTGAGGTGACCGTCCTTAATGGAGATGCGCGTGTCCAAGAATGCAACCGATTCCGGAGAGTAGTCTATGGTGAGCCTGATGGTGGGATGGAACTTGTTGATGTCATCATAGAGTTGTTTCAGTGATTGTTCACCATGAGTCCAAAGGAAGAAAATGTCATCGATGTATCTAGTGTATAGCACCGGTTGAAGGTCCCGTGCGGTGAAGAAGTCTTGTTCGAACCTGTGCATGAAGATGTTGGCATATTGAGGTGCAAATTTGGTCCCCATGGCTGTTCCGTGTGTCTGGATGAAGAACTGGTTGTTGAAGGTGAAGATATTGTGGTCCAGGATGAAGCGGATGAGATGTAAAATTGCATCTGGAAACTGGCAGTTGTTGGCGCTGAGCACTGAGGCCGTTGCAGCAATGCCATCGTCATGGGGGATGCTGGTGTAGAGTGCTGAGACATCCATTGTGACGAGGAGCGCTCCTGGTTCAACTGCTCCATGTGTGCCGAGTTTCTGTAGGAAGTCCGTCGTGTCGCGACAAAAGCTGGGGGTTCTTTGTACAATGGGTTTCAGGATGCCCTCGACATAGCCGGAGAGGTTCTCGCACAGGGTCCCATTGCCCGATACGATGGGACGGCCTTTTGTCGCGACACGACGGACTTCCTACAGAAACTCGGCACACATGGAGCAGTTGAACCAGGAGCGCTCCTCGTCACAATGGATGTCTCAGCACTCTACACCAGCATCCCCCATGACGATGGCATTGCTGCAACGGCCTCAGTGCTCAGCGCCAACAACTGCCAGTTTCCAGATGCAATTTTACATCTCATCCGCTTCATCCTGGACCACAATATCTTCACCTTCAACAACCAGTTCTTCATCCAGACACACGGAACAGCCATGGGGACCAAATTTGCACCTCAATATGCCAACATCTTCATGCACAGGTTCGAACAAGACTTCTTCACCGCACGGGACCTTCAACCGGTGCTATACACTAGATACATCGATGACATTTTCTTCCTTTGGACTCATGGTGAACAATCACTGAAACAACTCTATGATGACATCAACAAGTTCCATCCCACCATCAGGCTCACCATAGACTACTCTCCGGAATCGGTTGCATTCTTGGACACGCGCATCTCCATTAAGGACGGTCACCTCAGCACCTCACTGTACCGCAAGCCCACGGATAACCTCACGATGCTCCACTTCTCCAGCTTCCACCCTAAACACGTTAAAGAAGCCATCCCCTACGGACAAGCCCTCCGTATACACAGGATCTGCTCGGATGAGGAGGATCGCAACAGACACCTCCAGACGCTGAAAGATGCCCTCATAAGAACAGGATATGGCGCTAGACTCATTGATCAACAGTTCCAACGCGCCACAGCGAAAAACCGCACCGACCTCCTCAGAAGACAAACACGGGACACAGTGGACAGAGTACCCTTCGTTGTCCAGTACTTCCCCGGAGCGGAGAAGCTACGGCATCTCCTCCGGAGCCTTCAACATGTCATTGATGAAGACGAACATCTCGCCAAGGCCATCCCCACACCCCCACTTCTTGCCTTCAAACAACCGCACAACCTCAAACAGACCATTGTCCGCAGCAAACTACCCAGCCTTCAGGAGAACAGTGACCAAGACACCACACAACCCTGCCACAGCAACCTCTGCAAGACGTGCCGGATCATCGACACAGATGCCATCATCTCACGTGAGAACACCATCCACCAGGTACACGGTACATACTCTTGCAACTCGGCCAACGTTGTCTACCTGATACGCTGCAAGAAAGGATGTCCCGAGGCATGGTACATTGGGGAAACTATGCAGACGCTGCGACAACGGATGAATGAACACCGCTCGACAATCACCAGGCAAGACTGTTCTCTTCCTGTTGGGGAGCACTTCAGCGGTCACGGGCATTCGGCCTCTGATATTCGGGTAAGCGTTCTCCAAGGCGGCCTTCGCGACACACGACAGCGCAGAGTCGCGGAGCAGAAACTGATAGCCAGGTTCCGCACACACAAGGACGGCCTCAACCGGGATATTGGGTTTATGTCACACTATTTCACATAAATATTTCTGCTTTTTTCCTCCTGAGTCTTTATCATGCGATCCTAGAATCAGAATTTATGTCACACTATTTGTAACTCCCACAGTTGCGTGGACCTGCAGAGTTTCACTGGCTGTCTTGTCTGGAGACAATACACATCTTTTTAGCCTGTCTTGATGCTCTCTCCACTCCCATTGTTTTGTTTCTTAAAGACTGGATTAGTTGTAAGTATTCGCATTCCAACCATTATTCATGTAAATTGAGTCTGTGTCTTATAAGTTCTGTTTGTGAACAGAATTCCCACTCACCTGAAGAAGGGGCTCAGAGCCTCGAAAGCTTGTGTGGCTTTTGCTACCAAATAAACCTGTTGGACTTTAACCTGGTGTTGTTAAACTTCTTACTGTGTTTACCCCAGTCCAACGCCGGCATCTCCACATCATGACTACCTTTATTTGAAGGCATTTTAAAAAGGGAGAAAATGTGGTTAGGTTTTACAACTGTGCTGGTCACTATCATTAAGTTCATAGTGAATCCAACTATCTAAAAGAAATGCCAACAGTGAAACAGTACAACATGTCTTGCAACCACGTAGTGAGGTGGTTTTAATAAAATCCTGGAGAAATTATATGGAGCGCTTGCTTCCATGCAACATTCAAATTTTCCAATTGACAGAACTTGCCAAGATTAGCAAATCCAATGATTGAAAATTGCATTTTCAAAACGATTGATTGTATGTCAAAGTAAAAAGAACTGCCCTGCCCATGTTTGTTCAGCTGGCAATTCTGAATTTAAAAAAATAATAAACTTGTCATCTGAAAAATTTCACAAACCTCGATGGGTAATTGGGCAAATGCATTGTGTGGTACTAAGCTACACACCAAGAATGTACCCGTTTATATTCCTTTTCTGTGTTAGTTACGAGATCTCCTCTGAAGCAGTCATGGGTTGTTACAATTAAAGGAACCATCTTGCATTTATATATCATCTTTCACAATCTCCAAAAAAAAAATCAAATACACAGCATTTGTATACAGTTTCTACACAGCAAATAAAGCACGATTTAACGTCACTGTAGTAATGAAGGAAAAATAGCAACCAATTTGTGCAGCACAGTTCCAGAGATAGAAATAAGATAATGACAAAATTCAGTTTTAGTAGCGTTGATTGAGGGACAAATATTGTCCCATTGACTGAGGACCACAAGAGCTTTCCTATCTTCCTGGGAAGGTAGATAGAACCTCAAATTAATGTTGCATCCAAAAGGTGACACATCTAACAGTGCAATATTCCATCAGGATTACATTCCATCAGCACTGCACTGAAGTGCCAAACTAGATTATGTGCTTAAGTCTCTGCAGTGGGACTTATGACCTCCTGGCTCAGAGGCAAAAGTATCACCGCTGAGCAAAAACTGGTACTTTTGGTCCAAATAGCCACGGTTTAGAGAAAGGAGAAGGGAGGGAAAGAGAAACCTACCCTTCTGTTCAGGATTCCCATTTAGCAATGCTACTTTGAAATGTGTTTATAGTTGATATGTGTTATCATATCCACTCTGATGCTTCCTACGATCAAATAATTTAGTAATGCTCACATTTCCGGCCAAGTTAAAAAATGTCAAATTAGTTGTGGTATTGGAAGGCTGCCAACAACTATGAATTAGAAATGCATTAGAAGCTCTTCCTTCAAGGTTGGTGGAACAAGGAAAGAAATTTAAAAAACATGAATTTCTGTTTCCAAACCCAAATTCAACCTCTTACCCTTATGCATTCTCGATCCAACAGACAGCATCCAATTCCAAGCAGTTATCATTACGTGGTGACCCAAGCAGATTTTTTTTTAAAAAATCGATCATGCATTAGAAACAGTTTTTACATTTTGCATTGGTTCTCTGAAAGAGCTTCCTAAGTGGTCCCATTCTCAACATTAAAAGAAAAGTGGATAAATATTTGAAGGAGATATTTAGAAGGGGATTTTTTTTTTTAAGTAAGATAGCCAAATATGTTTTGATTAGGTGGCAAAATGTGTAAAACTAGAGAATTAGAAGTCTTGTAGATGTACAAGGCAACAGCAAATAATTCATATGATTTACAGATCTCTACATACTACTTAGTAAAATTTATTTAGGCTCAACAGTGTCAATTTGAAATGGAGCTAACTGAATACCCCTTATTAATGCACTTATAGAATCCTACAGTGCAGAAGGAGGCCATTCAGCCCATTGAGTCTGCACCAACCACAATCCCACCCAGACCCTATCCCTATTACCCCATGCTTTTACCCTGCTAATCCCTCTGACACTAAGGGGCAATTTAGCATGGCGAATCCATCTAACCCACACATCTTTGGACTGTGGGAGGAAAATGGAGAACCCGGAGGAAACCCACACAGACATGGGGAGAATGTGCAAACTCCACACAGACAGTGAGCCAAGCTGGGAATCGAACCCAGGTCACTGGTGCTGTGAGGCAGCAGTGCTAACCACTGTGCCACACATTTGTGGTTTTCCACAAATTTAAATGTGAAAAAGAAAACCTCTAAAGACAATCTACTAAACATGGTAGCTGTATTCCTACTTTACTGAAAATGTGAAAATTGCAATCCAATAAAAAAGTTGAGGAACAGCATTTTAATTGTTGTCAATTTAACTAAAAGAGACCCCAAAATTAACAAGAGTGGTTTGAAGCAGTAATTTAAAAATAGTACAATTCAGACATTAATTCTGTTCCATGGCAATCATAGTAGTAATGTAAATTACAATGTTCTTTCCTCATTTCCCTCCCTAACATGATCAGTTTGCTCTTTCATCATTAGTTACAATGTTGTGTGTGTAAATGACAGAATGTTAGAAAATCAGTATTGCAGACTCAGTCATAGAAACTTAGGAATCTACCATCTGATTAGGTGTGTTATGTAACACCAAACGCAGCAGATCCATCTGAGAAGTTCTAAAGAAGTTAGAAAATTTAGTGCTTCACTTCCAACAATGGCATCTTAATCATGATTTTCCAATTGGTATATATTTTTGAGGAAGCACCTTAATAAAAGGAGAACCTGTAAACTTCTAAAGTGAAGGTCATTTGAGTCGGATACAATCAAACACATTTCAGACTTCTCCTGTAAAAACAGAATAGTAAGATATAGAGGACCCTCTCCCTCAATGGTAATAGATAACCATCCACAACCTTCAAAGATTTGTGTTACGCATCAAGAATCTTGGTCAGGTGCTTTTCTCCATTTATGCTGTATGTAAGGTTTCATTCTGAGCCTTAAATTAGTTCTTTAACAGAGACAAACAGAGATGAACAAGTGGTAACAATAAAAACATTTCAGAATCACACAAAGAACAAGAGCTCCAAGTTATACCACATACGAACTTGGGAAGGGGAATAAGTCACTTGGCACCTTAAGCCTGCTCCGCCATTCAAACTGCTTGCACAGCAGTTCTAAAGCAGTGTAGAGCTAATTCTTTCATAACTTTTAGCACATTTTCCCTTCAAGATCCTTCAATTGAATGCTTCTAATACGCTCTGCTAATGATAAAATAACATGTGTCTGGACAATACCTTTAATCTTCAATTTAAAATATCCCTCCCATTCAAGTGGTTTAATTAGTTACATATTAGATAAACTTTTTTTTATTCATGCAACCATGCTTTGCAAAATGAATTGAACATTAATTAGTGCATTCCTCAGATGCAAAATACTGTCAATGTTTACAATTGTTTCTCAAGCCCTGAATATTTTTTTTTCAGGGTTTGTGTGTCTTGTTTGGATTTTTAAAGCTTCATTTGCTTGGAGTTGGATCAATTCCTCAGAACCTTGAAGCCAAACATTATGCAATACAAATTCCTTCCAATGCCCTCATTTTAACAACAATAATTCACTGTTTTAAAAAATTTGCCTCCAAGAGCAGAACAGCCAATTAAATACACCTCCTGTAAATCACTGAACTGTATGCAAAGCTCTATGGAACAGCATGAGAACATTGTACATACATGCTGTGTAAATACATAGTTTCTTATGTATGGCGTTTGCAAAATAAATCACAAGATCCCATTCTTTCCCGAGTAATTTTAATTTATCCTACAAATATTAAATGTTCCTTTACCGTGCCTCTATATTTGATCAAATCTCCCTTTCACCCATGGGATGCCAGCCTTAACAATACTTCAATTTGAAACTCTTGCTTTTTATTCATAAATCTCTTCTTTTGTATAACCTTAAGATTTTAGCACAGAGGTTAGCTGTTCAGCACAATATGCTGCCCCTTTGCTACAGCAAACCAAAACTAATCATACTGCCTTGCACCAAATATTTACCCCCTTCCATGACATTGTTTGAAAAAGAGCAGTGGAGTTCTCCATGTGTACTTTGTAACATATGTCTCTCAACCAACGCCACAGATTACCTCGTCATTTAACTCATTCATATTTGTAGAACCTGCTGTGTGCAAACTGGCTGCCACATTTCCCTATATTACAACGGTAACTACAATTAAAAAGTACTTCATTGATTGGGGAGTACTTTGACATCGTGAGATCATAAAAGCCGCTATATAAATGCAAGCACTTTTTTTTCTTACGCTGCATCAAAATACATCTAAAGCAGAAACAGGGAAATAAATGAGGGGACAAGAAACCCTCATCAAGTTTGAGGACACAGATAAAATGGCATCCATATAAATCAATTAAGGAAGTAAGTAGAGCTCCTCACACCCTTAAACCAAAACGCTTCCATGCAATGCCGCACACAGGTGAGAACATTTTTGTTAGTGAATTTGATTCTATTCTCATTATATGGCTACATGCACAAATAGCCCTACTAGATAGCAATCAGAAACTAAAACTTCAGCTTCTCTCTCCCTGTCCCAGGGGAAAATACTATTTGCGACAAAATTGAAAATACAGCAACATATAACATTAAAGGAGCTTCCTGATTTGGTCCTCAAAAATACATGGCAATATAAGCATTCAATAAAAGACAACATTGGAAATAATGGTTCGAGTTGATGACCTTTCATCAAAATGGTTTAGTTGAAAGTTCATCAATCTGAAGTATTAAATTTGTCTGCTCTCCACAGATGCTGATGGACATGCTGAATATTTTCAGCATGTTTTGCTTATATTTCTATTACTGCATCTTTAAACCAAAACTGTAGCATTAAGACTTGGCCACATTTAATTGGATCCACTGTGTGCATCCATTTGATGTAAAAAAAATATTTACTACTCATGAAGCATTTCCTGCAAGCGGGGAACACTGGACATTTATTAAAGTGCCACAAAATTGAAGCAGCAACACGGTACCAGAGAAAATATTTAGAACAAACAATACACCCGGGTACATATTATGTTTACGGTTAATGTACAGCTATGAAAACTTCCATTTCAGGGTCCAAAGTGTCAAAAGCATATGCCATGTTTTTTAAAAGTTTAATGTTATTACAAAGCTATACAAGAATAAGGCAGTTCATACTCACCCGCTTTATTTCCATTTTCTTCATCCTAACAAAAAAACATATAGTTACTCGCTTTGCATTCAATTTCCAATCAAAAGTAATGTTTATAAGCCAAGTGACAGGATCTTTGATGCTTTTAAATCCACAAGCAACCAATTGATATTCCAAAGGGCATAGCACAGAATCTTCATAATAGGCTGCTTCCCACTATTTTCCACATCAGCTTCATTATTGGCATAAAGTAGGAGTCAAGCCCTTTATGATAAAGTGGCAACACAGCACAAACCTCTAGGAACTCTATAAGCAATTATCAGCTCATCCAAAAACAGCAATGACATGCATTGGTCCAATTGTAGTGTTGTTTGATGCAAAAATGAGAAAACCTACAGAATATTTTTTACATGCTTGATAAACCTAATGATTTTTGTTTTGAAGAGATGATTATGTACAGGGAAATTCTTACTCATGTCATTTATTTGGACTTCCAGAAGATACTTGATGCTGTTCCTCATAAGAAATTATTTAACTAAAATTGAAACTAATGAAGTTGAAGGGAAATTATTGATCTTGCTAGGAAAGTGGCTTACTGAAAGGAAGGAGAATAGGGATAACGTACAGTACTCTATCTGGAAGGACACAATTAGTGGTGCCCAGCAAGGATTTGTGTAGAGGCCTCAACTATTAACACTGTGCTTATCAATGACTTAGCGGTAGAAAGTCACATATCTAAGTTTGTCAATGACACAAAGATAGGCAATGGAAGCATAAAATTACAAAGCAATATTAATAGATTAAGTGAATGAATAAAGCAAATGGATTTCAATGTAGACAAAACAGGTAATCTGCTTTGGACTCAAAAGGGTCCTAAAAAATGGTACATTCTAAATGGTGAAAAGGTGGAATCAGTGGATGTCCAAAGAGATTCCAGGTACACATGTAATCAAAGTCACAAACATGTACAGGACATAATCGACGTAGGCCCCATGAACTTCTGGACTTTAAACTTGGAGTACCGTGAACAGATCTGGACACGACACCTGAAGAATGATAGATTGGCCTTGGAAGGAGTGAAGCGTAGACTTACCAGAATGATGCATGGATTCCGAGGGCTAAGTTACAAGGCAATATTACACAAGTAAGGTTGTATTCTCTGGAATTCAGAAAGTTTAAAGGGAGATTTGATCAAAATTTGAAATATTAAGAGGAAGAGAGGAAACAGATAGGATAAATAGAGAGAAACTGTTCCACAGGCCAGGAAGTCTAGAGCCAGGAGGAATAGTCAAAAAGATTAATGGCAGACCTTCCAGGAAGGATATTAAAAAACACAAAGGGTGGTAGAAGTTTGGAACTCTCCTCTATAAATGGTAGTTGAGGCTAAATTAACTGATTTAAATAGGAGATGGATAGACTTTTGTTATCAAAGGGATCAAGGGCTCAGAACAACAGCAGATATATGGAGTTAAATTGGAGATGAGCCATGATCCCATCGGATGGCAACAGGCTGGAAGGGCTAAATGGCTATTTTTGTTTCTACATTCCAAGTGTTTTTTTTAGAGCAAGTTTTGATAAGGATGTTTTCTTCCTGAGAGCACACTGACAGTGTCCATCAGTGTTGATGCCTCAAAATCTAAAATAGAATCCAAAAATAGAAACGATGATGGTGAAAATCAAACATGAACCACAAAGGGACTTTTTAAACATGACCTACAAACTATAGCAAAATAGATAAACTGATCTAATTCAACATTCAAAAATAGGAACAACATCCACTTTGGATGCCATTTTTGACAAATTTCAAGTCCAGAACCAATCAAGCTAAATTTAAATTTAATCAGGATACTGAATGAAGCATACAATATTTGGAAAAGCTGAACTTTCAAACTATCTTCAATTAAACCTTCAACTAGAAAGTTAAATGACTTATTTCTTCAACAACTGTTAAAATTCATAAGCTTTAAAAAACCACAACTTCAATGATCATGGCATTTGAATAAAGCATTAAAATGTTATGGGTGCAAGTGGCATCTTTTTGCTAAATAAATGAAAGATGACTTTAAGACAACCACAAATTAAAAAAGGTTTTCAAGGTAGAAACATTGGTTGGTATACAACCCAACTTGTATTGCACCAGTATTACAAAGTATTGCAAAAATACCTTCTACTACATTTGCATTCTCTGTGCATACAAATGGGTGGCACAGTGGTTAGCACTGCTGCCTCACAGTGCCAGGGATCGGAGTGTGATTCCTGGCCTGGTTTATTGTCTGTGTGGAATCTGTACATGCTCCCCGAGTCTGCATGCGTTTCCGCCAGGTCACTCTGGTTTCCTCCAACAGATCAAAAGATGTGCTGGTGAGGTGCATTGGCCATGTTAAATTCTCCTTCAGTGTACCCAAACAGGTGCCAGAGTGTGGCGAGTACGGGTTTTCACAGTAACTTCATTGCAGCATTAATGTAAGCCTACTTGTGACACTATAAACTTTAACCTTTAAATCAAAAATGCTGCTTTAAATAACATTACAGTAATTTGCTCAAAAACCCTCTACAGCACTTTAAAATTCAATTCAAAAAATATGCAGATATTGACGTTATTAATACATTAAATCAAAAGGAAAAGTAAGTTTTCAACAAAGTTTTTTAAAAATGTAATAGGTTTCAGTTTTGCTCAAAGAATTGGAGATTACTTTGAATCTCTAACCTTTATATTGGTATGCACAGCTGACTCTGGAGGGTAGACAATGAAGTGTCTCAGAGTAAACCCAAAGCCCTGCGAATTTCGTCGTAGACTAATGGTTTTTGGGCCTGGCCATGAGAAAATGTCATCCACCAGCGGTGAGGTGCTCTCGACTTGTCCACTTCCATCCTTCTTATTTTTCCCCTGCATAAAAGAAAACAATCAATTGAGAAGTGCCAACAGCAATCTTTATGCTAAAGTATATAAAAGAATCATGTAATTCAGAACGAAAAGTCTCTCTATTGTTATTTTTTTCAATGAGATTCTTTCTCTGCTTAGCCAAAAATATACATTTGCTGCAGATTCTATAATTTTTAAACGTAGCTACAGGTGTAGGGCAGCACGGAGGCACAATGATTAGCACTGCTGCCTCACACGTCAGAGACCCATGTTCAATTCTGGCCTTGGGTGACTGTGTGGAGTTAGCACGTTTCCCGTGTCTGCGTGAATTTCCTCCCGCAGTCCAAAGATGTGCAGACTAGATGGATTAGCCATGGTAAATGCACGGGATTATAGGTATCGGGTGAGGCATATGGGCTTGGGTAAGATGCTCTTTCAGAGGGTTGGTGCAGACTCAATGGGCCAAATGGCCTCATTCTGCACTGTAGGGATTGTATGGGCATTGTGCAGAGTATTGAGAGATCTAGAGACTGGTCTGGTGTTTATCACAGTCTTCATTTGTTCCCCAAATACTAGAATATCCTGTGATGATTAGAAAGAAAATTATAAAATAGTATATAATCTTGATCACAGGAACATTCAGCCCCTCAAGCCTCTTTTCCCTTTCAATCAGATCATTACTCATATGTAACTCAGACTCCATTTACTCACCTTGGATTTCTACTTCTGATGAATTTCAATTGGCTGATATCCAAAGCCAATATGGAAGAGTTCCAGATTTCCTCTACCCTTTGTGAAAAATTGCTCTAGAACTTCATTCCCAAATGGCACAGTTCTATTTTTACTTTGTGCTCTTGCTCCCATCAGAGAAAATAGTTTCTCTGAACTGCCCTTTCAAATTCCTTCATAAACTCCTCAAAATGATATGCCTTCATCCTTCTAAATTCAAGGGAATAAAAGTTTATGCAACCTAACCACATCACACATTGCCCTGGTATCCAAAGAACTATAGAATCCCAACAGTGCAGAAGGAGGCCCATTAAGTCTGCACCAACTCTCTGAATGAGCATCTTACCCAGCTCCCCTCCTATCCTATAATCCTGTGCATTTACTATGGCTAATCATGTATCATTCAAGAGATTCTGCGCTGCATCTCTTCCCAGTTCTCTAGTTGGGAAACTGACCAAAAGTTCATACAACTGAAGCACATTATATTCTCCCCATTATATTCCATTAACTCATTTTGCTATTGTCATCACTTTAAATAAACAGCCTCAGTAGCCTGCAATTACATTGCAACAACAGTCTGAAAGGGATTCCAAGAAACACATAAAGCTCCGACACGAAGGTTGCCGGGAGCCTCACCTTGAACTCACATGATTACCTCCGTGCAGAAGCTCTAATATTTGAACAAGCACCAACCCTTCCAGGCAGTAGGAGAAGCATCAGAAGGCCATCACGAGGATAGAAAGTATCTTTCATCTAAACCAACTAAAATATGCAACATCTAAAGGCAATCCAGCCCAAACCAAGGAATTATATACAGTAAATCACAATGAACCCATGCACTTAAAATTGTGTACCCAATGACTTGGCTTCACATGAGATGCGGAGAACTCAGCACTCCATAAGCAAAACCCTTGGAGAGAAGCAAAACAATTACTGATGCAAAAAAAAGTTTGATAATTTAAAAGCATTTTGGGATTTTATTTTATGACTTTAAAAGGCCTTATGCAACTATAAGTTGTTATATGGAATGCCAACATAGTTTCCCTTGTGCCGAGCAAGATTACTATTGCAACAACACATCAGTAGGATGAAACTAACTGTGGGAAAACGTGGCAGCTAATTTATGCACAGCAAAGTCCCACAAACAGGAATGAGGTAGACGTGTTGGCTTAACTGATCTTCAGTCAATGCAAGAATGGGATGTGATGGTTGGCTCATTAGATATATTGGAAGGTCGATATTTTCTTCAATCAGTGTTGGAATAAAAAAAGAGAAGGGAAAACGAACGAGCAGACTTGGTTTAACAACTCATCCAAAAGCTGCATAAATAATCAAACATTGCAAAGTTGAGAGGATGAATGTTGGGATTTTTTTCCTAATTCAATACAATACCACAATTGCAGAAGGTTCAGGCAGCCAAATGGCTATTGTTATTGTTATGATTCTCAGAGATGGATACCTTTAAGATATTTGAGACCATCAGGAAGGATTAAACTCCAGGATTTCAAGTTTTCAAACTTCTACTGTAACAGGCAAACTAAAAGCAACACAGAATAGAAAAGATCCCCAATGAAACTGTGATCACAACCAACAATCCCATATCATAATACTTTACTCTATCCCTTAAGTGGACTTTACTCTCCCAGAACCAGTCCAAAGATATTTTATGTTCCTGATGGCAGGCTTCCATTTCCCTTTCACAACTGGATAACTTCCCTTCTGCAAACTTTCACAGTGAAGCTTACTCTGGAGATTCCTCTCTCTAGTCAAAGGTAGGAGAATCTTCTAGTCCTGTTCTTCACAAACTTAGTCTCTTCAATGTGTGGGAACTCCCATTTTCTGTGTGGGAATAATAGAGACAGGATTTCCTCTGCTTCAGGTACAGGGCTGGTTGCCTCACGAGTCATGCATCAAGGTAGTAACGCTAGTTAGATATCCTCTGGATCTCCAAATCCATTCTATCTTGAAATGAAGCAAACAGTTCCAAGTATAGCCATTTATAAAATATGACATTCCTAACACCTCCCTATGAAGCTTGGAGACTAACAGTCTACCCACAGTCATTATAGGTTCCCTTGCCATTGTTTACAGGCGTACACAACTCGCACCTTCTTCCCAGTAAAATACCTAATCCCTTCCCCCATCCCTTTAACTATCAAACTGCCACCCGAGCTTGTTGTTGGGCAGGATTCAGATGAGATCACATGACTCCTTTTTTTTTACCCGAAAGAAACAGCCCCAAAACAAACTCACTACTTTTTGCAAGACTTTTGTTTCATTATCCCACACATGAATTAAAAGCTACTACAAGCACATCTAAGCATATAAATCAGTAACGGGCAACCTCGGCTAGTGAGTGGACTGCGAGTAGCCCTCTCTTTTCAGTGGGCTGCAAGGTTGAAATCGGCAATGTGAATCAACCACAACGCCACAAGATTAAATACATTTAATACAGATCAAATATTTCATAGTTACAGAAAATGCTAGATCATTCATACATTAATAGAACTATCAACTTCAAATGGGAGAAGCATTCAGAAGAAAAGCTCAGTGTTACCAATAAATTGTAAAAGTATTTAAAGTTAAATAAGAAAAAAAAACTCGCCTATCAATTTCCACTTGCTCCACTTTCAGCCTCCCTCTTTCCTGCTCGTTCTTTTGTCTTCCTGGCTCTGTGCTCTCTTTCGCAAACTCTGCGCTCACTCCATCAACAAAATCTCTCATGCCGCAGCCAGAAACATGATGGGCCGTAAGCGGCCTGTGGGCCACAGGCTGTACACCACTGCTATAAATGTTGAAGCTAATTCTAATGTTTCCACTCTTGCCAAGATCAGTTAACTTGCAATGCAAAGGGTCATACCTAAAATCATCCTTATTTATAAGGCTCAGAAACACACCTAGAACCACATTTTCATTTCTTCCATTGCTTGCCCTTTCCTCCAGATTTCTCCTTATTTGTTCCCTGCACTGCTGGGCTTTGTGTGCATGTATATTATTTCTTCAACCAAGCCACTGATCGCTCTTTCTTGGCTTGGCAGCCAATTTCCTAAAAAAAAATCTTTGGACTGTGTTTTAAAAACAGTACAGATGCTGTACAGGTTATTGCTGTTCCTTCCTCTGTTACGAAGGAAATAACTACGCGCACTGTTCAGTTATTGTGAAACCATTCTGAAACACCCATTATGGTTATAGAACCATTGCACTCAGCTATAAATGTAGAGAAACCCTGCTTTCACATAAAGGTTGAGGTGCAAAATTGAATGCTTTTGAGGAAAAAAAAGAAAAACTGAAAAGAGATATAAACGAAAGCAAAACAAGTGCTTCACGTTACGTTTAGCCAAAGTTTAGCAGCAGCGCTATGGATAAAGAACTTGGTTACCCCTGTAGCTGTTGGACGAGTTGAAAGCTACATCAGAATAAATGTTGATTTGTTAACAAAGCAATTTGAAACTTGTAGATTTTATCCAAGTCTTTCACATTACTGGAACAGAGTCCACAAAAGGCACCCAGCCAATTACGGCCCCCATCAGTCTACTCTCAATCATCAGCAAAGTGCTATCAAGTGGCATTTACAAAACCTGGTCACTGACACTCAATTTGGGTTTCGCCAGGGCCATTCATTACAATCTTGGTCCAAACATGGACAAAAGAGCTGAACTGAAGAGATGTGGTGAGACTACGGCCCTTGACAACAAGACAACACTTGATCAAGTATGGCATAAAGGATGCAAAACTGGAGTCAATGGGAATCAGGGGGAAATCTCCCCACTGGGTGGAGACATATCTGGCACAAAGAAAGATGGCTGTGGTGGTTGGAAGTCAATCATCTCAGCTCCAGAACATCACTAGAGGAGTTCTTCAGGATAGTGTCCTAGGCCCAACCATCTTCAGCTGCTTCATCAATGACCTTCCCTCCATCACAAGGTCAGAAGTGGGAAAGTTCACTGATGATTGCACAACAATGTTCAGCTCCATTCACAACTCTTCAGATACTGAAACAGTCCATGTGCAGCAAAACGTGAATAATATCCAGGCTTGGGCTGACAAGTTGCAGGTAACATTCACGCCACACAAATGCCAGGCAATAACCATCTCCAACAAGCAAGCATCAAACCATTTCTCCTTGACATTCAGTGGCATTACAAACACTGAATCCCCCCACTATCACTGCCATGGGGGTTACCATTGACTAGAATCTGAGCTGGACTAGCTTTATAAGCACTGTGGCAAAACAAAAGAGGTCAGAGCTTGGCAATTCTGTAGCACATAACACATCTAACTCTTAAAAGCATGTCCACCATCTAGAAGGCACAAGTGCACTGGAATATTCTCTACTTGCCTGAATGAGTGCAACTCCAACAACAGTCAAGAAGTTCATCACAGAGAGAAACAAAGCTCCCTTGAGTGGCACCCCAATCACTTCACCACCAACACACAGTGGCAGCAGCACATGCGAGACGATGCGGTGTAGCATCTACAAGACGCGGTGTAGCAACTCACCATGGCTCCTTCCACAGCACCTTCTAGACCTGCAATGTCTACCACCGGAAGGACAAGAGCAGCAAATGCATGGGAACACCTGCAAGCTCCCTTCCAAACCATCCCGACTTGCTGCCTAACAGGACTGTGGATGTACCTACACCAGATGGAATGCAGTAGTTCAAGAAGGCAACTAATCCTCCTCAAGGGCAATTAGGGATGGCAATAAATGGTAGTCTAGCCAGCAATGCCCTCATCCCTTGAAGAAATAAAATGAAAGCTGTGAACATGGACATTTTGTCTGGTGAAAATTTGACTTTGGAAAATATGCACATGACAAAAGTCATGATTTAGTTACAGTATAAAATACTTGCAATGGTGCGCAACTATATGAAAGTTGCTTGTGTAAGGAATTCCTGTATCACAGAGGATTGTTCTTGAGGAATTTAAGATGAAGTAGACAGTAGAGGAAGCTTTGCTGAGAATTTGGCATACTTTGTACTTGGCCTGGAGTACTTTGTTGCCATTGGATATTTAAAGTATAATGGAGCTACTCATCAAGCACGAAGATACTTAGATCACTTGATTACAATTAAGTTGTGATATTTAGGCTCAAAAAAAATTAATTGTTCTGTTAGTCTAGCTGAAATATATTGAGTGATAAAATTTCTGGTATATAAAATTGCTAATGGTCTCAGAATGTGAGTTAAAGGGACACGAATTTAGCTAACATGCTGCCTCAGAAGCTGCTTCAATCACAGAAGCATAGAAGATAGAAGCAGAGTGACATTCAATCTTTTGGGCCTGCTTCGCCATTCACTCACAATGATCATGGCTGATCTTCTATCTCAGCACCATACCTCAGTATACCCGAACAGATGCTGGAGCATGGCGACTAGGGGTTTTTCCACAGTAACTTAATTGCAGTGTTAATGCAAGCCTACTTGTGATACAAATAAACAAACTTTGGCACTCTCCCCATACCCCTGGACGCCTTTAAAGTCTAGAATTCTATTTCCTTCTGAAATATATACAGTGACTTGGCCGCCACAGCCTCCTATGGTAGAGAATTCCATAGGTTCACCATTCTCCATGAAGAGGTTTCTCCTCATCTAAGTACTAAATGTCCTACACTGTATCTGGAAACAATGTCGGACATTTAGTTACCCCCCCACCCCCCCAAAGGCTGAATGATTGTTAAAATATTTAAATTGATGCAACTGTACTGAAAACATTTGTGTACCCTTTGACTTCAACAAATATGAACCTATTCTGAATTGCTGATCTGCCAAGGACTAGTTTTAGTAAACCACTGTTTTGAAACCAATACTAGTTTTTAAATAAGTCTGTAAACATTTTAAATTGTTTACCAGTGTCAGGATTTTTGCAGTAAGCTTATACTTTGGGATCATCAATCAAATCTTACTTTGGTTAGAAATAACCTCAAATGTTTCCTGGTTAGAATTTCTTGGCAAATGAGTTTGGGTTATTTTTCCCAGGACAACGTAAATGGGAGAGTCCATTCTGAATTTAGTTTGCAATCAAAGTAAATGCACTAGAATCAGGAGCATATTAAAGTGATTTCTGCAAAGTTAAATTAGCATCAAAGCAGAGATGAAGAATGATTTCAAAATGCGACATGAGCTGCACTTCAATAGTAATTCATTAGCTATGAAGCACTTTTGGATCTTCCAAGATTGTGAAAGGACTCTCTAAATACCATGTCACGAGGTCAAAATCCTGGAACTGCCTCCTTAACAGCACTGAGGGTATACCTACACCTCATGAAATGCAGCAGTTCAAGAAACCAGCTCACCACCACCTTTCAAGGGGAATTGGAGGTGGGCAATAAATGCTGGCCTAGTCAATGACGTCTACATTCTACGAGTGAATAAAAAAAATACAGGATCTTTATTATAATAGTATACAAATAGATGATATTAATTAAAGTAACTTTCAGATGCATCAAGACCATTTCAAATAATCATTTATTAGAATGGCACATACAGTTGAGGTAACAGTACTAAATAATACTAAAAACAGCCTTTCAAGATCAACACCATAAGTAATTTCACCAGTAGAGGGCAAAATACATCCATATATATGTTCCACATTCCTTTTCCAGGTTTGAGGAAACTTCAATTCGTAAGATAGATGGGAGAAGTTAGGACTTTTCTTTGGAGAAGTGTTAAAAGGAGATCGGATTGAGGTATTCAAAATCCTCCAGGGTACCACTGACCAGAAACTGAACTAGATTAACCGTACAAATGCTGTGGCTACAAGAGCAGGTTAAAAGCTAGGAATCCTGCAGCGAGTAACTCACTTCCAGACTCCCCAAAGCCTGTCCACCATTTACAAGGTGCAAGTCAGGAATACTCTCCGCTTGCCTGGATGATTGCAGCTCTAACACCACTCGAGAAGCTTGACACCATCGAAGACAAAGTAGCCTGCTCCATTGCTACACTTTCCACAAATATTCAAACCCTCCACCACCGACAAACAGTGGCAGCTGCGTACATCAATCTACAAGATGCACTGCAGGAGCTCACTTTGGCTCCTTCGAAAGCATCTTCCAAACCCACAACCATCTATGAGGACAAGGATATGAGCAGCAAATAGCTGGAAATACCACCACCTGGAGTTTCCTCACCAAATCACTCACCATCCTGATTTGGAAATATATCTCCATTCCTTCACTGTTGCTGGGTCAAAATCCTGGAACTCCCTCTCTAACAGCATTGTGGGTGTTCCTACACCTTAGGGACTGCATGGTTCAAGGCAGCAGCTCACCACCACCAAAGGCAACTAGGGATGGATAATAAATGCCAGCTAAGCCAGGAACATCAACATCCCATAAAATGACATTTTTAAAGAAAGGGTCCAGCATACACAGTGAGGAACTGTCCCCACTTGTGAAAGAATCAACAATGAAAAGACACAGATATAAAGAAATATAATCATTAAAAGAAGCAAAGTTGATGTGGGAAACATTTCTTTTTAAAAATACAGCATGTGATTAGGGCTTGGAATGCCCAACCCAAGTGTGGAAGAGACAGATTCAACCGAAGACTTCAAAATGAAAAGAGACTTACCTAAAGAATGTGCAGGGTTACAGGGAGAAGGCAGGGAATGGCACGAGCTGAGTTACTCATTTGGAGAGCTGATGTAGACACAATGTGCCAAATGGCTTTCTCCTGTGCTGCAACAATGTGATTGTGACAGCACCTACCAAACCCGTAGCCTCTTCCACTTGGGCAGACATGGTCAACAGATAGATGGGAGCACCATATCTGCAAGCTCCCCTCCAAGTCACACACCACCCTGACTCGGAACTATATTGCCATTCCTTCATTGGTGCTGGGTCAAATTCCTGGAACACTCTTCCTAATAGCACTGTTGGTGCACCTGCATCATATGTTCTGCAGCAGTTAAGAAGGTGGCTCAATGGGAATGAGGGGGCAATATATGCTGGTTTAGCCAGCAACACCCACATCCTGTGAAAGAATAAATTTTAAAATAGTCTCATTTGCTCATTGACCTACATTGGCACCCATTCAAGCAATGCCTCAGTTTTCAAATTCCTCCATGGCCTCCCCCCTTCCTCATTTCTGAGCTGCAATTTTCTATGGTTCCATAATCTCCTCTAGCCTAAAAACACTATATGCCCCTCAAGCATCTCCGATTTTAATTGCTCCATCATTGGTGACTACACTTTGTTCCCTGGGCCCCAAGTTCTGGAATTCCTTCCCTATGTTGCTCCACACATCTCTCCCTCACTTTCTTCCTTTAAAACATTCCTTAAAACCTACCTCTCTGACTAAGCTTTTGGGCATCTGGCCTAATGTTCTTTTATGTGGTTCAGTGTAATTAAATTTTGTGTTTAATAAGCACCTTGTGACATTTCATTATGTTCAATGCGCTAGTTAAATTCAAGTTTTTGTTAGGATTGTTTCAATTCATCAGAGGTCCTTCACAATTGAAAAGTCTATCTGGGCTAACTGCTTGGGCTCCCACATGAAGGATAGCTACTTGGTAGTATACAGCTACAAGGCAGAGGTTGGCCCCTGCTGGTGGATATCCAGCTGATACTGAATAAATATTAATTACAAATTATTCATACAAAAGATGCTTCCATTCATGGAGACACCAAAATTAGGCACCATAAACACAAGATAGATAGTGACCAACAAATCTAATAAGGAATCCAGGAGAAACCTATTTTCATGAAGAGCAACAAGAATGTGGAACTTGCCACCACAAGGAGTAGCTGAGGCATCTGATATAGATGCATTAATGGGGAATCTAAATGAGCACATGGTGGACAGGAATATATGGATATAATGATAGGGATGGAGAGGAGGAAGGAGCAGGTTCATGTGAAACATAAATACTAGCATAGGTCATTTGGCCAACAGGCCTGTTTCTGTGCTGTAGACCCGATTGAATTCGATGTATTTTTGTTTCTTCAACTTTAATTTCCTGACACTGAGAATTCGAAAAATGTTTCACAACTTAACACAATTACTACCACAAGTTAAATCCTCCAGTTATAATCATTTTTCTTGCTGAAAATGTACTTTCATACATCAAGAATTAATGCACAAACTTACAGCAGCGCATCTTCATTAAAACAACTACAATTCTTAATTACAAGCAAGACTAGTTTGAATCCCTTCATCTTATTCTGATTTTCAAATACAAAGGTAGAATTTCAGAAGAGAATCTGAATAATTACTGACTGAATACTCCCAAGGTTTGTCACAGGACATGCATATTTTTGTCACGAGGAATGCATGGCACAGTCCTAAAACTATTCAAAGTATGCCATGATAAAAATGCCAGTAGCAAACAAATAAACAACTCTTTCTGGGGTTTATCCAGACAAACATGTTTGATTATTGACAAGGGATGTTACATTCCTTGCTTTGCATACCCAAAGAAGCACTATAACTCAGACATCACAAACATGCGTGGTATGGTGCAATCAACATTTTTCGCCACATTTATGGAAGCAGTAGAAACAGGAATAGTCCCAGAGGATTGGAAAGTAGATGATATCTCGTGAATCTTAAAAAGCAGCACAGGGATGACCTCGGAATCTGTTGTCTGATGAGTCTAGGACTTGAGGTGATTAAAGTATATTAGAAAGCAATAATGCAATGCTTAGCTAGGAATAGTATGGAAGCAGCATGGATTTGTAGGGGGTATATTTTGCCCAATAAATTTAGTGAAGCTCTTCAAAATACTAATGACCTCAATGACAATGAAAACTCTGTGGATGTAATATACTTACAATTTCAGAGAAGCTCTTGACGCCATATCATGTCATAAATAATTACTTTAAGATAAGGCAGCAAGATTCATGAAGCAAATTTCTACAGCGAAATGAAAATTAACAAACCCAAGGAAGTATTCAACAACTGTGAATTGAGTTGCATTGCCATGGAAGAGTCACAAACAATGAGTGACAGGGATATTTTCTTAGGTACGCCTCAGGATTGATGATGACTTGCTTCCGTTCCAGTTTGAAGTGTTTCAAGATAGCTCACAAGTCCAATGCAGGGTAGGTGGTGCTTGAAGGTTTGGGTTGTTTGAAGGTTTTTGTGCTCTGTCCGACACCTCAACTTCACTGCTCTGCACATTCCTGACAAGTCTCTCAAGGTGCCTTCCCAAGTGAGCCTTCTTCATTTTGGTTGGTCACAAGCTTGGGTTTCCTGGGATTTGGCAGATATATTTGACCTCTTCAAAGATGCTTTGAGAACATCCTTAAAGCATTGCCACTCTCCCCTAAGTAAGAGTTTCCTGTCAGAACTGAGTTCTGAACAGAGCAGTTGATTCAGGAGACTGTTATCAGGCATACAAACTTCATGTCTTGTCCAGCAGAGTTGGCTGAGTGATTAGCACCTCAATGCTAAGCAAATTGCTCAAGAAAACACTACTGTAGGACTGCTTTGCTTGCCACCAGATTTGGAAGATCTTGCAAAGACTGCTGGTAGTACTTCTCCTGTGCTTTGTGGTGCCTGCTATAAATTATTTAAGTCTCTGTAGCATGTAGGAGTGCAGGGATCACAGCTGCCCTGTTAACCGTGACCTTAGTCTCTAGTTTGAGATCTTGGTTCTCAAATACTCTTTTCATCAGTCGACCAAAAGCTGAACTGGAACAGAGGAGGTGATGATGAATTCCATTGTTGACATTTGCTTCTTTCAAGAGGTTACCTATACAGAAAACGGTGACATTTTCCAAGATCTTGCCATTGATCTTAATCAAGGGGGGAGCTGCCTTGCTGCAGGAGCTAGGAGCTTAGTTTTACAAGTGTTTACTGAAAGGCCCATTTTCACATATGCTTCAGAGGAGTCAACAATGACCTGCAGCTCAGTTTCTGAACAAGTATACACAGAAGCATCATCCCGGGAAAGTAGTGGCATAATGTCACTGGACTAGTAATTGAGAAGCCCAGGCTAATGCTCTGGCGACAAGGGTTCAAACCCCACCATGGTAGCTGATGAAATTTAAATTCAATTAATAAATCTAGAATTGAAAAGTTAGTCCCAGCAACAGTGGCAATGAAACTATTAACACTTGTAAAAACCCACCTGGTCCTTGTCCTTTAAGGAAGAAAATCTGCCATCCTTACCTGGTCTGGCCCATATGTGACTCCAGATCTACAACGTGGTTGATTCTTAACCTCTGAAATAGGGATGCAAGCCACTTGTCTCAACGGCAATTAGGGATGGGCAATGAATGCTGACCTTGCTGGCAATGCCCACGTGTACGAAAAAAATCTGCACACAAAATCTCTATGACTGAGGTTGAAGTGGTTTTGAACAGTTTCCTATGTATTCTGTAGATTATCTCCATTCCAATTGATGATCTGCTGGGAGTCTGATGCAGTATTGCAACAAGGAAAATGGAGGAGAGAGTTAGTGCAATGCTTTGTTTAATCCCAATTTTCTTCACCAAGATAGGATTGTGGTGATTCCACTGGTGAGGATCATGGAGCACAGGATAATGATAAACTTCTGAGGACAGCCAAATGTGAGGATCATTACTGTACACAATATGTAAATGAAGTGAAGTTGGGAAGAGAAATAATGTCAAATTTGCAGTTATTAATTCTTTTGAGGGGAGGGGGTGTCAAAGCGTAGGGGAAAGATGACAAAGTAATTCAGATAAACTGGGAAAGTAGGCTTATGGTATCTAATGTTAACAAATGCATGGTAATTTGGGGGAGGGGGGAGGAAAGGGATAAAAAGATTAAATATGAACTAGATGCATCGTGGGTAAACTTCAGCAGGAATAAAAGACGCCACCGGCACGAGAAGCCTTAGAATTTTGCCCAATATTTCATTTTGATGACCGGTTGTCAGAATTGACACACTTGATTACCTGCTCTGAAGGGGAGTCATACGGATTCCTAACCTACACATCCCTGGGCAATAAGGACATTAAGGGGCAATTTAGCATGACCAATCCATCTGACCTGCACATCCTTGGACTGTGGGAGGAAACTGGTGCACCCAGAGGAAACCCATGTAGATATAGACAGAATGTGCAAACTCCACACAGTCACCCAAGGTTGGAATCAAACCCGGGTTCCTGGCACTATGGGGAAGTACTAACCACTGTGCCACCATGCTACCTAATAGCACTTCAAATAGTAATTAATTGGTTGTAAAACACTTTGACACAAGTTCTGCCTGGGGCAGGGCACTCTATAAATCAAGTTCTCTCTGAACAATTGAAAAATTAGCCTACTTTGATGTGCCACCCTGCTCCAAATGACATTCTTTCATTGAAATCACAATTATATAATCCAAAATAAACATGCCTTGCTCGAATATGTGCGAGGGTAAAGGGGTCATGTGCTCAATGACTTCCAGAATGATTACTGAAGTCAGATACCAGAGAAAGACAGGAAACCATAATCAGTAATTAAACACAGAAATGCATCTGAAGACAGAATATATGCTGCATGATTTCATTTCTGGCCTACTAAAGATTCTGATGCGGCATTAAAACAGACAGGGTTTATCACAATATTAAATTCCAGGACATTATTTATATATGAAATATATTTAGCACAAACCATTGGTTTAAAAGTATTATAAAGTACTAGTATGATCCATTTTGCTTTTATATATTATTCCTCTATAAATCCGAAATTAACACCGATGTTTTTTAACCACAGTAACTTTCCCCACTATCTTTAAGGATTTGTGTATGTGGACATTTAGGTCTCTCTGTTCATTGACACTTATCTATGCCATTTATTCTATATTGTGTTTCTACATCAGTCCTCTTGAAGTACATCATTTCATACTTCTCTTCCGTCAGGTTTCTGCCCATTTCGTCATTCTATCTTCTTCATTATCTGCTACTTTGCCAAGTTTTGCAACATTTGCAAAATTTATAATGCTGCTCCCTAGACCAAAGTCTAGATTGTTTATAGAAATTAATAAAGACCAATTGACCTAAAACGGGCCACTGTGGATCATTATTGCAAATCACCTCAGTCTGAAAAACATCCGCCCACCAGCCTCTACTTCCTGTCACTCAGCCAGTTTCATGTCCATACTATCACTTTCCCCTTAATTCAATGGGCTTTCATCTTCTCAACAAGCCTCCTTGCTTTCAAATGCTTTCCAAAGTCCACATATATATCAACTCCTCAACTCTCTCTATTATCTCAAAGAGTTCTACCTAGCTAGTCAGATACTTAACCTGTCCATATCGCTTTCCAATCACTGTCCTCCCCACAGCTGATCTTTCCACCTATATGTTATTCTCTTCATCTAAGTCATTAATATAGATGTAAATAGCTGAGGCCCGAGAACTGACCCTTGCAGCATTCCACTAGTCACCGTTTGTCAAGTTGAAAATGCACTGTTATGCCCTTTCTCTGCCTCCTGTCCAGTAAACAATCTTCTATCCATGCTAATATATTACCCCAAACTCTATGAACCCTGGTCTTGCCTATTAACCTTCTGTGTGGCATCTTACTGGAAGTCTTTTGGAAATTCAGACATAGTAATGACTCCTACTGTTTATTTACCCTGCCACCAGTTACATGTTCAAAAAGTGAATAAACCAAATAAACTTAACAGAATTTCCCAACAGTTGTTCTAAACATACTGTATTTTCAATGTATTGCTAATATTGCCTTAATAATAGATTTCAGCATTTTTCCAGGGACAGATGTTAGACTAACTAGCCTGTAGTCCCCCATTTTCTCCCTCCCTCCTTTCTCGAAAAGCGCTGCAACATTTGTCAACTTCCAATCCGATGGGACTGCCCCAAATCGAAAAAAATTTGCAAAATCATAGCTAGCACATCTATTTCCTTTGCACCTGTCTCATTTAGAATAGTAGGGTGCTGGCTCTCTGATCCCAGGGATTTATCTCATTTCAATCCTTGGAGTTTCTCCAATACCTTTTCTTTGCTGATATTAACTTCCTCACTGTCTATTTTTGGCATGAAACTGGTGTCCTCTTCAGATACAAAATATTTATTCATTATTTCCGCCATTTCCTCATTCCCCATGATAACGTCTCCAGCCTCTGCTTCTAAGGGACCAACGTTTAATTTAACTACCCTTCCTTTTATGTACAGTTCTTATGATCTGTTTTTTATATTTCTGGATAGTGTACTCATTCTATTTTTCCCCTTTTAAACAACTTTTTGGTGACCCTTCAATAGTTTTGAACAAGCTCCCAATCCTCAGGTGTCCTACTTTTCTTTGCAACATGACAAAGTATCCTTAGCTACCTGAGTGAGCCACAAATGGGTCTTTTGCGCTGAGGGTTTTAGTACAGAATGTATTTTTGTTGAACATCCTGAATTGTTTCTTTAAACGTTTCCCACTGTTAACTTACCTCTACTTCTTTGTCTATTTACTTAAATTAACTGTAGCCAGTTTTCAGCTCACACCTATGAAATTGGCTGTGTTTATGATTGAACTTAACATGGAATCAATGGTATTATAATCATTATTTCCTCTGCCTCTACCTGATGGGCTCAACCTCTTATAAAATATTTGGAAGTTGAATTTAATGTTCACTGTTAATTTCTCATAACCTCTCTTTGCCTCCCATTGCAACATTTTCCAAATTCCTTTTGTACCTTCCATGACTTTCCTGGTTATTGACCAAATGGGGAATGTTATTTAAAAAGGATTAAAGTGGATAGGCAGCAGCAAACAATTCAAAGAGCACATCGATGAACTGCAACAATTGTTCATTCCTGTCTAGTGCAAAAATAAAACGGGAAAGGTGGCCAAACCATTGCTTAGAAGAAAAATTAGAGATAAAATTAGATCCAAGGAAGACACATACAAATTGGCTGAGGAAAGAAAACAGCAGACCTGAGGATTAGGAGCAATTCAGAATTCAGCAAAGAAGGACGTTGGGATTGATTAAGAAGGGAGAAAATTTAAGACAGAGAACTTGTGAGGAACATAAAAACTGACTGTAAAATTTCTATAGATATGCGAAGAGAAATAGATTGGTGAAGACAAATGTAGGTCCCTGACAGTCAGAAACAGGGGAATTAGAATGGGAAACAAAGAAAGGGCTGACCGAGTAAATACATACTTTGGTTCTGTCTTCACAAAGGAGGACACCAACGTACCAGAAATGTTGGGTAACACAGGGTTTAGCGAGAGGGAGGAACTGAAGGAAGTCAGTATTAGTAGGGAAATGCTGTTGGGGAAATTGATGGGATTAAAGGCTGCTAAATACCCAGTGTCTGATAAATCTACATCCCAGAGTACTAAAGGAAGTGGGCCTATAAACAGTGGATGTATTGGTGGCTATCTTCCAAGATTCTATGTTTCTATGTTCTATTCCAAAGACTGGAACACTTCCTAGCTAAAGTAACCTCTCTAATTAAAAAGGGAGATAGAATACAGGGAATTATAGACCAGTCAACCTAATGTTAGTAGTGGGGAAACGTTCATTATAAAAGATTTAATGGCAGAGCACTTAGATGAAGAGTGGCAGGATCAGACAGAATCAGCACATATGAAAGGGAAATCATGTTTACAATCGTAGAATTTTACAGCACAGGTGGTGGTCATTTGGCCCATTGTGTCTGCACTGCTCCCGAAAGAGCTATCCAGCTAGTCTTATTCTCCAGTCCCATCTCCGTAGCACTCTAAATTCACTACTTTCAAATATGTATCCAGCTCTCTTTTGAAACCTCCAATAGAATCTGTCTCCACCAATCTGCCTGACATTCCAAATCCCAACAATTCTCTTGAGTAAAGAAGTTTCCCCTCATCTCACTCCTAGCTCACTTGCTGCCCATCTTGAAATTGTGACCGACATACCTACTCGTGGAAACAGAATATCCTCCTTTTCCCTGTCAAAACTGTTCATAATTCTGCACACCTCAATAAGGTCACCTCTTAATTTTCTCTGCTCCAAGGAGAATAAGCACAATTATTCTAATCTTTCCTTGTATCTAAATTCTTCATTCCTGTTATCATTCTAGTAAATCTCCTCTGCACTCTCTCTGGGGCTTTAACATCCTTCTTTCAATAAACTGCCCAGAACTGAATACAATACTCCAAATGTGGTCTGACCAATGATTTGTAGAGGTTTGACATCGCTTCCTTGGTTTTATATGCCTCCATTTATAAATCCAAGCCTTCTTAACAACTGTTTCAACTTGCCTGACCACCTTCAGAGAATTACGCACTTGAACCCCGAGATCCCTCTGCTCCTGTACTCCCCTCAAAGTTGTACCATTGAGCCTATATCGTCTCCCCATATTTCTAGCACTAAAATGCATTACCTTACATTTTGCTGCCAGGTGTCTGCCCATTTCGCCAACTTGTCAATGTCCCTCTGAAGTCGCTCAGTGTCATCCTCACAATTCTCCCCGAGTGTCATCTGCAAATTTAGAGATTTTGCCCCCAACACACATCTCTAAATCGTTTATATAAGTCAGAAAAAGCAAGGGTCCCAATACTGATCCCTGGGGAACACCACTTTCAACTCACCTCCAGTCTGAGAAATGCCCATCTATACCTACCATCTGTTTCCTATCTCTTGGCCAACTTCGAATTCATGCTGCCAAGGACCCATCAATCCTAAACATTTCTAATTTGCTAACCAACCTGCCATGTGGCACTGTATCAAATGTTTGACAAATCTACTGGAATAGTGGATACCACTGGGAACAGTGCTAGATGCCCAGATTGTCACAATATATAGTAATGATTTAATTGAGGGAACTAAATGTAATATCTCCAAATTTGTAGATGACACAAAGCTGAGTGGGACGGTGAACCATGAGGAGGGTGCAGAGCTGTTTCAGTGTGATTGTGAATATATCCAACTTTATCCCTTCAAAGGAATATGTCCAGCTTGCACAAGAACACTTTTTACTGAAGTAAAGTTTATTAGTATCACAAGTAGGCTTACATTAACAGTGCAACACAGTTACTGTGAAAATCCCCTAGTTGCCACACTCCGGCACCTGTTTGGGTACACAGAGGGAGGATTGAGCATGGCCAATGCAGTCTTTCGGACTGTGGAGGGAAATTGGAGCACCCAGAGGAAACCCATGCAATCACAAGGAGAATGTGCAGACTCCACACAGTGACCCAAGCCAAGAATCAAACCCAGGTCCCTGGCGCTGAGAGACAGCAGTGCTAACCACTGTGAAACCATGCTGCCTCCAATATTCTGTTGCTATTTCACCTGGCAATCATTACTAATTTATCTATTCTAAGTCCCTTCACTGAAATTAGCTCTTCCACAGTTGAACATTTTTACTACTGATATTTTCTGGCCTCTTTCCATAATTACTCTAAACTGCTCGATGATCTCCAACTGCAACATACTTCACCTGCTCCATACTCCACCTGCTCCAATTCATTTCAAAGAACTAGGCCCAACACTGCTGCTTTCCCTTTTGGGCTGGAAATCAAAAAAAGTTCTTCCTCTCCTTCCCTGCTCATATTACTGTTTATACTGAAATATTAGGGTAATCAAAGTTGAGTAATGCTGAAAATGCTGTTGTCGAAGCTTTGTCCACTTGCCAACCAATCAGCACCCTCTTCTCGTGAAGAACAAATGTTGTCCCTTGACATTCTATTTTCTTGCGAATTGTCCGGGTGTGTACAAGACAAGAAACTTTAACACCACGTCCTTTTTCAGCAATTCTCAAGATCTGTAAAAAGTCTTCTAACATTACTCTTCAAATCTGCCAAATGATCATGTTCACACTTTTTGGAATTCCATATGAAAAACAGCAGTGCAACAGCTCTTCCTTTGTGCCTCAATTAATGCTAAATATATTCAATCCTGGGACAATCTCGTTTGTCCTTTCTATTTAAAACTTTAATATTAATACAGCCTTACTCTTTCTTTCTGTAGCATTCCTTCATACTTGGCAACCTGAAATATTAACTCATTCCTGGTATTGTGTCATAATTGTGCCATAATTGTGACACAATTGTGTCATAATCCCATGTGGCAACTTTTGCCTGCAGCTCACAAATCTCATTAGTTAATAATCTCCTTTGGCTCGTTAACACTGCTCCTCTTCTATGTTAATTCAAATTCATCGAGAAAACATACAGAAGTCACTAGTAAAGTTAGAGCCTACAACACAATTAACTCGCTTCACCTATGCATGACTGCTTTTATAAGATATTGCACACACTAGAATATACAAAAAAACCACTCAGGTCAAATCACTACCAAGATCATGGAAAATAAATGCAAATGTAGTGGGAAGTTGTAGAGAAATCTGGAAACAGCTCAGAAATTGTCTTAGAAAGTAGGAAGTACTTAGGTGCATGTTGCTCAGAATGCAATGACACAGGAATTGCTTTGAGATCCCTAATACAAATTTCAAACCCAATGGAAACTGATAACATTTCTGTATAATGGGGTGGGAGAAGGGACACTAATCAAATTTGAGACACCTAAAAAGATTCCCAGGTCAGTCAGGCAGAATATTCAAGTAATGGATTTCTGAGCAGAGCTACAACACAAGACTACAGACAGAGTTAAATGATCCCATAAACAGTGGATCAGATCAAAGCACAGCAGTCTTAAATTTGTGTCAATTTAAGGTGATTGGCAAAAGAGACAACAGCATGAGAAAAAACACTGCGAGCTTTTAAGACCTGGAATGCATGACCCAAGAATTCAATCGTGGCTTTCAAGAGAGACTTGGACCATTATCTGAAAAGGAAATATTTAAAAGGCTGTAGGGAAAAGACAGGAGCTGGCATTTGCTCCTACAGAATGCCAGCACAGATACAACAGAGGAAATTACCTCCTTCTGTGCTGTAACCATTCTATGATTCCTGAGTCCTAGGTGCTAGTCTTTTAGCCAGTTCAATTCACTCCATGTTATATCAAGAAACAGTTGAAGGCACTGGATACAGCCAAGGCTTTGGGTCCGGACCATATCACAGCTGCAGTGAAGACTTGTGCTCCAGAACTAGCTGTGCCTATAGCCAAAAACTGTCATGATGTGGAGATGCCGGCGTTGGACTGGGGTAAACACAGTAAGAAGTTTAACAACACCAGGTTAAAGTCCAACAGGTTTATTTGGTAGCAAAAGCTGTTGGACTTTAACCTGGTGTTGTTAAACTTCTTACTGCCAAGAACTGTTCCAGTATAGCCACAACATTGCATCTATCCAATGATTCCAGGCATTTCCTATCCACAAAATAAAACAGGAAAAATCCAATCTGGCCAATTGCCATGCCATCAACTTACTCGCGGTCAGCAGCAAAATAATGGAGGGTGTTGAAGGCAATGTTATCAAGCAATTATTGTCAGTAACTGGCTCACCCCGTACAGGTTTCAACTCAAAGCTCATTACAGCCTTGGTCCAAACATGGACAGAAGAGCTGAATTTCAGAATTGAGGCAAGAGCATCTGATGACATGAAGGCAGCATCGGACCGGGTGTAGCATTGAGTGCTAGTAAAATTGAAATCAAGAGCAAAACTCACCAGTGACTGGATTCATACTTAGAGCAAAGGAAGATAGTTGTGATGTAGGAGGCCAATGTTCTCAGGCACAAGACAGCACTGCTGCAGATCATCAGTGTCCTAGCACCAAAATATCCTCAGCTGCTTCATTGATTACCTTCTCTCCATCACAGTCAGAAGTGGGAATGCTCAATGATTTCACAGCATTCAGTACCATTCACAATTCCTCAGATAATCAAGCACTCTGTGCCCAGATGCAGCAAAACCTGGACAAACAGACTTGAGCTGTTAAATGGCATTGAGCTGATAAGTGGCAAATTGCATATGCGCCACAAGTGCCAGACAACCAGCACAATGAAAGCAGTGACTTGGGAGCTGGGATAGGGTGTTCTGTATTTGAGATCAATATTTGCTTTGTTCAGATTACAGTGCTGGAATCACCAGATTTCTTTTTATTTGGAGCAACAATGGGGATTATTTTTGATATTTTTAAATGGGTTGCCTGAACAGTCCTCTAGATTCTGCAGGGGCGGCACGCTGGCACAGTGGTTAGCACTGCTGCATCACAGCACCACGGACCCAGGTTCAATGCTGGCCTTGGGCGACTGTATGCGGAGTTTTCCCCATTTCTGCGTGGATTTCCTCCGGGTGCTCCAGTTTCCTCCCACACTCCAAAGATGTGTAGGTTAGGTGGGTTAGGCATGGTAAATGCGTGGGGTTACAGGGATAGGGCGAGGGAATGGGTGGGATGCTCTTTCGGAAAGTTGGTGCAGACTCTGTGGGCCAAATGGCCTCTTTCTGCACTGTAAGGTTCCATGGGGTGGCACGGTAGCACAGTGGTTAGCACTGCTGCTTCACACCTCCAGGGACCTGGGTTCGATTCCCGGCTTGGGTCACTGTCTGTGTGGAGTTTGCACATTCTCCTCGTGTCTGCTTGGGTTTCCTTCGGGTGCTCCGGTTTCCTCCCACAGTCCAAAGATGTGCGGGTTAGGTTGATTGGCCATGCTAAAATTGCCATTAGTGTCCTGGAATGCGTAGGTTAGAGGGATTAGTGGGTAAACATATAGGGATTTGGGGGTAGGGCCTGGGTGGGATTGTGGTCGGTGCAGACTCGATGGGCCGAATGGCCTCTTTCTGTGCTGTAGGGTTTCTAAGATTTCTAAGATGATATCCAATGAGAGAGTCCATTTCAAATAAATGGCCATCATCGAAAATCATATCAACATCCTTGGGATTATCATTGACAGGAAATTCTACAAGACCATCCATAAAAAGCGCTGCAACAAGATTGGGTCAGAAGCTGATTATTCTGTGGCAAGTAACTCACATCCTGGCACAGCCATCACCCCCATCCCCACTTTGCTCCCACCTCAAATCTTTCCATCTTTCATAAGACACAACCATGGTGAAATAACTCTCTAAGAAGTTTAACAACACCCAGGTTAAAGGGTTGGACTTTAACCTGGTGTTGTTAAACTTCTTACTGTGTTTACCCCAGTCCAACGCCAGCATCTCCACATCAGAAATAACTCTCCACAGGCCTGATCAGCACAGCTTAAATATCATTCAAAAAGCTCAACACCTTAAACCTTCACTCCCACCCATACCATCCACAAGATGCAGTGCATTAACTTGCCAGGGCTTTGACAGCAGCTCAACACCTGGAATGGCATGCAGGAACATAACTATCTCAAAGTTACTGGCCAACCTGGCATATACTCAAAATCTTTGCACTCCCACCTAATGTCACTATGGATTCACATACTGAAGCAATTAGAATGGCGACTCATCACCTTCTCAATTAGGAATAGACAATAAATTTTGACCTTCTCCATGCGCCCACGTCCAATTAATTAATAAAATCAATTTTTTTTTAAAGTTATGGCTGGATTTGCCTTCATTCTGTGATGATACTGTGCTATTAATATATTATATACTTAAGGAGATTTAAGTTGAAGTGTTTTGTGACATGCAGTCAGTTTGCCTGGTAGAAATACAGCAGAGTTTGGAAAGCAGGATAATTAATTACTCCTCTTAGCCATGTGTTTACTTCGCAGAAAGCTTAATGAGCTTTTGTTTACCAAAGAAGAGGATCACTGGGGTGTTTTCTTGATTAAAGTAATGAAAAGGGGAGTTAGGCATACAGGGGCAGAGTCTTGTGATATTAGAAATGGGACAAGCTAGGCTTGTTGCAGAAAAGCAGTTTCATTTTCACTTAAAAAACAGCAGTTGCTGCCTGGAGCTGGTAAAAAGAGGTGGTTTTCTTTCTAGAAGCTTTTTGAAAGCTCCAGGGCCGTTATCCAAGACACAGCAAGTATATCTGTGTTGGCTAACTATTTTGAAAGTGGGGTTTAAGATAAATATTGCATAGTTAGGACGGAATAGTAATAAGTTGGATGTTGAGTTTATTTCTTTTCATGTTTAAAGATTGTTCAACGGTTAAGAGTTAAACTGTTTAATTTTATAAGAGGTATATTTAAAGTGTGTTATGAATAAAACTTGTTTGATAAAATAATTGTCAGTGGAATCATTCCTGAGGTGAAGCATCCTTGCATGCCAAAATAGAAAAATTGTTGGGGTCTGATTTGGCTTGATAAAATACCTTGGGGTTTTTGATATGGCACCCTAACAACTATTTCAGGCAGTATATTACAGATTGTTATCAACCGAGTTTAAAAAAACACATCCCTTTTGGTTCTTTTGATAATCTTTAAAATCAATGCCCTCTGGATATTCACCCATCCATCAATGGAAACAGTTTCTCCTTATTTACATTATCAAAAGTCCTCATAAGTCTGAACATCTATTAAAGGTCCCCCTAACCTACTCTGTTCAAATTAGATCAATCCCAGCTTCTCTGGTCTCTCATCCCAGGAATCATTCCTATAACCTCTTCTATAGTGTGTCTCCAATGTACGATTGCCAAATGGGATACAATATTCAAGTTGATGCTGAACCAGTGATTTATTAACTCAACTCTGATTCTTTTGTACTCTTATTTATAAAACTGAGGATAACAGCTTTATCAACTTACCATCTTCAGAGATTTGTGTAGTGAATGCCACATTCTTCCTCCTCTCACTTCGCCATATTAATCTAATCTGTTCATGTCTGTCATTTCACTAGTCTATGCCCATTTCAATATTTCAACAATTAAAAGAACTTTAAAGCAATTTATCACAATCATTGCTCCTGCTGAGCTGTGTGTCTGCATGGCTGCATAGCAGCCTGGAAGGTACTGTGCCGACATTGTTCTGGGTTGAATGCTGTGCAAGAAAGTTTAAGGTATTGTATCACACATTGAAAAGAAAAAAAAACTAGCCAAGCACAGTTTTCTTTTTATACAGGAAACATGGTCACAATGGAAATAATTTCCAATTCATTTGAATTGCTCAGGAATGCAGCTCACATAAAAACAGGCATTTAAAAATTTGTCATACATGTTCCACAGCAGAATAAAAATGATCACATAAATAAGTGTCAATATTTTACAAAGAAAAATGCCCTTGGATGAATAACTCCCTCCCTATCCCCCACTGCACATGCCAGCAACATTTTATGGGGAGTGTGCACACAATCTGTTAACTAATCCTGAGCTCATGACTGAACAAAGGTGACGTGGTTGTTTCAGAAAAATAGGGTTCAAATAATTTAACAGCTTTAAAGATTCAGACAAATTACACATTCGTAATAGCCGTATTTACAACATAAACATTAACTAGCTCCCTTAAGGAAACCTAGGCCCTTTTTCATCAAAAATTCAATGAGTCAGAATATATAATCATGAAATATCACAATTTCGACAGTTTAAACTCTTGTACTACATATACTCAAATAGAATAATAGTGAATAAATACAGAGAAGAGTAAATAAAGTTAATAGCAATGTCATGCTGGGATGTCCTTTATAATATTTTACTTTTTAAACACAAAGCCAGTGCAGTTGTTACTACTTTCCAAAATAAGAAAACATTTTGGAATGCATTCTTAAAGCAGGTGCTTAATAGTTTGTGGTTAAAATGTGCACTGCAACATAGCTGCATTAAGTCGATGCAGAATATTGCAGCTCTATGTGAAACGCCTCCTCACCATCTCTAAACAAACATTTTCTATACAGAAGTCGATGGCACTAAACAAAAAAGACTAACAAACCTGAATGTTCCAGCCACAATATAGACTACAAATCAAACTCCAGTTGTGGTTGATCACACAGTCAAATACACTGAACTGGGCCATGTCAGTTCTTGTTGCAGTCTGCGTCGCTGCTTTCGTCTCTGCACCAGAGCTCGTACAGTGATGAGATTCTTTGAGGCTTTCTCCCACCCATCTGCTGGTCCAGTACATCAGCTCAGCACTACCCGCAACTCCAGGAAATAAATTAGCGGTGAACTGATGTATTGAACCAAAATGTCAAGTACCCAGATACAAAAGTCAGAAACCTTACTCTTCAGTGTGACACCAAATCAGTACATCTCATTGAAATAACGATTAGAGGAAGATATTAAGTCGATATGTCATTACCTCACACCAAATACACAAAAGCCTACTTAGCCAAGCATTTAAATAAATTCTACCAGCTTCCAAAGATAATGCGTGCCATTTATACCTTGAATAATAAACTTAATAAGATTTTTTAAAACTTGAAAAAAATATTTAAGGAATAGAAACATTGAAACATCGGAGCAGGAGGCGGCCATTTGGCCCTTCAAGCCTGCTTCGTCATTCATTACAATCATGGCTGATCGTCCAGCTCAATTGAATAATCCTGCTTTTTCCCCATAACCTTTGATCCCATTTGCCCCAAGTGCTATATCCAGCTGCCTCTTGAATACATTCAATGTTTTGACATTAACTACTTCCTGTGGTAATGAATTCCACAGGCTCACCACTCTTTGGGTGAAGAAAGGTCTCCTCACCTTCGTCCTAAATGGTCTACCCTGAATCCTCAGACTGTGATCCCTGATTCTCGACTCCCCCACCTTCGGGAATATCCTCCCTGCATCTATCCTTCCTAGTCCTGTTAGAATTTTATAAGTCTCAATGAGATCCCCAGTCATGCGTCTGAACTCCAACAAAAACAATCCTAACCTAGTCAATCTCTCCTCATACATGAGTCCCGCCATCCCCGAAATCAGTCTGGTAAACCTTCGCTGCATTCCCTCAAGAGCAAGAACATCCTTCCTCAGAAAAGGAGACCAAAACTGCACACAATACTCTAGGTGTGGCCTCACCAAGGCCCTGCATAATTGCAATCTTTCAAAGTGCCCCATATAAAAATAAACAACCAGAAAACATAATTAAATTAATATGGATTAAAAAGGAGGATACAGTTAGGCACTTAGAAAATCTCAAAGCAATGAAGCAGAGTCAACATGGTTTTGTAAAAGCGAAATCACATTTTACAACTTTACCAGCATTCTTCGAGGGAGTAACAACTAATGTAGTTAAAGAGGAATCTGTGTGAAAGTGCTGCAACTAAATTTCCAAAAGGCATTCAACCAGGTGCCACACAAAATAAGAGCTCGTGGTGCAGGTGGTAACATATTGGCATGGACAGAGAATTGGTTAGCTAACTGGAAACAGAAAATAGGTATAAATTGATCATTTTCAGGTTGACAAGATGTAATGAGTGGAGTGCCACAGGGGTCAGTGTTACAATTTATATCAATGACTTGGATGAAAAGACCATTGTTCATAAAACAAGGCCAGGTAGGAAAGTAAGTTGTGAAGTGGCCATAAGAAGTCTGAAAAGGAACATAGATAGGTTAAGTAAGTGAGCAAAAAAGCAGAATATTATTTAAAGTTAAAGTTTATTTATTAGTCACAAGTAAGGCTTACTTTACACTGCAATAAGGTTACAATGAAATTCCCCTAGTCGCCACAATCTGGCGCCTGTTCGGGTAAATGCACCTAACCAGCACATCTTTCAGACTGTGGGAGAAACCAGAGCACCTGGAGGAAACCCACGCAGTCACGGGAAGAACATGCAACCCCAGACAGACAGTGACCCAAGCTGGGAATCGAACCCAGGTTCCTGGCGCTGAGGCAGCAGTGCTAACCACTGTGCCACCATGTTGCCCATATTTAAATGGGAGAAAGATTGCAGAACTCAGGGACATCTAGATATCCTGGAACATGAATCAGGAGAAGTCAGTATGCAGGTACATCAAATGATTAGAAAGGCAAATTGAATGGACAGTAAAAGTAGGGAAGTTTTGCTGCAGTTGCACGGAGGATTGTTGAGGCCACATCTGGAGTAGTTACAGTTCTGGTCTCCTTAGTCAAGAAAGGATACAAATGTGTTGAGAAGTTTAGAGGTCGATAGTCTGGGATGGCGGGTTATGGCAGGAGGGCATGGGGTGTTGTCTTATGAGGCTGGGTCTATTGGAGGTTAGAAGATCAAGAGGTAATCTTACTGAAAGATGCAAGATACTGAGGGGATTTGATAGCATGGATGCTCAAAGAGGATGTTTCCCCTTGGGAGAGAGACTAGAAGTAGGGAACACAGGTTGAGTTCTCTAACCAAGAGGGTTATGGATGCTCTGATGTTGAGTATATTTGAGGCCAAGATGAGAGAATCAAGAGGAAATGGGTGAAAAGTGTAATTAAAGCAGAAGATCAGTCATGAGCATACTGAGTGGCAGAACAAGCTTGAGGGGTCTTATGATCTACTTCTGCTACTTTTAAACATTATGCTCACCCCAAAATAAAATTTCCCAATTCACTTACAACTACACATAAAATTGCAAATATGTACCCCTTAGCCCTCTATTCGTTACAACGTTTCTACAACAACTTCCTTACTTCCCAAGAGGTGGTCAAGTTTTGCCCCTTTCTAGTCGGGCCATCCACATATTGAATGAGAAATTCCTCCTGAACATACTCAACAAATTTCTCTCCATCCAAGCCTCTAATACTATGGCTGTCCCAGTCAATGTTGGGAAAGTTAAAATCCCCTACTATTACCACCCTATTTTTCTTGGTGAGATTGGATCAGACTAAAAGCAATGGGATAGGAAATACAGCAGCCATTATCCTGAGGGAAACAAATCAAAGCAGCTCTGTTTACTCAGGAATCAGGGCTGTTTAAATTAAACCCCTTCTGCCTGTCAATAACACAGCCAGTAAAACACTTCTGGGCAGGTGACAGAAGTGTCAGTGAGGGATCACTTTGGGACCAGTGACCATAAGTTTTAAGATAGCTATGGAGAATGATAGGTCTGGCCCAAAAGTTAAAATTGGGGCAAGGCCAATTTTGATGGTGTCAGGCAGGAACTTTCAAAAGTTAATTGGGGGAGTCTGTGGGAGGGCAAAGGGATGTCTGGTAAGCGGAAGGCTTTCAAAAGTGTGTTAACCAGGGTTCAGGGTAAAGACATTCCTCTTAGAGTGAAGGGCAAGGCTGGTAGAAGTAGGGAACTCTGGATGACTTGGGATATTGAGGCCCTGGTCAAGAAGAAGAAGGAGGCACATGACATGCATAGGCAGCTGGGATCAAGTGGATTCCTTGAAGAGGGTAGAGTGTGTCGGAGTAGAGTTAAGAGAGAAATCAGGAGGGCAAAAAGGGGACACGAGATTGTTTTGGCAGATAAGGCAAAGGAGAATCCAAAGAGCTTCCAAAAATGCATAAAGGGCAAAAGAGTAACTAGGGAGAGAGTAGGGCCTCTTAAGGATCAACAAGGTCATCTATGTGCAGATCCACAAGAGATGGGTGAGATCCTAAATGAATATTTCTCATCAGTATTTACTGTTGAGAAAAGCATGGATGTTAGGGAACTTGGGGAAATAAATAGTGATGTCTTGAGGAGAGTACATATTACAGCTGGAAATCATAAAGCGCATCAAGGTAGATAAATCCCCAGGGCCTGAAGAAGTGTATCCCAGGATATTGTGGGAGGCTAGGGAGAAAATTGTGGGTCCCCTAGCAGAGATATCTGAATCATCGATAGTCGCAGATGAGGTTGTTCTTTTGTTTAAAAAGGGCTGCAGGGAAAAGCCTAGGAACTACAGGCCGGTGAGCCTCACATCTGTGGTGGGTAAATTGTTGGAAGGTATTTTGAGAGACAGGATCTACAGGCATTTAGAGACGCAAGGACTGATTGGGGACAGTCAGCATGGCTTTGTGAGTGGAAAATCATGTCTCACAAATTTGATTGAGTTTTTTGAAGGGGTAACCAAGAAGGTAGATGAAGGCAGTGCAGTTGATGTTGTCTACATGGACTTTAGCAAGGTCTTTGACAAGGTACTGCATGGTAGATTGTTGCATAAGGTTAAACCTCACGGGATCCAGGGTGAGGTAGCTAAATGGATCCAAAACTGGCTTGATGACAGAGACATAGGGTGGTTGTAGAGGGTTGTTTTCAAACTGGAGGCCTGTGACCAGCAGTGTGCCTCAGGGATCGGCGCTCGGTCCACTGTTATATGTCATTTATATTAATAATTTGGATGAGAATATAGGAGGCATGGTTAGTAAGTTTGCAGATGACACCAAGATTGGTGGCATAGTGGACAGTGAAGAAAGTTATCTAGGATTGCAACGGGCTATTGATCAATTGAGCCAGTGGTCTGACCAATGGCAAATGGAGTTTAATTTAGATAAATGCGAGGCGATGCATTTTGGTCGATCGAACAAGGGCAGGACTTAGTTAATGGCAGGGCGTTGGGGAGAGTTACAGAACAAAGAGATCTAGGAGTACAGGTTCATAGCTCCTTGAAAGTGGAGTCACAGGCGGACAGAGCGGTGATGAAGGCATTCAGCATGCTTGGTTTCATTGGCCAGAACATTGAATACAGGAGTTGGGACATCTTGTTGAAGTTGTACAAGACATTGGTATGGCTTGGAATACTGTGTATAGTTCTGGTCACCCTATTATAGAAAGGATATTATTATACTAGAAAGAGTGCCGAAGAGATTTACTAGGATGCTACCAGGTCTTGATGGTTTGAGTTATAAGGAGAGGCTGGATAGACTGGGACTTTTTTTCTGTAGTGGAGAAGGCTGAGGGGTGATCTTATAGAGGTCTATAAAATAATGAGGAGCTTAGATCAGCTAGATAGTCAATATCTTTTCCCAAAGGTAGGGGAGTCTGAAACTAGAGGGCATAGGTTTAAGGTGAGAGGGGAAAGATACAAAAGTGTCCAGGGGGCAATTTTTTCACACAGAGGGTGGTGTGTGTCTGGAACAAGCTGCCAGAGGTAGTAATAGAGGCGGGTACAATTTTGTCTTTTAAAAAGCATTTAGATAGTTACATGGGTACGATGGGTATAGAGGGATATGGCCCAAATGCGAGCAATTGGGACTAGCTTAGGGGTTTAAAAAAAAAGGGCAGCATGGACAAGTTGGGCCGAAGGGCCTGTTTCCATGCTGTAAACCTCTGAGACTCTATAACTGATCTGCTCAATTGCCTCCAGCTTTGATACCATAATCCCCACTAAAACTATTCATCTTTCTCATCATAACATTCTCCCTGAGATAGCCTTCATCACCACTCCCATAAGTCCAATGGATACAGATTTGAACATTTATGAAAGACAACTGGTTCAGCTATTCATCACCAGATCATAGAGTATTATTGGGTCATACTCTTCCATGCCAGAATGGCTCACAACTCCAGGAACACAGAATGCAAAGATAAACCCAGTCTCGTTCTCAGCTGAGAAAATCATCTTCTCAAATGCTTCTCCCTGGTCTCCTTCAACAACAATTCCAGGATGCTCCATGAAATACATTGCCATGAAGATGGAGACAATCTAATGAGCTTCATCTACCACATCTCTCCCTTCCCCTCACCCAACGGCCAAATACAAGGTCCCCACCCTATCCAAATTACTGAACTTGCATCTTTCTCTGGATTCCATCTCATCTCACCCCTACCCAAGTTCTATCCTGCTCTTGTAATACCACATCCTGCTTTCAACTCTCAACTGTGGACCGCCAAACTTCCTTTCCTGCTTCCAGGTTCCCATATTAACCAGTGTTGTTAATTGTTTCCTCTCTTCCAGTACCACCCTATTTCCTTCAAAATGTGCATTTTTCTTAATTCATTCGTGGGACATAGGTGTCACTGGCTGGCCAGCATTTATTGCCCATCCTTAGTTGCCCTTGAGAAGGTGGTGGTGAGCTGCCTTCTTAAACCGCTGCAGTCCACGTTCTGTGGGTTGACCCATAATGCCGTTAGGGAGGGAATTCCAGGATTTTGACCCAATGACTGGAGAAGGAACTGCGATATATTTCCAAGTCAGGGCAGAGAGTGGCTTGGAGGGGAACTGGCAAGTGGTGGTGTTCCCATTTATCTGCTGCCCTTGTCCTTCTAGCTGGAAGTGGTCATGGGATTGGAAGGTGCTGTCTAAGGATCTTTGGTAAATTGCTGCAGTGCATCTTGGAGATAGTATACACTGCTCCTACTGAGCGTCAGTGGTGGAGGGAGTGGATGTTTGTTGATATGGTGCCAATCAAGCGGGCTGTTTTGTACTGGATGGTCTCAAGCTTCTTGAGTGTTGTTGGAGCTGCACCCATCCAGGCAAGTGGGGAGTATTCTATCACACTCCTGACTTGTACTTTGTAAGATGGTGGTTAGGCTTCGGGGAGTCAGGTGGTGAGTTACTCGTCGCAGTATTCCTAGCCTCTGACCTGCTCTTGTGGCCACTGTGTTTATGTAGTGAGTCCAGTTGAGTTTCTGGTCGATGGGAACCCCAAAGATGTTGACAGTGGGGGAATCAATGATGATAACACCATTGAATGCCAAGCTGCGGTGGTGAGAGTGTCTCTTATTGATGATGGTCATTGCCTGGTATTTGTGTGGCACGAATGTTACTTGCCATTTGTCAGCCCAAGCCTGAAGATTACCCAGATCTTACTGCATTTGAACACGGACTGCTTCAGTATCTGAGTCGTCGCAAATGGCGCTGAACATTGTGCAATCATCGGCGAACATCCCCACTTCAGACTTTATGATGGAGGGAAAGTCACTGATGCAGCAGCTGAAGATTGTTGGGCCTAAGACACTACCTGAGGGACTACTGCAGAAATGTCCTGTAGCGGAGATGACTAACCCTACACAACCATAACCATCTTCCTATGTACCAGGTATGACTCCAACCAGCAGACTGTTTGCCCCTTGATACCCATTGATTCCAGTTTTGCTGGTGCTCCTTGATGCCACACACAGTTGAAGCTGGCTTTTCCAGTTGAAAGTGACATGTCAAGGGCTGTCACTCTCACCTCACCTCTGGAATTCAGCTCTTTCGTCCATGTTGGAACCAAGGCTGTAATGAGGTCAGGAGCTGAGTGACCCTGGCAAAACCCAAACTGGACGTCACTGAGCAGGTTATTACTGAGCAGGTGCTGTTTGAATTTGTCACCTCCCACATCCGTTCCACCTTTCCCAGAACTCATATTCCCTCCAAACAGGCTTCAGCTCCTGTAAAAGTACCAAAAAGCCTCTCATCAGTGACCCTACATGACTGCAAAGATAAACTACCCATCCCCATCCTTCTCAATCTATCTGCAACTCCTTGATACAACTGACCACAGTGCAACACCTCTCCAACTATGTCCAGTTGGGTGGGACTGTACCCAACTGGTCCCATTTTTGACTATAACGATCCAGTAAAGCCTCAACTGACTATGCTTCCGCTATACTTTCAGACATTTCACATCCTAACCACTGGCTGTGCAAAAACACTTTTCCTCACATGGCCGTTGCTTCTTTTACCAATTACCTTCGCCACCCTCTAGTTCTCAATCCATCTACCAATGGGAACAGTTTCGACCCATTTATCCTGCCCAGACCGCTCATGCTTTTGAATACAATATCAAATCCTCTCTGTACCCTCTCCAACACCTTATTCATCCTGAAGATGAATCCAGAACTGAGCACATTACTCCAGTTGAGGTCAAACCAGTTTTTGTACAAGTTTAACACAACTTCCTTGCTCTTATACGCTCTGTTCCTATTGACAAATCTCAGGATGCTGTATGCTTTATTAACCATGCTCTCCTGCCACCTTCAGTGATTTACACACTTATACACCTTGGACCCTATGCTCATGCAACCCCTTTAGAATTTAACATTTTACTTTATAAAGTTTCTCTGCATTCTTCTTGCCAAATGAATCACTTCACAATTCTCCACATTCAATTTCAATTGCCACGACTCTGCTTCTTCCACCAATTCATCCATGTCCTTTTGAAGTTCTACACTATTCTTCTCATGGTTCATAATGCTTCCAAGTTGTGTGTCACCTGCTGGGCTTATCTTTATACACTTTTTAGAACAAGGGTGTAACATTTGCAATTTTCCAGTCCACTGGCACCATTTGAGTTTCAGGAAGATAGGAAAATTAAGGCCAAGGTTTCCACAATTTCCAGTCCTACTTGACTCAGTACCTCTGGATACATCTCATCTGGTCCTGGTGCTTTATCAACTTGAAATACAGTCAGCCTATCCAATATCAGCGATTTATTAATTTTAAACTATTCTAATATCTGAATTACCTCCTCTTTCATCATGACCTGGGCAAGACCTTCTTATTTGGGGACAGATACAAAGTATGCATTTTATACCTCATCCATGCCCCCTGCTGCCATACACAAACTCCCTCTTTGATTCATAATCGGCCCACTCCTCTTACCAACGGTGGTAACTTGAGAATACAAATAAGGTAATCGAATGCATTGTTGAAAGAATGATCGTTTTTATATTGATAAATAATGAAGTTTAATAAAAGTAACAACAGAGCAGTAACAACTATGAAAACAGGAGCACAAATAAAATAGGTCTTGCTTACAGAACACTCTTTTGCAGACTGAAAAGCCCTTCAAAACTCATACGTGCTCAGAATCTTCAACAGATGCCAGTAAAACAATTACATAACGTTAAGGTACAGATCAAAAACCCCAAAGTACGTTATGAATCCCAACAGTTTTTCTATTTTTGGCAATAGCGTGAGGATAAGGTGGTTTACTCCAGGGGTGATTCTATTGACATACCAGGAAGCTTTTATCAAAACAAAATTTATCAATACAATTTAACACTAATTTGCTTAACTTTTACCAATTGAAATATTTAAAACATGACAAGATAAAATTCTTAACCACTAACTTATCTTTATTAGTTCCCATTCAAGCAGGATTCCTCTTATAGCCCTAAACCCCTCTTCAAAATCAGTTAGCAACACATGCTTACATGCTTGTACTTGGGCTGCTAGTCCGCAAGCCGCCATAACATCTCTGCGGAGCGCGAGCTCTTCCAGGCTTCTGCATGCCCTCCTGTACAGCTGAGACTGCCGTGGTACCTTGGACGCAGCTTTGGCTACACTTCCCAGATAAACTAATATTCTCATCAGTATTTAGAATGGAGATGTTCTCCGGAGACTCCCGCTCTACTTGCCTATTTCTTCTTATCCTGCGTGTTCTTGAGCTGCAGGGTGACCACATCTACAAACGTGCTATCCACAAAGCTCTCTTCTTGAGGATATACCACAGTGGCACCCACTGTTGCTCAAGCTCTGAAACCTAGAGCACAAACTCCTGCAGCTGATGATAATTCCTGTGCAGTTACCAAGGATACAGGAAACGTTCTGCAGTCCCTGCGTACAGTCCACTCCAGGAGTTGGAGCTGCCCTACCATTCCTTCACTGTATAATGAACCTTACTACTTAAAAAAGGATCACCTAAATATAGAGGAGTTAATTGGAATGCTTTACTTGTCAAGCAAACAGCGTCAGTTTTCAAATGACATTATATCTAATATGTCAGATTGAGTACTGAATGCCATTCAAAGAGAAGAAATTTCCTCTAATTAAATATTGGGAAGACTGAAGCCATTGTCTTCAGTCCCCATGTCAGAATCCATTCCCTTGCAATGAATCTCTTCCTTGTAATAATTAGAGGCTGAACCAGACTGTTTGCAACCTTGGGGTCATTTACGACCCCAAGAGGAGCTACCAACCACATTTCCATCCCATCACAAAGACCTTGTCTCAGCTCATCTGCTCCTGAAATCCTCATGCTATCTTGATTTGGAATTAGACTATGGCAACATACTCCTGGTTGACCTCCCACTTTCTACCCTTCAGCTCATTCAGAAAAGTCTTCATTGTCCATGTCCTAACTTGCACCAAGGCTGGCTCACCCAGTATCCCTGCACCATTGGGGAGACCATGGCCTAGCTGTAGTATCGCTAAATTATTAATCCAGAAACTCAGCTAATGTTCTGGGGACATAGGTTCAAATCCTGCCACACCAGATGGTGGAATTGAATTCAATAAATATCTGGAATTAAGAATCTACTGATGGTTTCATGGTCATTGTCGATTGTCGGCAAAACCCATCTGGTCCACTAATTTTTTTTAGGGAAGGAAATCTGCCATTCTTACCTGGTCTGGCCTACATGTGACTCCAGAGCCACAGCAATGTGGTTGACTCTCAATTGCTCTCTGGCAACTAGGGATGGACAATAAATGCTGGCCAGCCAGCGACGCCCATGCCCCACGAATGAATTTTTAAAAAATCCCTGCACCTGCTCACCTACATCTGTTCCCAGTTATTCAACAGTGCAATTTAAAATCCTGGTCCTGTCTTTCAAATGGCTCAATGTTCTGGTCCCTCCCTACCTCAATCTTCTCCAGCCTCTAACTCTGGCCATTGATGGCCATGCCTTCAGCTGCCAAGGCTCCAAGTTCTGCACTTCCTTCTCTAAACCATGCCACTTCTCCATCTTTCTTTCCTCCTTTAAGAAAATCCTTAAAAGGTTACGTTTTGACCAAGCCTTTGGTTATACGCCCAAATATTTCCTCATGTGGTTTGGTGTAAAAATTATTGCTTTATAACCTTCCTGCAAAGTGCCTCAGGATGTTCTACTATGTTTGAGGCGCTACAGAAATAAAAGTTTTTTTTGCAATAGATCTGGTTACACAGGGTATTGTAAAACATGACTCAGCCAGTGGATCCTTACAGCAACACTCCTGAGAATATTCTAAGCTAACAATTTATTCTCTGAAGGAGGAGCGGAGGAATATTTTCCTTCCAAAGCGAGTCCCATATGTCTTCATACTTAATGGCTAGAAACATTAAAACATTAAGTCATCTCCCCTTTTACATTAAGCTTAAAGCAAATTTTTAAAAATCCAATGCATTAATGGAACAGATAGAAATTATGTAGTGATAATGAAGTTGGTATTCACCAGTTGACAAAAGAGTTAAATGCAACTGGTCAGATCATGGTCCAATAGGCTACTGAAAAACTCAGTTGCAATTTTTAAAATTATATATTCTATAATTTTTACATTTCCATTCTAAATTTCTATGTTGACAGTTATAATAGAAACCAACCATTACAGCTCGTCATGCTGTAACTGCACTGTCACACCAGTTTTATCATAGCCCAAAGGATTCTTAGCATTCTGAACTGCATTATAAAATTATATACTGAATGGTATGCTTCTGACTTTACCACAGTCCATTCAATCTTTAAATCCAACAACACTGTTTCTCTTGAGAAATTTCCCCATTTTGAGCCTCACTAGCAACGCCAGCATTTGCTGCTCATCCTCAACTGCAGAAGGGGAGGTGGTGATGAGCCAACCTTTTGAGTCACTGCATTCTGTGATGTAATAAGAGAGTTCTATGATTTTGACAGTGAAGGAATGACGTGGTTCCATGGTGGCTTTCAGGGAAACTTGAAGTTGGTGGTCTTCCCATGCACCCACTGCCCTTGTTCTCCTATATGATAAAGGTCGCTGTTGGAGGTTGGCGAGTTGTTCACGTCCATCTTAACCCAGGAGGGATAATCTATCCTACCTTTCAAACAACTAATTTCCTGAAGTTACAAAACATGACAAAAGCTCTCGTGACATGATTCACACTGACTGACAACAAAATCCATGATTGCCAGTACACTACCTGGCACCTTTCCACACAAGCACAGAAGATGCAACATGTACCCACTTACCTCCTTGTCACCTAACCATTCAAGGCTCCTAACTATTCCTTCCAGATGAAACAAAATTTTTTGTGCGCTTATTTCAATTAAGTATATTTTACTTTCATGTCACAAAGAAGGAAGTTCCAGATTCTGGCCCAGCAATGTAGAAGGAACGACAATATATTTCCAAGTCAGGATGATGAGTCAGGGGCAGCACGGTAGCACAGTGGTTAGCACTGCTGCTTCACAGCTCCAGGGACCTGGGTTCGAGTCCCGGCTTGGGTCACTGTCTGTGTGGAGTCTGCACATTCTCCTCGTGTCTGCGTGGGTTTCCTCCGGGTGCTTCGGTTTCCTCCCACAGTCCAAAGATGTGCGGGTTAGGTTGATTGGCTATGCTAAAATTGCCTCTTAGTGTCCTGAGATACGTAGGTTAGAGGGATTAGCAGGTAAATGTGCAGGGATATGGGAGTAGGGCCTGGGTGGGATTGTGGTCGGTGCAGACATGATGGGCCGAATGGCCTGTTTCTGCACTGTAGGGTTTCTATGGTGAGTGGCTTGGAGGGGAGCTTCCAGGAGTGGTGTTCCCATGTGTAAGCGTTCTCCAAGGCGGCCTTCACGACACACAACGGCGCAGAGTCGCTGAGCAGAAACTGATAGCCAAGTTCTGCACACACGAGGACAGCCTCAACCGGGATATTGGGTTCATGTCACACTATCTGTAATCCCCACAGCTTGCCTGGACCTGCAGAGTCTCACTGGCTGTCCTGTCTGGAGACAATACACATCTCTTAATGCTCTTTCCACTCACATCGTTTGTATCTTAAAGACTTGATGAGCTGTAAGTATTCACATTCCAACCATTATTCTGTAAATTGAATTTGTGTCTTTATATGCCCTGTTTGTGAACAGAATTCCCACTCACCTGAAGGGGGGGCTTAAGGCTCCGAAAGCTTGTGGCTTTTGCTACCAAATAAACCTGTTGGACTTTAACCTGATAGTAGCAGTCACAGGCTTGGACGATGCTGCCTAAGTAAGGAGCCTTGGCGAGTTCCTGCACTGCATCTTGTAAATGGTACACACTGCTGTCTGTCACTACGCGTCGGTGTTGGATGAGTGAATGTTCTTTGGAGAAGATGCGAATCAAGCAGGCCGCTCTGTCCTAGATGGTGTCAAGCTTAGTGTTGTTGGAGCTGCATTCATCCAGGCAAGTGGAAAGTGTTCCATCACATTCCTGACTTCTGACCAGCTTTGGTCAATCAGGAGGCGAGTTACTCACCACAGAATTCCTGATTTCTGCCCTAATAGCCATCAGTATTTATATGGCTAATCCAATTCAGTTTCTGAATAACCCCCAGGATATTGAGAGTGATGCCAATGCATTAGGGTATATACGTGCATTCATCCCATTTTCTTAATCAGTTGGATTTTAATTAGGTTAACACTCAAAAAAAATGCCAAAAGCAGAATAAGTCAAATTTTGGGAAGTCAGTTCAAACATAAATTTGACATTATTCAACAATAAAATTGCTTTCACATGGAATTGTTAACTAGAAAATGTTCAAAGGCACTTCAAAGTTGGGTTATTAAAACATTAGGTGAGTCACCACATTACACCTGATGTTGCAGTCAGTGAAGTGGGTGTTACGATCCCAGCTGATGTTACCACTAGACAGTCAGGTCCTGGAATGGACCCGGACTCAATATATTGTAATTTATTTTTTGTTTAGAGCCAAAGGATCGCTGATTAGCTTTTAACAAAAGAATAAAATATTAAATAAGATTAACTATAATACACTCCTCCTTCATTCCAGCTATTCCTTTAGTGATATATCCAGATTTACAAGTCTAACACAAGTTAGAAAATACATCTTATATTCTAATGTTTTAAGTACGTAGTCCATGTAAACCAATGGCCAAAATGTGGTCAGCCTCACCACACTCTGAAACCAAGTGACAGATGCCACCCAATACAACTTCTGTGGATTTCTCATCAAATCCCCCAGATGCTCATCACACATACTGTAAACCAGCTGTTCTCACTGGAACATTGGTTTTCACACAAGGGTTGCCAAACATCACTCTCGAAGAGGACACTTTGAAATCTCCCACACAAGGCTCTCTATCAGATACCTTTACCAACCTCCTTTCAGTATTTCTTTGCCCTGGGACAACACATGCATCAAGCTTCCATACAATTTCTCAGGTACCCAGCCACGCCAATGGAACACTACTTCTTCACAAGCTGTATTAAGGTGTCTCCAACCTTAGGATTACTTCAATTGTCATTGTCTACAGGAACAGTGCCAGAAGACTGGAGGATAGCAAATGTTGTCCCCTTGTTCAAGAAGGGGAGTAGGGACAACCCTGGTAATTATAGACCAGTGAGCCTTACTTCTGTTGTGGGCAAAGTATTGGAAAGGATTGTAAGAGATAGGATTTATAATCACCTAGAAAGGAATAATTTGATTAGGGATAGTCAGCACGGTTTTGTGAAGGGTAGGTCGTGCCTCACAAACCTTATTGAGTTCTTTGAGAAGGTGACCAAAGAGGTGGATGAGGGTAAAGCGGTTGATGTGGTGTATATGGATTTCAGCAAAGCGTTTGATAAGGTTCCCCATGGTAAGCTTTTGCAGAAAATACAGGTACATGGGATTGAGGGTGATTTCGTGGTTTGGAGCAGGAATTGGCTAGCTGTAAGAAAACAAAGGGTGGTGGTTGATGGGAAATATTCATCTTGGAGTTCAGTTACTAGTGGTGTACCGCAAGGATCTGTTTTGGGGCCACTGCTGTTTGTCATTTTCATTAATGACTCGGATGAGGGCGTGGAAGGATGGATTAGTAAATTTGCGGATGACACTAAAGTCGGTGGAGTTGTAGACAGTGCGGAGGGAAGTGGCAGGTTACAGAGGGACATAGATAAGCTGCAGAGCTGGGCTGAGAGGTGGCAAATGGAGTTTAATGCGGAAAAGTGTGAGGTGATTCACTTTGGAAGGAGTAACAGGAATACAGAGTACTGGGCTAATGGTAAGATACTTGGTAGTGTGGATGAACAGAGGGATCTGGGTGTCCATGTGCATAGATCCCTGAAAGTTGGCACCCAGGTTGATAGGGTTGTTAAGAAGGCGTACGGTGTGTTAGCTTTTATTGGTAGAGGGATTGAGTTTCGGAGCCAGGAGGTCATGCTGCAACTGTACAAAACTCTGGTGCGGCCGCATTTGGAGTATTGCGTACAGTTCTGGTCGCCATATTATAGGAAAGATGTGGAAGTGTTGGAAAGGGTGCAGAGGAGATTTACCAGGATGTTGCCTGGTATGGTGGGAAAATCGTATGAGGAAAGGCTGAGGGGCTTGAGATTGTTTTCGTTAGAGAGAAGAAGGTTAAGAGGTGACTTAATAGAGGCATACAAGATGATCAGAGGATTAGATAGGGTGGATAGTGAGAGCCTTTTTCCTCGGATGGTGTTGGCTAGCACGCGGAGACATAGCTTTAAATTGAGGGGTGAGAGATATAGGACAGATGTTAGAGGTAGGTTCTTTACTCAGAGAGTAGTAAGGGCGTGGAATGCCCTGCCTGCAGCAGTGGTGGACTCGTCAACGTTGAGAGTGTTCAAGTGGTTATTGGATAAACATATGGATGATATTGGAATAGTGTAGATTAGAGGGGCTTTAGATTGGTACCACTGGTCGGCGCAACATCGAGGGCCGAAGGGCCTGTACTGCGCTGTAATGTTCTATGTTCAAAGATCTGGTTTCTTGCTTGCCAACTTCTCCTGGTCTGCACCTTGCAATTGTCCTTAACTCGGAGCCTCTCTCTCTCTGCTCTTGATTTCGGGGAACAGTGCCTTGTTCAGAATCCAGCTCTTTGTCCCTTTGACTTCAGTCATTCTCAGACTTGCCCATGTTTTTATTGTCTGGTTTCTAGAACTCTGTTCCTTAAGCTTATGGGATTTGCTTTCTGCCCCTCTGTATTGTCCTGGCAATTTTTGTGCCAAGCTTCTTGATTCGCAGTTACCTGGTTCCAACTGAATTCAAACGCTTCAGTTTTTCAGTGTGAGCCTCTGGTTGCTGAGCAACAGCTGAGTTTGTTTTAAAGCCCGTACTTGATTCAAGTAGCAAAACCTCAATTACAATGCAGGCAAAGTTTAAAGTGAAACTAAAAACCAGCACCTGTATTTAACATGAAGCTAAACAGAAGTTTTAACCGTTCTTCGCACACAAATACAGAAACACGATTAAACTTAAATTACCTCCGTTTCCTAACAATGATAAGAAAATAGTTTGTCAAATAACAGCTGTTGTTGTGAACACCTAGGCAACAAGAAAGGAACCTGGGCAAAGCATACAGCGAAATATATTATTTTCAAAACAACAGCACCAGATCTTATAGTGTTAAAAGAATAATTGTTAAATTACCTGGATAGACTTACTACATAGTCTCAGTTCTCATGCTACTAAATTTGGCTAGGTTAGAAATTGTTTGAAAGTGCTGCAGAAAACAAGGGTTATTTATGGGTAGAGTTAAATTTAACCAAAGCAAAACTATGTGGATGTTGGAATGTTACAACAAACTTGGTAGCATCTATGGAGAAAAAAAAGATAACATTTCAAGTCAATGAGACATCATCTTTTAATTTAATATACCATTTTTGTTGGTCATGATATTGTCCCTCTACACTGAGACTAAACGTTAATTGAGTGATCCGTTTGTTGAACATCTCCATTCAGTCTGCAAGTGTGATCTTCCAAAAATATGCAGGTTAGGTGGATTGGCCGTGGTAAAAGTGTGGGGTTACAGAGAGAGGGCCTGGGTAAGAAACATTCAGAGTTGGTGCAGACTCAATGGGCCGAATGGCCTCTCCTGCACTGCAGGGATTTTATCATCCTGAGCTGCCAACCATGCTTCATCCTAATTCACTATCCCTCTTTCACTCTGATCTCTACCTTCAGCCTCTGATACCATTCCAGTCAAACTCAACAGATGTACCTCATCTTAGAACCAGGCATGTTATTAGCCTCCAACATCAATGATTTCAATAATTTCAGAGTCATGAGTCACATTTTTACATACAGCATTTGCAGGTAATGATTCGGCTGTGCAATCGAAAGCTCCTCCAGACCGATCTTTTGTTTCTTCTGCCATTAACAGCCTCCTTCCATTGGCGCTTAAATTACTCCGATCTTCATCCATCACATACCATTCCTTCCTCCCACCACCTACCTCTGCGCTTGCTTCTGTTCTGATCAAAGGTCACAGACTGAAATATTATTTCTCTGTCACAAATGCTGCCAGACCTAATTATTTTCAGCAACTTCTGTTTTTATTTTGATTTCCTGCATACACAGTATTTTGTCTTTTACATAGATGATCTTGCACCAATAAAAACATGTTAAACATATTGAAGGTATATCAGTGGTGGGGGTTAGGGGAATAGCATTCTTTAACCTTTTGAATAAAGTAAGGAGCAGCAAGTCTCCATTTTTTGCAGCTGAAGTCAGAAACAAACACTCGAGTCTGGCTTTTTATGGCATGATGGAGATAAATGTGCCCCACCCAAACTGTGCTGGGACCCCAGATCCAGAGGTCCTACCCCATTTTCAACCAATCCTATTTGCACAAGGGTTCGGGGAGGCAGTGTGAGATAAACAATATGTCTTCAAACATATGGGAAACCCATTCCCAGCAGGGCTATTTAAACTCAGTAAGTTCAAACAAACCACATTTTGCTGAAGCCATGCCAGTTTCCGTGTGCAAGATCAACTTTTTATGGGTAGGTGTGAATGTGCATTAAAAGGTGAATAGGTCTGTAGAACTGTCAAGTTATTTGAATCCCCTGCTCATTAAATTTTTACAAATCTTGTTGTGTATCTCAGTTGAAAATAAGAGTCTTGGCAATTTTAATAGCTGTTTGTTGACCTAAGCTGGAGTGCTATTATATTTTTCCTATTCATTTATGGGATGTGGCCACCTCAGCATTTATTGCCCATCCCGAGTTGCCCTCGAGAAGGTGGTGGCGAGTTGTCTTTTTTGAATCACTGCGGTCCCTGAGTGCAGGGATACCCACAGTGTTGTTAGGGAGGGAGTTCCAGGATGTTGACCCAACAATAGTGAAGGAATGGCGATATGTTTCCAAGTCAGGATGGTGAGCGACTTGGAAGTGAACTGCCAGGTGGTGGGGTTCCCAGATTTATACTGCTCTTATCCTTCTAGGTGCTAGTGGTGGTGGATTTGGAAGGTGCTGCCTAAGGAACTTTGGTGAGTTCCTGCAGTGCATCTTTCAGATGGTACATATGGCTGCTATTGTTAGTCAGTGATGGAGGGAACGTTTGTGGAAGCGGTAGCAACCAAGCGGGCTGCTTTGTTCTGGATGGTGTAAAGATTCTTGAATGTTGTTGGAGATGCACTCATTCAGGGTAGAGAATTCCATTGTATTTCTGACTTGTGCCTTGTAGATGGTGAACAGACTTTCGGGAGTCAGGAGGCAAGATACTTGCCGCGGGATTCCAAGCCTTTGAACTGCTCTGGTAGCCATAGTATTTATATGGCTAGTCTAATTTAGTTTCTGGTGAATGGCAACCCCCAGGATGTTGAAGGGGCAGGGATTCAGTGATGGTAGCGCCATTGAATGTCAAAGGGCGATAATCAGATCCTCTTGGTGGAGATGGTCATTGCCTGGCGCAAATGTTACTTGCCACTGGTCAGCCCAAGCCTGAATCTTGTCCAGGTCTTGCTGCATTTGGGCATGGGCTGCTTCACTATCAGAGCGGCGAATGATGCTGAACATTGTGCAGTCATCAACAAACATCCCCATTTCTGACCTTATATGGAGGTACAGTCATTGATGAAGCAGCTGAAGATGGATGGGCCATGAGGAATCCCTGCAGTGATGTCCTGGAGCGGAGAAGATTGACTTCCAATTACCACAACCATCTTCCTTTGTGCCAGGTATGAAACCAACCACCAAAGGGTTTATATTATTACTGCTTGTCTGTTTCCACAACCTACCACGATCACAATGAGCGGGGGCTGTCAGTTATGGGTGGCACAGTTGTTAGCACTGCTGCTTCACAGCGCCAGGACCTGGGTTCGATTCCCGGCTTGGGTCACTGTCTGTGTGGAGTCTGCACGTTCTCCCAGTGTCTGCATGGGTTTCCTCTGGGTGCTCCGCTTTCCTCCCACAGTCCAAGAGATGTGCTGGTTAGGTTGCATTGGCCACATTAAATTCTCCTTCAGTACACCTGAACAGGTGCCAGAGTGTGGCAACGAGAAGATTTTCATATTGCAGTGTTAATGTAAGCCTACTTGTGACACTAATAAATAAACTTTATACTTTAAAAAAAGTTCACCATTTCATTAACAGTTCCAAAGAGGTTGAGAGATTAGCTGTCTTTGATTTGGAGCTATGAATACAAATATTCATTTTTATAGGTGATTAAGTACTTGAAATTTATTGAATGGGCTTTTCTTAATTAGAGATTTTTAATTTGTAATGTCAATAAAAGATTCTTGGAATAATTTTATTTAATTTCAGCTTGGCTCCTGAAATCTGCTCATGGGGGATACCGGGGGAGTTGTCATGGAAGGTATAGTGGTCATGGGGATGAGTGGGGGCTCATGCATTTGCACTAAGTTGGCAAGTAGGTCACCAGGGAATATGGGGGTGGGAATATGGGTTGGCATGGAGGAGATGAGGACCCATGGGCAGGGGGCCTGAGTTGGCAAGAATATGGCTTGGGCACTGTGTGGGGTTAGGGAGAGTTGAGGGCTTACGTACATTTATTGAAGTGGAATGAAGTCCCAGAGTATCAAGGCAGGATGGTTAACCTATGGATGCCTTCAAACTGTTTCTGGGGACAGTGTGTCTGACTCCCTTATGCACCATTCTCTTGGTCCTTGACCCTCCCCATCCAGAGCAAAAACCCAGCCACGGAGTGTTGTTTCTCCAGAGGCAGGTGCAGCAAGTCAGGAAATTTCCCAACTCTACGCATCTGCCTCGAGCACGAAAATCTGGGCCTTAGATTTGGTACACGAATTGATAAAGTTAAGCTCCTTTTACAAACAGTGGGCCAAATAATTCAAATAAAACAATGGCAAATTCTCAATGCATGTTGTCAATGTGAAAATCAACTAGCAGTTCAGGGGAAGAGGAGATAAACCTCGAGTTGCAAATCTCCAGAACTTGCTGAACAGTTTACACTGCACCAGCTCACGCCAACAGCATCTTGTCCTCAACTTCCCCCATTATTCTTAAAGCACTTACTGGATTTGAATCTCAGAATTGTTATGGTGCAGAAGGTAGCCCCTCGGCCCACTGTATCTGCGCAGCTCACCAACTGTTAAGTTTAAGTATTAGTTTAACATGTAGGCGCTGTGAGGCAGTAGTGCAAACCACTGTGCCAGCCAAATGAGCATTATGACTCTGTCATTTTCCTTGAACAGAAACAATCTAATGTCCTCTTGAATACCTCAAGAGACTGCCTCCATCACACTTCCAGGCAGCGCATTCTGGACTTGAACTACTCGCTGTGTGACAAAGTTTTTTTCTCGCAACATGTTAACTTCTTTTGCAAATCACTTTAAATCTGTGCCCTCTCATTTTTGATCCTTTTACGAGAAGGAACAGTTTCTCCCCATCTACCCTTTCCAGCCCCCTCATGATTTTGAACACCATCAGCAAATCTCCTCTTAGCCTTGTCTGTCAACTTCGCCAATCTATCCTAATAACTGAATTTCTCATCCCTGGACACCTTCTTGTAAACCTCTTCTGTACTCTCTCCAAAGTGTTCACATCCTTCCTAAAGTGTGGCGCCCCGAACTGTACACAAAACTCCTAGTGTCTCATATAAATTCAACATAATCTCCTTGCTTTTGTACTCCTCTGACCATATTTATAAAGCCTAGGATACTGTATACTTTATTAACTGCTCTCCATCTGTTCTGCCACCTTTAACAGCTTATGCAGATATACACCCAGGTCCCTCTGCTCCTGCACACTCTTTTAGAGTTGTAGCTCTCATTTTATATGGTCTTATTTGCACATGAATTTCTCATTAAACTTGCCACCGAAAAAAGATTCAGAATTAACAGCACAAGTATCTTTCACAGTGACAGTTGTTAATATAATGCTAATCCCTCTCTCCAGCCCAGAAAAAAATAATTTGGCTGTGAAGGAAATATGTTAGTTTGGAGTTTCATTCCAGGATGCAGTAAATTCTTAAAGATTTTAATATTTTCTATTATATTTTTGGCTTGCTTTTTTTTTGCCTCTCAATCCAACTTTTCTTTCTCTTCCCATTTCAATTCCCAGATCGGAATGGGCTCCCATTAACCCTCAATTTGTTTTGCTGTTTCTTTCCCAATCCTTAAAATTTTAATGATTAGGAAGATTAATCAAATACTCGGAAGGCAAAAACCTATTTTTCAGTCCCTGCTCCAAAACCTGTTCCTGAGCTACCGACTCCTTTCCTCTCCTTGACAGACTGAGAAGCCAGACTGTTTGCAACCTTGGTGTCACATCTGATCCGGAGATGAGCCTCTGACATCATTTGTGCCATCACTAATTACCTATTTCCACCTCCATATCACCTGACTTTGTCACCACCTCCATTTCTTCCTTCTGTTGCTGAAACTCTCATTCATGCCTTATTTACCTCTAGGCTTAACTATCTCAACACACTACAATCTGGTCTCCCCCATTGTCCCTCCCATAAACTTGGAGGTTATCCAAAACTCTGCTGCCCATATCTCATTCTCCCATCACCCATGCTCGCTGAACTATACTGGTTCAGTCTTGATTTTACAGTCCTCATCCTTATTTACAAATCTTTCCATGGTCTCACCCCTTCCTGTCTCTAATCTCTACTCGCTCCACACCCTTCCGAAATATCTGTGCTCATATCATTCCGGCTTCAAGTATTCCTGATTTTAATCACTCCACCACTGGTGGTTGTGCTTTAAGTTGCCTAGGCCGCTATCCTCTCTATTTTATTTTCCTCCTTTAAGAAACTCATCATCTGGCCTAAAAATCATGGCAGTATCTGACATCGTTTTAAAATACTCTTTCGGATATTTTACATTAAAAAGTGCTACACATAAACAAGTTATTGCTGTTGAGGTAAACAGTTAGCCCTGTCATTCACTAAGATTCCCCACAGTGCAGTTATCTGCTTATCATTCCAGCAAGTTGCATTGCAATTATATTCAAGCTAAAGGGTACAGAGAAAAGTCTAATTTCTGATGTCCCACACCAGCAAGATTTAGCCTAACGTGTCACAACTCAATGCAGAACAGCATCTTTAAATATCATAGAATCCCTACAGTGCAAGAGGCCGCCATTTGGCCCATCAAGTCTGCACCGACCACAATCCCACCCAGGCCTATTCCCGTAACCCCACATATTTACCCTGCTAATCCCTGACACCAAGGTCAATTTAGCATGGCCAATGAACCTAACCTGCACATCTTTGTACTGTGGGAGGAAACCGAAGCACCCGGAGGAAACCCATGCAGACACAGGGAGAATGTGCAAATTCCACACATGATGTGCAAAGATGAATCTGCAAATTCCACACAATCATGATGATTGCACATTTTACAAGCTTTAGATCACCAACATAAACCATCCAGGACAAAGCAGCCCTCTTGATCGGCACTCCATCACCAATGGCGCACAGTGGCAACAATGAATACTATCTACAAGATGAGTACAGCAACTCACCAATTCACATTCAACAGCATAGTTCCAGCCTGCAACCTCTGCCATCCAAAGGGACATAGGAACATCACACCTGCAAGTTCCCCTGCAAGTCACACCCATCCTGACTTGGACTATATCACTGTTCCTTCATAGTCACTGGGTCAAAATACTAGAATTCCTTCCCTGACAGTACCATGGGTTTACCTGCACCACTTGATTCAAGGCGACAGCGCCACCTGCTCGAGGGAAATCCTCTAGTCCACCTGACCAACCATCCTCCAAGGTTTCCTCTTGCCCTGACCTTGAATCACATCTTTCTCTAGTTTTCTTGCCATCTCAAAGCTCATTTTGCCCACGATACCCACCTGTTCCTTTTAGCCTATTCCCAATTAAGGCCTCTTCGCGCAACTGCCCCGATTGGTCCAAATGTTGGCCGATATTGTTAACAATTCTCTCATTTCAGATGCTGTTCCTCTCTCCTTTAAATCCATCTTTACCCCATCCCTCATTTTTAAAAATCTTACGCGACTATAACAAATCCTTCCCTTCTTCAAAGCCTCACTCTGGCATCCTGCTGAGTAGGACTGTACTCTCCTAGTTCCTTCCTAATCGAATCACAGCCAGAGCATCATTCAAAATGTTTCTTTCCCCCAAGTATTACCTCAGATATTTTCCAAGGACCTAGCCTTGGTCCCCTCCTATTTCTCATCCACATGCTGCCCTTTGGCAACATCATTCAAAAGCACAGCATTAGTTTTCACATGTATGCTGACGACACTGGGCTTAACCTCAACACAGCTCTCTCAACCTCTACACTATTGCTAAATAATCAGTCTATTCATCAGGCATCCAGTAAGGAACAACCAGGAATATCATCCAATTGAATACTGGGAAGACGCAAGTCACCATCTTCATTGCCCAGGTCAGACTCTGTTCCCAAGCTACCAAACCCAACCCTCTCCTGTGACAAGCTACTCACATCCTTGGTGTCCTACTTGGCCCAAATTCGAGCTTCCAACCACACATCTACACCATCACCTGTGGGTGCTGGTTGGAGGATCATCTCAGTTTCTGGGTGTTAGAGAAGGGTCAATTTTATGACATACTTCAAAGGAGGAGTCAATGACTTGGAGCTCAGTTTCTGAGCAAGCTCACACACGCATCATCTTCATACTGAAGCTCAATGACTGAAATTGGAGTGATTTTGGTTTCAGATCAAAGGCAGCATAGGTTGAACAGTTTCCCATATGCTCCTCACCTTGCTGACCTATACTAACAGTCAGGAAATGCCATGATTTTAAAAGTCACATAACCGAAAGAGAAGATGCTGGAAAATCTCAGCAGGTCTGGCAGCATCTGTAAGGAGAGAAAAGAGTTGACATTTTGAGCCCAGATGACCCTTTGTCAGCTTTGACAAAGAGTCAGCTGAACTCGAAACGTTAACTCTTTTCTCTCCTTACGGATGCTGCCAGACCTGCTGAGATTTTCCGGCATTTTCCCTTTTGGGTTCAGATTCCAGCACCCGCAGTTAATTTGCCTTTGTATTTTAAAATTCACATGCTCGTTTTCAAGTCTCTCCATGGCCTCTGCATCCATTTCTCCCCCACCTCCCTCCCTAACTCAGATTTGTTCACAACCTCCATAACCACACTCAGCTAATTGAATTTTTTGACCATTTCTGATCTGAATTGCACCACAACTGGTGGCCAAACCTTCAGTTGCTTGGGCCCCAAACTGCAATTTAGGCAATTCCCTGCCTAAATCTCTCAAGACTCTCTCCCTCCAGTTAAGACACTCCTTAAAACCTACATTTCTGACCAGGTTTTTGGCCATCTAACTTGTCATATAAGTGGTTCTGATTTTGCGCTATAATGCACCTTGGAAGTTGTGTGTTAAAGACCCTATAAAAGTAATGCATCCAATTGCAAGCCCATATTGACAACCAGTTCTTTGTAAACTTAATCATATTTTGCATCCTATCCTTGAGGGAAGGAAATCTGCCGTCTTTAACTGGTCTGCCCTACATGTGACTCCAAATCCACAGCAATGTGGTTGACGCTTAAAATGCCCTCTGAAATGGCCGAGCAAGCCACACAGTTCAAGGGCATTTAGGGATAGGAAATAAATGCTAGCCCAGCCAGCCACACCCACAACACATGAATGAATTTTAAAAATTGGGTTTTTTCCCCGGGTTACATTTGGAGTTCTCAATCAAGCTATCCTTGCCACCCTATTTTGCATCTACTTACTGTTCCTCAGTGGCATAATCCAAAACATGTTCATTCCACATGGACGCTAACACCACCCAGTTCTAAGTTATCGACATGGCTCTTGAATCCTCCACTATGGGGTGTTTGCCCTATATCCAGTCCTGGATTAATATAAATTTATACCAACTGAACCGTACGGAAGACCCAAGGTGAAGCACTGTGGGCCATCAACAGCAGTGGAATTGTGCTCCAGCACAATCTGAGGATGGGGATATCCTATCCAGCGGGCGGCACGGTAGCACAGTGGTTAGCACTGCTGCTTCACAGCTCCAGGGACCTGGGTTCGATTCCCGGCTTGGGTCACTGTCTGTGTGGAGTTTGCACATTCTCCTTGTGTCTGCGTGGGTTTCCTCCGGGTGCTCCGGTTTCCTCCCACAGTCCAAAGATGTGCGGGTTAGGTTGATTGGCCATGCTAAAATTGCCCCTTAGTGTCTGGGATGCATAGATTAGAGGGATTAGTGGGTAAAATATGTAGGGATATGGGGGTAGGGCCTGGGTGGGATTGTGGTCGGTGCAGACTCGATGGGCCGAATGGCCTCTTTCTGTACTGTAGGGTTTCTATGATTTCTATGAATCTACAATCTCATGGCCCAGCATATCCCCCACTCAACCATTACCATCAAGCCAGGGGATCAACCTTGGTTCAATGGAGAGTGCAGGAGGGCATGCCAGGAGCAGCACCAGACACACCTAAAAATGAGGTGTCAACCTGGTGAAGCTACCAAACAGGGCTACTTGCATGCCAAATGACAAAAAGTAAGTCATAGAAAGAGCTAAGTGATCCCACAACCAACGGTTCAGATCTAAGCTCTGCGGTCCTTCCACATCCAGTCGAAAATGGTGGTGGACAATTAAATAACTCACAGGAGGAGCCGGCTCCACAAATATCCCCATCCTCAGTGATGGAGGAGCCCAGCACATCAGTGCAAAAGATAAGGCTCGAGTATGCTCAGCAATCTTCAGCCTGAACTGCAGAGTAGATGATCCATCTCGGCCCCCTCCAGTGGTCCCCAGCATTTCAGATGCCAGTCTCCAGCCAATTTGATTCACTCCACGTGATATCAAGAAACGGTTGGAGGCACTGGATACTGCAAAGGCAATGGGCCCTGATAACATTCCAGCAATAGTGCTGAAGACATGTGCTCCAAAACGTGCCGCTCCCCTAGCCAAGCTCTTCCAGTACAGTTACAACACTGATATCTACTCAACAATGTGGAAAATTGCCCAGGTATGTCCTGTACACAAAAAGCAGAACAAATCCAACCCGGCCAATTACCCCCCCAGTCTACTCTCGATCATCAGTAAAGTGATGGAAGGGGTCATCAACAGTGCTATCAAGCAGCACCTGCTCAGCAATAACCTACTCAGTGACGCCCAGTTTGGGTTTTGCCACGGTCACTCAGCTCCTGACCTCATTACAGCCATGCTTCAAACATGGGCGAAAGAGCTGAGTTGCAGAGGTGAGGTGAGAGCGACAGCCCTTGACATTAAGGCTGCATTCAACCGAGTGTGGATCAGGGAGCCCGAGCAAAACTGGAATCAATGGGAGTCAGGGGGCAAACACTCCACTGGTTGGAGTCATACTTGGTACATAGGAAGATGGTTGTGGTTGTGGAGGGTCAGTCATCTCAGCTCCAGACATCTCTGCAGGAGTCCCTCAGGATAATGTCCAAGGCCCAACAATCTTCAGCTACTTCATCAATGACCTTCCCTCCGTCATAAGGTCAGAAGTGGGGATGTTCGCCGATGATTGCACAATGTTCAGTACCGTTCGCGACCCCTCAGATACTGAAGCAGTCCATGTTCAAATGCAACAAGATCTGGACAATATCCAGGCTTGGGCTGACAAGTGGCAAGTAACATTCACGCCACACAAATGCCAGGCAATGACCATCGCCAATAAGAGACACTCTAACCACCACCCCTTGACATTCAATGGTATAACCATCACTGAATCCCCCACTTTCAACATCCTTGGAGTTACCATTGACCAGAAACTCAACTGGACTCACCACATTAACACAGTGGCTACAAGAGCAGGTCAGAGGCTGGGAATACTGCAGCAAGTAACTCACCTCCTGACTCCCCAAAGCCTATCCACCATCTACAAGGCACAAGTCAGGATTGTGATGGAATACTCCCCACTTACCTGGATGGGTGCAGCTCCAACAACACTCGAGAAGCATGACATCATCCAAGACAAAGCAGCTCATTTGATTGGCACCACATCTACAAACATTCAATCTCTCCACCACCAATGCTCAGTAGCAGCAGTGTGTACTATCTCCAAGATGCACTGCAGCAATTCACCGTAGATCCTTAGACAGCACCTTCCAAACCCACAACCACTTCCATCTAGAAGGACGAGGGCAGCAGATAAATGGGAACACCACCACCTGCACGTTCCCCTCCAAGCCACTCACCATCCTGACTTGGAAATATATCGCCGTTCCTTCAGTCGCTGGGTCAAAATCCTGGAATTCCCTCCCTAACAGCATTGTTGGTCAACCCACAGAATATGGACTGCAGCAATTTAAGAAGACAGCTCACCACCACCTCCGCAAGGGCAACTAGGGATGGGCAATAAATGCTGGCCAACCAGCACTGCCCATGTCCCACAAATGAATAAAAAAAAACCTAGCCCCCACCACAAATGCCATTCCCAAGAGACATATTCTATCCCCCTACCAGGTCAGTATCACAGGCAGAACCATAATGTTTGCAACTTCTGCATCTTACTTGACCCCAAGCTGAGCCTCCCAGCCTATGCAAATTCTGTCACCAAGACGATCTATTTCCAACTTCATATTATCCTTCTCTGTATTTGAGTTCATATGCTGCTGAAACACTCACCTATGAGGTGAGATGACTCGGTCTTTATTATTCCAGTGCACTCCTGACCGGTCTCCCATTTTCACCCTCCATATGCTTGACCACACTGAAACCTTTGAACCGATATTCTAACTCACAAAAAGTTGTGTTCACTATCACCCATAATCTTTGTTCTACAATGACCTCAAGTCTGCAGTGCCTCAAACTTAGTATGTTCAAATCCCCCCCAAGGTCTTGCTCATTCCCATCTCTAGCCTCACCCAGTTCTACAATCCTCAGAGAACTGTGTGTTCACCTAATTTCGCCTCTTCCGCAAACACAACTTCTTTAAGCTGACCACTGCCAGCAAAGTCTTTAAGCTATATAGGTCATAAGTTCAGGAATTCCCACCCTGAACCGCTCTCCTCTTTGCCCTCCTTTAAAAGACTCCTTAAAGCCTCCCTCTTTGGCCAAGCATTTAAAAATAGCCTTTTGAGCACATGGTCCAAAATTTCATTTGGCTTGTTGGGAATGACGACATTCTGTGGAACACCTTGGGAGCATTTCACTATATTAAAGGCACTCTATAGTTGTCAAGAGGAGCTGGAGTCTGCAAGGGGATGTGGATAGGTTACATGAGTGGGTTTGGGCAGAGGGAGGTGATGCATTTTGGTAGACTGAGCTAGGGCAGGACCTACTCAGTTAATGGTAGGGCGTTGGGCAGAGTTATAGAACAAAGAGATTGAGGGGTACAGGTTCATAGCTCCTTGAAAGTGGAGTCACAGGTGGACACAGTGGTGAAGGCGGCATTCATTGGTCAGAACATTCAATACAGGAGTTTGGACGTCTTGTTGGAGTTGTACAACACATTGGTACAGCCACATTTGGAATACTGTGTACAGTTCTGGTCACCCTATTATAGAAAGGATATTATTAAACAAGAAAGAGTGCAGAAAAGATTTACTAGGACGCTACCAGGACTTGATGGTTTCAGTTATAAGGAGAGGCTGGATAGACTGGGACTTTTCTCTACAGCGTTGGAGACTTAGGGGTGCTCTTATAGAGGTTTATAAAATAATGAGGGGCATAGATCAGCTAGATAGTCAATATCTTTTCCCAAAGGTAGGGGAGTCTAAAACTAGAGGCCATAGATTTATGGTGAGAGGGGAGTGATACAAAAGTGTCCAGAGGGTCCTCAATGTCAACAAAACGAAGGAGATTGTCATCAACTTCAGGAAGCGCAGGAGAACATGCCCCTGTCTACATCAATGGGGATGAAGTAGAAAGAGTCAAGAGCTTCAAGTTTTTAGGTGTCCAGATCACCAACAACCTGTCCTGGTCTCCCCATGCCAACACTATAGTTAAGAAAGCCCACCAACGCCACTACTTTCTCAGAAGAATAAGGAAATTTGGCATGTCAACTATGACTCTCACTAACTTTTACAAATGCACCATAGAAAGCATTCTTTCTGGTTGTATCACAGCTTGGTATGGCTCCTGCTCTGCCCAAGACTGCAAGGAACTACAAAAGGTCGTGAATGTAGCCCAATCCATCACGCAAACCAGCCTCCCATCCACTGACTCTGTCTACAATTCCCGCTGCCTCAGCAAAGCAGCCAGCATAATTAAGGACCCCACGCACCCCGGACATTCTCTCTTCCACCTTCTTCCATCGGAAAAAGGATACAAAAGTCTATGGTCACATACCAACCAACTCAAGAACAGCTTCTTCCCTGCTGCTTTTAGAATGGACTTACCTTGCATTAAATTGATCTTTCTCTACACCCTAGCTATGACTGTAACACTACATTCTGCACTCTCACAGTTCCTTCTCTATGAATGGTTTGTTTTGTCTGCATAGCGCGCAAGAAACAATACTTTTCACTGTATGTTAATACATGTGACAATAATAAATCAAATCAAAATCAAAGAGGGGCAATTTTTTCCACACAGAGGGTGGTGAGTGTCTGGAATAAGCTGCCAGAGGTAGTAGTAGAGGCGGATACAATTTTGTCTTTTAAAAAGTGTTTAGACAGTTACATGAGTTAGATAGCTATAGAGGGAAATGGGCCAAACGCGGGCAATTGGGACTAGCTTAGTGGTTTAAAAAAGGGGTGGCATGGATAAACTGGGATGAAGGGCCTGTTTCCATGCTGTAAACCTCTATGACTCTGAGTATAACATGGATAAATGTGAACTTATTCACGTTGACAGGAAGAAAAGTAGCATAACTTGGTGGTCCAGAGGATCAAAGTGGTCTTGTACATGAATCACAATTAGTATACAGGTACTGCACATAATTAGGAAGGAAGGCAAATGGAATGCTGGGTATTTATTGCGAATAGAATGGAATATAAAAGTAGGGAAGTTTTACTACAGCTGTACAGGGCCTTGGTGAAACCATATCTGGAATACTGTGTGCAGTTTTTGTCTCCTTCAAAAAACACAATTGCTGTGGAAGCAGTTCAGAGAAGGTTCATTCCTGGAATGAAGAGGTTGTCTTATGAAGAAAGACTGAACAGGTTAGGCCTACACCCAGAGTTTAGAAAAATGAGAAGCAATCTTAATGAAATCTTGAAGGGATTTGATAGGGTGGATACCTGGAGGATGTTTCCTCTTATTGGGGTGGGGTGGGGGGAGACACCAGAGCTAGGGAGCATAGTCTAAAATTAGAAATGAGACTTCTTCCTCCTAAGACAGAGATGAGGAGAAAACTTTTTGCCCAAAAAGTAATTGGTGTGTGGAATGCTCCTCTCCGGAAAGTACTGCAAGTTGGGTCTTTGAATTTATTCAAGGCAGAGTTACACAAATTTTTGAGAGAGAAGATAGTTGGGTTATTGGGGGGGGGGGGGGGGGGGGGGGGGGGGGGGGGGAAGAGTGGGAAGACGACAGGAAAGTAGAGCTGAGACCACAATCAGATCAACTATGATTTTATTGAACAGTGGAGCAAGCTTAAAAGGATCAAATGGCCTACTCCTGCTCCCATGTTCCCACATAAATGCCAGTTTTAGTAAGTCAAACTAAAATTCACATGTTCAGGACCGATGAGCTTGCGCATCCGATCGGAGGCAGACTGCAGATGGAGTGAGATTCAGCCAGAGTGAGGGTATTGGAAATTTGGAGCTGAGTAGGAATTTGGTGCGGAGGGGAGAGAGGTGCTCACCTTTGGGAGGAGAGGAGAGGCAGAACTGTGAGGGAGACTCGAGGGCAAGAGAGAAATAGAAATAAATCGAACCCGTGCCATCACAGCCAGCAGGTAAGTGATTGGCAAGTAGTTTTTCTTTACTTTTTTCGCTTGGCATTGTAGTTGCTGTTGTTAAGTTACCTTATGGGTTAAGTCATGGCAGGAGATCCCAGACCCGTGTCATGCTCTTCTTGTGCGATGTGGGAATTCAGGGACCATTCCAGTATCTCTGGTTCCATCACGTATAGGAAGTGCGTCTAACTGCAGCTCCTATTAGAACACTTGACGGCTCTGGAGCTGTGGATGGATTCATGTTGGAGCATCCGCACAAGAGATTAGTGAGCAAAATTAAAGCTCATGGCTCTGGGGGTAATGTTTTTTTTTGTTCATTCATGGGACATTGGTGCCAGCATTTATTGCCCTTCCCTAGTTGGCTGAGGGCAGTTGAGAGTCAACCACATTGCTGTGGCGCTGGAGTGACGTGTAGGCAAGATCAGGTGAGGACGGCAGATTTCCTTCCCTCAAGGACATTAGTGAACCAGATGGTTTTTTCCGACAATCAACAATGGTTTTGTGGTCATCATTAGACTTTTAATTCCAGATATTTATCGAATTCAAATTCCACCACCTCTAACAGTGGGATTTGAACCTGGGTTGCCAGAACATTAGTTCAGTTTCTGGATTAATAGTCTAGTGATAATACCAATAAGCCATTGCCTCCCCCACGTATTGACGTGGATACAGAACTGGTTGGCAGACAGGAAGCAGAGAGTGGGAATAAACAGGTCCTTTTCAGAGTGGCAGGCTTTGACTAGAGGGGTACCGCAGGGTTCAGTACGGAGACCCCAGCTATTCACAATATCCATTAATGACTTGGATGAAGGAATTGAATGTAATATCTCCAAATTTGCAGATGACACTAAGTTGGGTGGCAAGTGTGTGCTGTGATGAAGATGCTAAGAGGCTGCAGGGTGACTTGGACAGGCTGGCTAAGTGGGCAAATACTTAGTAAATGCAATATAGTGTGGATAAATGTGAGGCTATCCACTTTGGTGGCAAAAACAGGAAGGAAGATTATCTGAATGGTGGCAGTTTAGGAAAAGGGGAAGTGCAACGTAACCTGGTTGGCATGCAGGTACAGCAGGCAGTGAGGAAAGCTAATGGCATGCTGGCTTTCATACACAAATCCTCTTGCTATGAAGCAATGAGTACAGGAGTAAGGATATCTTGTTGTAGTTATACAGGGCCTTGGTGAGGCCACACCTTGAGTATTGTGTGCAGTTTTGGTCTCTTAGTCGGAGGAAGGGCATTCTTGCTATTGAGGGAGTCGGGCAAAGGTTCACCAGACTGATTCCTGGAATGGCAGGACTGACATATGAAGAGAGATTGGATCAACTGGGCTTGTACTTACTGAAATTTAGAAGAATGAGGGGGAATCTCATAGAAACATAAAATCCTGATAGAACTAGACAGGCTAGATGCTGGAAGAATGTTCTTGATGTTGGGGAAGTGCAGAACTCGGGGTCACAGTCTAATAATAAGGGGTAAGCCATTCAGGACTGAGATGAGGAAGAACTTCTTCACTCAGAGTTATGAACCTGTGGAATTCTTTACTACAGAAAGCTGTTGGGGCCAGTTCGTTAGATATGTTCAAGAGGAAGCTGGACATGGCTCTTGTGGTTAAAGTGATCAAGGGGTATGGAGAGAAAACGGGTGTGGGATACTGAAAGTGCATGATCAGCCATGATCATATGAAATGGTGGTGGAGGCTCGAAGGGCCGAATGGTCTACTCCTGCACCTATTTTCTATGTTTCTATGGTTACCTCTTTAGGCTTGGTTGGATTCTTTTTGGCACACAGATCCTGAGTTTTCATTCTAATTTCAACAGCTCCTTCAGCTTCAAACTGCTTAAAAATACTCCAGAGTCAGACATTATCTTTTCATTTATTTAAAAGTAACACAAATAATACAATGTTAATTTACTATTTGGTGACTAGGATTTCAGTTTAAGTCAGTTGCCTGGATGGCTGGTTCATGATGCAGAGCAACATCAACAGCGTGGGTTCAATTCCCCAAGCAGCTGAGAGCCCATCTTCTCAACCTTGGAGATCCTCAGATTAAAAGGTTAAATCACCACCAGTTAGCCTATGGTCAGCTGGGATCGTGGTGGCTTTTAACTTACTAAAAAGGTAGCTAGCAACTTCAGAGCTGTTGTTTCTTTCTATACTTCCAAAATTAGCCAGTGAATTATACATAATAATCCACCCTGGCTCTTATGTCCACAATCAAAACTACGTGGTTATAGAATTGAATGATCTGCATTCGTTGGTTTAAGTCAACAAATTCACTCATACTGACCCTGAAGAATTCTGTTCGAATGTTGCCAACCATTAAAAGATTTTTAAAAATTAATTCAGCTCACTGCTTTACCAACTGAGGCTTGTAATCCTACTTTAATGCAAAATGTTAGATAATCTATGCAAATATTAACTGTCGATAAAGAAAATATACGTGTGCATAGCAGTTTTGAAAGTAAGAGGATTTTGAAAATGTATATAATATATAAGCAGTCACATAAGTACTCTTATTTCAGTTGATGTATAGACAGTGCAGCAAGTTGCTTGAGGACATCTGGCGGCTTTTTTTTTAGGCCTTCCACAACTTCTCTATATAGTTCTCAGGAGCTCTGGCAGCATCCATAGGGAGAGGAAACAGTTAGCATTTCAAGATCACATGAAAATTCTTCAGAACTAAAGGGAGGGAAATATGTGCTGGATTATGTATTGTACAAGGGTGGAAGTGTGATTCGTGGGAGCTGGGGGAGATTGCAACAAAGATGTAAAAATGTAGTAAAACTTAGGAACTAGATGCCCTGGTTGGTGGCGGAGAGGGGTTTGCATAGAAACAAAAATTGTTTGGTAAGAGGTTATGATAGAGGAGCAAGGTCAGAATCTAACATTAAAAGGGCGTGTTTAATTGGGAACGGTGCTGCTCCTCAGTTTGCACATTGGGTTTCATTGGAGCATTGCAGCAGGCCAAAGACAGACATTTTGGCATGAGAGCAAGATGTTGAGTTGAAATGGCAAGCAAGTGAAAGGTTGGGGTCATGCTTGCAAACTGAGTGGTGTTCCGCAAAGCAGTAATGCAACCTGCGTTTAGTTTCCCCAATGTGGAGAAGATTGCATTGTGAGCACTGAATGCAGCGGTCCAAATTCAAGAGGTACAAGTGAAATGTTGCTTCACCCGAAAGAAATGCTTGGAGGCCTTGAACACTGAGGAGGGAGGAGGTAAAGGAGCAGGCATTGCAGCTTCTGCGATTACAAGGGAAGGTGCTGTCGGAAAGGATTAAGAAGTTGGAATGATGGTGCACTCAGATCCTGCGCGGACCAGCTAGTGGGGGTGTTTGCAGATATCGTTAACCCCTCCTTACTCCAATCTGAGATCCCTACCTGCTTCAAGAAGATGATCATCATCCCTGTACCAAAAAGAAAAGCCAGGCAGCATGCCTTAATGACTATGCCAGTGGCTCTGACATCCGTCATTATGAAGTGCTTCAAAAGCTTAGTCATAGCACGCATCAATTCTGGTCTCCCGGATTGCCTGGATCCATTACAATTCGCCTATCGCCGCAACAGGTCCACAGCAGACGCCATCTCCCTGGCCCTACACTCAACCCTGGAATACCTGGATAACAAGAACACTTATGTCAGACTTCTATTTACTGACTAGAGCTCAGCCTTCAACACCATTATCCCAACAAAACTCATCTCCAAACTCCATGGTCTAGGGCTTGGCTACTCCCTCTAGGACTGGATCCTAGATTTTCTAACCGCAATCAGTTAGGATAGGCAACACCTCTTCCCCGATTATCCTCAATACCGGTGCTGTGTCCTCAGCCCCTTACTATAATCCTTATACACTTAGGGCTGCATGGCCAAATTCCGCTACAACTCAATCTTCAAGCTTGCTGATGACACCACCGTAGTGGGTTTGATCTCAACAACGATGAGACAGAGTACAAGAAAGTGATAGAAAATCTGGTGAAGTAGTGCGACAGCCCTTGATGTCAGTAAAGCGAAGGAGATAGTCATCGACTTCAGTAAGCCAAGTGGAGGACATGTCTCTGTCTATCTACATCAACGGTGAAGAAGTGGAAACATTCGAGTGTTCAAGTTTCTAGGTATCCAGATCACCTATCCTGGTTCCTCCACACTGACACTATAGTTAAGAAAGTCCACGAATGCCTCTGCTTTCTCAGAAAATTCGGCATGTCCGCTACAATTTTCACCAATTTTTAACAGATGCACCATAGAAAGCATCTTTTCCGGATTGTTGCAATCTCTCCCAGCTCTCACTAATCACTGTTCCCCTCTTCTACGTACATGATCCAACGCATTTTTCTTCTTCTTCAGTTCTGAAGAAAGGTCTTGCTGTTATGAAACATATGCTGTAGGTCTTTAAACAGGTCTTGAAATGTTGACTGTTTTCTCTGCCTATAGATGCTGCCAGACCTGCTTTCCAGCCTTCACCATTTTTGTTTCAGATTTCAGCATGCGCAGTATTTTGCATATATTCTCTATATAGTTATTTGTTATGCTCAATGTTTCTGCTACAATTGAGTTCACTGCCTTGAATATTTTCACATGCCCCAGTTTAAGCGAATAAAAAAAGCAAAATGCCACAGATGCTGTAAATCTAAAACTAAAAAAAAAATGCTGGAAATACTCAGCAGGTCAGACAGCATCTGTCGAGTTAAAAACATTGTTTCAGGGCGTTGATTCTTCATTTTGGTGAAGGGTCATTGTCTTGAAATGTGAACGTTGTTTCACTCCACAGATGCTGCCTGACCGAGTATTTCCAACATTTTTTGCTTTTATTCTACAAGTGATGATGAATCTGAGCTTGGAAGATTTAACCCTAAAAGGTCTTTGCTCGATTACATCTCGTAATATCTAACCTGAACTTCGCCTTCTTTTTTAGCATGTCAAATTCACTTGCTCACTCACCCGAGGCAATTTTTGACTATGGAACTAATGGTTTAGGTAATGTCCATAATAATTGATTTCATATAATGTAACCTAATGGAGTTATGTGTCTTAGTTTTGAATGCGAAAGCCTTTTTCCTGTTGTACATGCAGCACAGACAGGGTCAAATGAAGAAAGTATCAATACTTGCTCAAAATACGATATATAGATATTTGTCTTAGTGTAGATCATAGGCTTTTTTTAAAAACGTGGCTGAAATTCAGAATTATAAAATGACTATAATACAGTGCAAATAAATGTGAAATTCAAGGGAGTGTGTCATTGGCTTAAACTTTAAAAAGTTCTCTTGACTATCTTCAATTGTTAAGAGACTGTGAAGGAAGGAAAGAGTGTGGGACGGAAGAGAGCACAGACACATTCTCCAACAGGAGCTTCAGTTATCTGATCAGCAATACAGTTAGATAGCAAGATGAAGCACCAGCACCATTGAGCCAGGAGTGCCAGAAAGAGTAGTCCCATTACAAGGGGGTGGAAATGGCTTCGATTTCTGCTAGAAATGGCAATTAAGGCTTGGCAGATGTGTGTTTCATAACAGCATATCCTCCAATGAAAAATGCCAAAGCACTAAATAAAACTTCATACAAGTGTCATTACAGTACTTAAAGACACTTGAACTGGAAATGCTACTGTTTAATCAGACTCAGAAACCCAAAAAGATCTGCATCTAAGGCATACAATTTTATTAATTTTTATAATATGGTACATTTGATTCCTCAAGTTATTCCATTTCTGTGGTTACCAATTGTTGCTAGTCACCAGAAGTCGTAAATTTGTGCAGCAAAAATTAACAAAATGTACAGAAAGGCCTTTTAACTTTGTGCAGATGAAGGAGAAGATGATGAGAACAGTGGGCGTTTACAAATACCTTCATTTAATCAGAGCTGTCTCTCATTTGGGGAGTCAATTAGCTCAGTTGGCCAGATAGTTGGTTTGTGACGTGGGTTCAATTCCCATACTGGCTGAGGCCCGCCTTCTCAACCATGCCCCTCATCTGAGAAGTGGTGGTCCTCAGGTTAAAATCACTACCAGTCAGCTCTCCCCTTCAAAAGGAGAGAGCAGCCTATGGTCACCTGGGACTACGGCGATTTTATCTTTTTTATTCTCCTTACTTAATCACTGGTATTCTGAAAAGATACTAAAATAATGTTTTTTTTTAAGTAATTTCAGAAAGACTACAGAATTGATTAGCAGTAGGTCAAGAGAAAATGTTTTCAGCATTCAAAGGCAGGCCAAATCATGCAGCCATTCTTGTCAGAGACTGCTTTCAGTACGAACCAACTTCATTGTTGTTTTGTGCCAAAAGATTTAGAACCTACCATTTTCAAAATTCTAATTTCACATGCCTTGGAGCTTAGTTCCATACATATTAAAATGACTTTCCATCTGTTAATTGAGTAACACTAGTGTTAATACTTAATCATAGTATATCTAGTAACATGCAGATCTTATGCAAAATTATGCAAATTAATGTTCAACGTTGGCTTTAAATAGCTAGTTTCACAATAAAGCAGCTGTCAATTTTATCAGATCCATGCACGTCTGTAGATTGGCACCCTGTGGTGTTCCCTCATGTTCTCTAGCTCCTGCTTTAATACCACTGGTGCCTTTGCAGGTTTTTAGAAATGTTGAGCCAAGTCATACTGAATAAAATAATGTTGTGACTTGTAGGTTAGGAAATTTCAAAATACATTTTAGATATGCAGGACACTTTTGGTATATTATTTGGCAACTGTAGCAAGAACATGGATAAAGACGGGTTAACAATGTGGGATAGGATATAGAGGCTGAATATAATTTGAGAACATTCACCTTGGAAGGAAAAATAGAAAAACTGACTTTTTTTTAAAAAATGAGACTGGAAAAATTTTGTTATTTAAAGGGACCTGGATTCACAAAGTTAATATGCAGCTACAGCAAGCATTTGCCAGTTTGGTCTCCTTACTTGTCTTCGAGCATGTGCAACAAAAGGTTCACTATGCCGAGAGATTGAGTGGACTAGGCTTATATTCCCTAGAATTTAGAAGAACGTGATGTGATCTCACCAAAATATTTAAACTTTTAACAAGCTTGACAGGCTAGATGCTGGAAGAATGTTTCCCTGGCTGGGGAGTCTAAAACTCATGGTAAGTCAGGAAGTGAGATCGAAGGAAATTTCTTCATTCAAAAGAGGAGCCCATCTTTTGAATTCTTTACTCCAGAGGGTTTGTTGATGCTCAGTAGTTGAATACAAGATGAAGGTCAATGTATTTTTTAGGGAATTAAACATAGGAATACCACAGAAAAATTTAACTGAAATCTGCAATGATCTTACTGAAGGTGCAGCAGGGTAAAAAGGCCAAATTTCCTACTTCTACTCCCATCTCGAGAGCTGGTCCTTATATCTCTCATAATTCATCCTGGTGGCTTCCCATGTCTCAAAATCACTTGACAGTTTTCTACAGTGAAATGCTGCAGACCAGCACAATCGATTGCAACGTGGGCAACAGATTGCCAGCTCCTCTGGAGCCTCCAAACCAAACAAAATTAATTCCTTATTGAAGCTTTAGCCTCGAGTGTTTAATTTAAATTATGGAAGTGGCAGCATGTCATAAAGATAAGCACAATACACTGATTTGGTTTATTGTCACTTGTTATACAGTGAAAAGTATTGTTTCTTGCACACTATACAGACAAAGCATACCATTCATAGAGTACAGAGGGGAGAAGAAAAGGAGAGGATGCAGAATGTAGTGTTACAGTCATAGCTAGGGTGTAGAGAAAGATCAACTTAACATAAGGTAGGTCCATTCAAAAGTCTGATGGCAGCAGGGAAGAAGCTGTTGAGTGGGTTGGTATGTGATCACTTTTGTATCCTTTTCCCGATGGAAGAAGGTGGAAGAGAGTATGTCTGGGGTGCATTCACACAAAGCCTCCAATCAAGCTGTAGATTCCAAAAAACGACAAAGCGTACAGTGACTCAGAAATGTGTGAAATCAGCTTATCTGGTCCTTAATAAGTTACTTCCTCAAGAACATGTCAGATAATCTGGGCAAGTAGGTAAACGTTTTTTATTCATTCATGGGATATGGGCAGTGCTGGCAAGGCCAGCATTTGTTACCCATCGCCAACTGCCCTTCAGAAGGTGGTGAGCTGCCTTCTTGAACTGCTAAAGTCCATCTGGTGTAGGTACACCAACACTGCTGTTAGGTTTTGACCCAGTAACAGTGAAAGAACAATGTTAGTTAGTTAATGTTAGTGGGCGGCACGGTGGTACAGTGGTTAACACTGCTGCCTCACAGCACCAGGGTCCCGGGTTCGATTCCTGGCTTGGGGTACTGCCTGTGTGGAACTTGCACGTTCTCCGTGTCTGCATGGGTTTCCTCAGGGTGCTCAAGGTTTCCTCTCATAGATTGGCTAAGTTCTCCCTCAGTGTACCCAAACAGGCACCGGAGTGCAGCGACTAGAGGATTTTCACAGTAACTTCATTGCAGTGTGAATGTAAGCCTACTTGTGACTAATAAATATATTTTTTTTAATTCTAAGTCAGAATAGTATGGGGCTTGGAAGGGAACTGCAGGTTGGGGTGTTCCCATGCATCTGCTGCCATTGTCCTTCTAAGGTGGTCGAGATTATGGATTTGGAAAATGTTGCCGAATGAGGCTTGGCGAGTTGTTGCAGTGATTGTATATGGTACCAGGTGCTGACACAGTGCACAAATGGTGGAGGGAGTGAATGTTTAAAGTGGTGAATGGGATGCCAATCAGGTACTTTGCACAAGTACAGGTTGCTTTGCTCTGGCTGGTGTTAAGCCTCTCTAGTGTTAGTCACACTCATCCAAGCAAATGGACAGCATTCCAACACACTCCTGACTTGTGCCTTGTAGATAGTGGAGACACTTGGGGAGTCAGGAGGCATGGTATTCACGACTGAATTTCCAGCATCTGCCCAGCTCTGGTAGCCACAGTATTTATATGGCTGGTCCAGTTCAGCTTCTTGTCAATGGTAATTCCCTGGTTGCTGAAAGTGGGGAATTCGACAATAGTACTGCCATTGAATGTCAAGGAGAGATGGTCATTGTCTGGCATTTGTATGTCACAAATGTTACTTGCCACTTATCAGGCCAAGCCTGAATTCTGTCCAGATCTTGCTGCATATGGACACAGAATGCTTCACTATGAGTATCTGGACACTAACCATTTGCTCACCATCCAAGCTTGATGCCAACACATTGCCAAAGCCTTTTCTTTTGTACTCATCAAGAATACTGAAATAGGGCACAAAGCTATTCTGCAGGATAATGGCTACTTCAATTAAATCATTGCTCTAACTGGAAAAGTGTCCTGTCTACCTGCTAAAAGGGACATACATCCATACACAGGAACCTATTCTCTACAAAACAAAAGAAATATGCTCAAGCCTTGGACCATTTTTCAAATTACCCGGGAGATGACAGAGCTTATAATTCCCTGCTTTCTCCATCACAGCGCCTTGGCCAGAGTTGACATACTAACCAATCAGCATCCTTTCCACCAGTAGTATAAATTGTGATATTTGAATTTTGGTATTCTTGATGAATGCAAAACAAAAAGCTTTGGCAACATGTTGCTTTTTTCAGCAGTATTCAAACTTAGAGACAGTGGAGAAGGTGAGAGCAGGTGGCAAACGTTGTCAGTATACATGTGAAAATTGGTGCTATGTTTTCAAATGATATCAACAAGGGGCAGCATGTAGATAATAGGAAGAACCCAAGGATGTGCCACTTGTCTTAGGTGTAAAATGGTCACAACGAATAAAAAATGATAAGGTGCAAATAGGTTGCCAATTCAGTGTCACTCATTCTGCACAACATTCAAAAATATTTCACACCATAAGAATGCACAAGTGTGCTTTTTCATTCATCTAAAATATGACACAGACAGCTCACTTACAATACACAAGAATTTCGCAACAGAAAACTGCTGGATACCTTCCTGGGCTCTAAATCTTGCAGGGATGGTAAACTTTTCAATAGGGGAGCCACATCTGGGTATGGAGCATAAATGCTCAAGCATTGAACAATTAAAAGAAAAATAAAATTTGAAATAAATGAATATAACATATTGATGCATTAACTTAAACTAATGTACCTCCTTTTGAACACCTCTTGGTTCAATGTGAACAATTTACAAACCTCTTTGCAATGGCAAAGTCTGGTGGCATTCCTATTGTGAAATGCAACTGCATTGCTGGTCCGTTAACTGCGGTTTGTAGCAACATTTGTTGTATTTCAGCAGGGAAAATATGTTTGTTTGCACACAAAGGAAACAATGATTTTCTGTGCAACTTTGTGACAGTTTGAAATTTAGATTCACTCAAGGAAGCATTAAAATCATGCAGCTTTTCTGGATTGCATTTTTCCTTGAAGGTGGCATTGTATTGTTAGAAAATGTTCCGTATCGTCATCCCTATCCATTATATTCTTGCATTCTACAGCCCTCCAGCATGTTTGCAGCAATTTGCCAAGAAGCAGTTTATGGGAAATTTGTCCCTTCTTCATGATTATAGGATATTAAAGCAATGGTAAATTGCAGCTGGAGGTTAAATGAAGCAAAGTATAAGCGCAAAAAATTGATGCAGAGACACAGTCAGCTCTCTACATAACAATCAAAGAGCATTTGATGGTCTAACCTACTCAACCACATATTTGACAACATCTCATCTGAAAGATGGCATTGCCAGCAGTGCAGCATTCCCTCAGCGCTACACTGGAGCATCAGCTTTGATTTTTGTGCTCAAGTTCTGGACTCACTGAGAGATAAGAATACTACCAACTGGACCATGACTGTCACAGGATTCCTGTTTTATTAACCACCTTAGAGAATGTGCAAACTTTACCGGAGTTCATCCATTAACGTGGAAGCACGAGTCAAAGGGTCAATGAGATTGCTTGTGGAGACCTTCGGTCATGCATATCTTGGGAATTGCTGCGGGTATTTGAGCATTTATGGTTCCATATTTCAATCCCTATCCTGCAGGAAAATTGGCAGAAACTGGAAATGATAGGCAAATTAGCTTGATGTTTTAGAATCAATCATTAAAGAATTTATAGCTGGGCCCTCTGGGACAAGTTCAAAATAATTGGAAAGAATCAGCATGGTTTTTTTGTGAGGAAAACCATGTTTAGCCAATTTCATAGAGTTCCTTGAAGGAATAACATCTGCTGTGGATAGAGGAGAGCCTGTAGACCTACTCTACCTGGATTTTCAGAAAGCATTTGATAAGGTGCCGCATCAAAGACGATAGCAAAAAATAAGCTCATTTTGTAGGGAGTAACATATTAGCCGGATTGAAGATTCGCTGGCTGGCAGAAAACAATATGCATAAATGGGTCTGACTGGCAGGATGCAACAAGTGGAGTGCCGCGCGCAGGGGGTCTGTTTGGGGCCTCAACTTCTCAAAATTTACATCAATGACTTAGATGAGGGGAGCAAAAGCATGGTAGCTAAATTTGCAGACGACAATGGTAGGTAGGAAAGTATTTTGTGAAGACGACAAGAGTTTGGAGATGGATGTAGATAGGTTGAGTGGGTGGGCGAAAATCTGACAGTATAATGTGGGAAAGAGTGAAGTTGTTCACTTTGGCAGGAAGAATAAAAAAAAGCAAAATATTTACTTAAATGGAGAATGACTGCAGAATGACGAGGTACAGAGGGATATAGGTGTCCTTGTGTATGGGTCACAAATATTTAGTATGTAGCATGTAATCAAGAAGGCTAATAGAATGCTATCCTTTATAACAAGAGTCAGAATTTTACAGCACAAGAGATCCTTCAGCCCATTTCAAGTGATCATCTAAGGAATTAAACATAAAAGGAAGGATGTCATGCTTCAGTTATACAGGGCATTGGTGAGACCACAGCTCAAATACCGTGCACAATTTTGATCTCTTTATTTAAGAGGATGTAAAGTTGTTGAAACAGGTGCAGGAGAGGTTTACTAGATTGATACCTGGAATAAGCGGGTTGTCTTACAAATGATAGATTGGAAAGGCGGAGCTTATTTCCACTAGAGTTTAGAAGTGAGAGAGAGGGGTGACTTCATACAAATATACAAGATCCAGAATGGTATTGACAAAGTGGACACAAAGGATGTTTCTTCTTGTGCACGAGTTCTGAACTAGGAGTTGGCACTGTTTTAAAATTAGGGATTGCCCTTATAGGACAGAGATTAGGAAAATTATGTTCCCTCAGAGGGTTGTGCGACTTTGCAACGCTGTCTCAGAAGGCAGTGGGAGTGCGGAGACTGATTATTTTTAAGGCAGAGGTCAATAGATTCTTGTTAGTTAAGGGACTCAAAAGTTATTGGGTGTACATGGAAGAAGTATATATTGTAATACAGAGCACGCATGATGTTACTGAACAGTGAAGAAGGCTTGAGAGGCTGAATGGCCTACTTCTGCTCTTATTTCTTATGTTGGCATGAGTCTTCAAATCATTCCTGGTACCATTATAAAATGTGGTTCTAAACAAATATGATTTTTCAAGCCTGCATGCCCCTCGGTAATTCAAAGGTTAAAGTCCTACCAATTGTCTGATTTTAAATTCCGCCCAGCCCAATAAAAATCAGTGTCAGTCGAGATTACACTACTGCTAGTATGTAATTATCTTCACCTAACCAAGTAGATTTTACAGTAGCTGGCAATGTATTGTTGTTTATTACCTTGCTTTTGGCCAATTTGTTTCCTTCTTTCCAAAAGCACTATTATTGGGGTATGGCTGCATGTGTGTTGACAATCCTCTAATATCTCACTCAGGTGAGTCATTCACATCCTGAGTGTGACAATCAGCAGGGTATTCCTCTAATGAAAGGGCAGTGGGGCAAATGCTTGTAAATGAGCACAGTCCTGTTCTTGCCAAAACTTCCACAATGTTGAGAAGTGATCAAATGTTAAAATCTTGACTACGTCCCTCCCAACAAAACAGGATTTTTCGAATAGTGGGGTTTCTCACCCTGCAGAGTTGGAGAGAACACGTCCCCCACTGATCAGGCCCCATAGCCAACTAATGTCCCAAGGAGCATTAATCAGGGGAAGACAGGACATCTCTCACCTGATGGAATCTGACTGGTCAGCAATCTCAGCAACCAGTGGCAAGGACTGGAACACAAGCAAATCCTAGAGTCCAAGTCCAGGGTATGTCCATCTCACATCTTGGCATTTGGGGGAGTGGGAGAGAACATCACTGCCAACAGGGGACTATAAAATTCTCTCTCAGGAATCTCAAAGGTTAATTACGGCACTCCCAACAGCCATCAGGCCAAACATTGGCTGACTCAGCAGCCACAAATCAAGTTTGTAACTCTCCAGCCTACATGGCTGTTATCAGAATGCGTTTCCACAGATTAAGACGTTGCTAACTTAACATTTAAAATTGCATTTTAAATGCAGCTTTCTGTAGTTTCCAGTTTTATTTTTATTTGTTCATGGGATGTGGGTGTCACTGTCAATGCCAGCATTTATTTCCCATCCCTGAGGACAGTTAAGAGTCAACCACATTGCTGTAGGTCTGGAATCACATGGAGACCAGACAAGGCTGAAAAATTTCCTTCCCTAAAGGATGTCAGTGAATCTGATGGGTTATGACAATCGACAATGGTTTCACAGTCATCATTAGATTTTTAATTCCAGGTTTTTATTGAATTCAAATTTCACCATCTGCCACGTTGGAATATGAACCCAAGTCTACAGAGCATTACCCCAGTCTTCTGGATTAGTTGTCAAGTGATAATACCACTATGCCACAGCCTCCCCTTAAAGTTGAAGTTTATCAACTCATCAGTACTTATCAATTAGAAAGCATTAGTATTGAAGTATGGAGCTACATCAGTAAGTAGTGGTTAGATTATATCAAACTTCAATTTTTAAAATCCTGAAGATTGTAGGAATCTTTCATGGATTGTAGATTGTTGGCTTTTAATCTCTCTGTTGTAAGCTTTCCAAAATGCTTCCTGTGCTCCAGCATTCAATTTAAACTAGCCTTATGTGGAGCTCAATCATGTCATATTTGAAATTACAGTTAACTGATTGGACTCCTGTAGGATATGTTCCTCTGCTTAATTCTGAAAGTGACAAATGGTATTAGCAGATAGCTTTCAGATCAGGGCCATACAGTTGATGACAAAGCACAAATTCACTGGGAAGGTTAAAAAATGATAGAATCCCTACAATGTAGGAGGAGTCCATCCATCCCATCGAGTCTGCGCCAACTCTCCAATGGGGTATCTTATCCAGGTCCTATCCCTGTAACCTGCTTCCAAAGCGAATAACCTCACAGTTATCCAAATTATACTGCATCTGCCATTGATTAGCCTACTCACCCAACCTGTCTAGATCATTCTGAAGAATCTCTGCATCCACATCACAGTTCACCCTCCCACCCAACTTGGTATCATCTGCAAACTTTGAGATGTTATGTTTTGTTCCCTCATCCAAATCATTAATATATATTGTGAATAGCGATTATTCATATATATTGTGGGAGAATGTGCAGGAGTTTGCACAGTCAGCCAAGCTGGAATTGAACCCGGGTCCCTGGTGCTGTGAGGCAGTGGTGCTAACCACTGTACCACCATGCCGCCCATGTTCTCCCTTTGTTGTGGTTAGTCACTAATGGAGGAAACCTCTTGTACAGCCATGCAGGTTTTGATGACATATTCTCATCTATAAACATATGCCTCAATAAAGCTATTTTCATTACATACAGTGTACTGCAACAGAAGTGCTATTCACTTATACGCGAGCAAAGTACTGTGAATGCTGAAAATCTTAAATAAAAACGGATAACGCTGGAAATATTCAGAAGGTCTAGCAGCTTCTGTGGAGCGAGAAACAGTTAATGTTTCAAGTCAGTTCTAATGAGTGGTCACGGACTTAGAAAGTTTGTCCTGTTTCTCTCTCCACAGATGTTGCCAGAATCACTGAATATTTCCAGCTTGTTCTGTTTTTATTTGCTATTCACTTAGGTTTGCTCTTGTATTCAGTGTAATGAAGTAAGAACTAGGGAGGAAGCACAACTGTTTCTGCCCGAAATAAGTGGAACACTCCAGACAACAAATGGCAACTTTGAAACTGATGTTAATACAAATGGACAATGATTGTCACTTCTAAGCCAATGTAACCAACTGCTTGTTTTAAACATTTTGCAGGCCATATTACAAGAATTCAAACGTAATTAGCCTGATTAATGTTCTTTTCATAACCCTGCACCTTCTTCTGCTTTAAACATTTATTGAACTTTCCCTCAAAAGAAAAAATGGTCTAAAATTCATCTATTGTGAAGTATTTCAAGATCCAATAATCCCAATGATTTTTTTTTTTGAATCTCTTATCCAAATTACATCAATTTTGAATTGATGACCGCTTATCAATGGCTCTCCAAATAGGGGAAATAGCACAATAGGGAAAAAACAATCAAAATCTTCCATATTTAAAATAAAAAATTTAATTTCCCTTGGTCCTTCTTTAGATTAGAACACCTGTGGCATATCCTGGAAGCACTTGGAAGATAGTACCAAGGACTTGATGAAGCAGAAATAAGGGTGAAGCATTTGTATGCACTTGAAAGCATTGCTGTTTGGGCAGAAAAACAAAATAGGAGAATATACTCAATGGAAAGATCCTAAAGTGTGTAGCAGGGGTGATTTTTGGGAAGCAAACTGATCATTCTTTGAAAATGCAAGTTAATGATGCCATAAAAAGGCTAATAGCATTTTGGAACTGAAAAACACAGGAAGAGTGCAAGAATGGGGTAATAATAAGATGTGCATGTCAATGATTAGATCACAATTACATTACTGCATGATGTGATCCATTAAAAACCAAATATAGATTCAACAATATGATACAGGGGATGGAAAACTAGCTTTAAAAAGGATATCACTGGAGGAGCTCCTCAGGGCAATGTCCTCGGCCCAAAAATTTTCATCTGATCCATAAATGACTCCTTTCCCCCGCCCCCATCATTAGGTCAAAAATGGGGATGTTGCTGAAGAATGCAATGTTCATTAGATATTGAAGCAGTCCATGTCCATATGCAGCAAGACCTGGATAACATGCAACCTTGAGCTGATGTGTGGAGTGAATATTATTTGCCACTGAAGTGTCAGGCAATGACTATCTCTAACCAGAGAAAATCTAACCATCTCCCTTTAACATTCAATATTACAATAATTGAATCCCCCACCAACAATATCTTGGGGATTACCATTGACAGGAGGAGAAGGTGGTGAGGGAAGATGTATTTCGTGATGGCATCATGCTGGAATTGTCAGAAATGGTGAAGGATGATTCTTTGAAGGCTGAGGCTAGTGGGTTAGAAAGTGAGAATAAGGCGGACCCTAACATGGCTCTGGGACAGAGGGGAATGGTTGAGGGCAGAGGTACAGTGAATGGGTCAAACCTGGTTTCCAACCTCCTGTGGTTGAAGGGGCACTCAACCCGTTGTTTTTTTTGTTCCAATGCTAAATAATTTCCCTCTCTTTAGCTCTGAGTCACCAGACTCAAAACGTTAACTCTATTTCTCTCTCCATTGATGCTGCCAGATCTGTTGCGTTTCTCCAGCATTTTCTGTTTTTGTTAGAGTTACTTTGGAAAATAGTTTGGAAGCATTGATCTAGAAGATGCAGTACAAGAAATAGCAGAGGTAGTCTGGAAAATTTGTTTGTAGAATGCCTATGTAACATTCTTGGAACAATACATTGTGGAACCAACTAAGGATAAAGGTATTTTAGATTTCGTAATGTTCATTGAAGCAGGTTTATATGGTAATCTCATAGCAAGGGGTCCTTTGGGGGAAAAAAAGTGACCATAATACAATTGAATTCCACATTAAGTTTGAAAGTGACATTTTCCTGTCCCAAATTAGTGTCGTAAATCTAAACAAAGCCAATTGCAATTGGGAGAGGGGGGGGGGGGGGGGGGGTTTATTAGGAAAATTAAGGATTGATTTAGATTAAAACAGGTTTAAAACATTTAAGCCCGAGGAATGGAAGTGTTGTACAAACCAAAGGCAAAGGTGAAAATAGAATGAGAGTAAACTAACCAGGAACAAAGAACTGCTTGCTTCTGAACTTTGACAAGTAGATAAAAAGGTAGAGTGCAGCTAAAGTAAATGTTGGTCCTTTAGAGGCAAAAACAAGAGAAATCATCATCATGGAGAATGAGGAAATGGCAGAGACATTGAACAAATATTTTGTATTAGTCATTATAGTAGACAACACAAATTACATACCAAAAACAGTAGGTAACCAAGTGGATATTAAGAATGAGGAACTTAAAGTATTTAATATCAGTACAGAAAGAGCATTGGAGAAATGCAAGGGACTAAAGTCCTACAAATGCCCTGGCCTGCATCTGAAGAAATAGTTGTTGCGAAAATAGTCGGTGCAATGTTTACAAATTTCCAAAAATCCCTATTATATCCAGGTTGGCAGGTTGTAACTAGTTGAGTGCCGCAAGGATTATTGCTGGAGTCTCATTAGATACAATCTAGAGGGTAACGTATCAAGGTTTGCCGATGATTCAAAGCTAGGTATGAATGTAAGCTGCGAGGACACAGACTGCAAAATGATACTGACAGGTTAAGTGAGTGGACACTAAGATGACAGGTGTTGAGACATTGGAGAAATGTGAGCTTCTCCACTTTTGTCACAAGAATAAAAAAGCATATTTTATTAAAATGTGAAACTTCGAAATGTTGATGTTTAGCGAGATTTGGGCATGCTTGTGCAAGGGCACAAAGTTAGCAAGCAGTTACAGCAAGTGATTAGGAAGGCAATTGACATTTTGGCTTTTATTACCAGAGATTGCAGGAGTATCTTCCCACAGTAGTGAAGTGCTTTGGTGAGACCACATCTCAAGTGCTTGCGTGAATTTTCAGTCTCCATATTTAAGGAAAGATATCCTCATATTGGACACAGTACAGTGAAAATTCACTAGGTTGTTCCAGAGGGACATTTTTAATCCAAATGTGGGCATCAATGGCTAGATCAATATTTGTTGCCCATCCGTAAACCCCACGATGGCTAATCCATCAGGCTATATTGCTTCCATGATAGGGGCCATATCATAATGTAATCATTTGAGAAGTATTAGATACAGCTGAACAGATTGAGAGCTGTGCACATTTACCCTGATCAACACATCTACAAACCATTAAAATAAATTGTACTCATGTCACCTATGTGATAATTCTGCAGTTAAAAAAAACCAATGTGGAATTTGATTTAAAGGGAGTACATTGAGGTTGGAATACTTGTACATGATCACAGTAGTAGTAGCAATAACAGGATTATCACTATGACTACAAAGAAAATGGCCATTTGACTCATCGTGCCTGTACTGACTGTTTAATCAATGTCCCTACTCTTTCCTTGTTGTTCTTTTTCAAATGTTAATTCCTTTTTGAATGATGTGATAACAGCCACTTGTGATACAGCAGTCCATGCTCTAACTATCCAGATGAAATTATTCCTATTTTTCAATTCTTCTGCTGATAATCCTAAATTTATGCCCTTCAGTTGCCAATTCATGAAGCATAAGGAACAATTTATCTTAAAACATTTAATGATTAAGAATCTTTATTAGATCCCTTCTTAATCTTCTCCAGTGAAAAAGCCTTTCATAATCATAAGTTGCCATTTTGAAAGTTCCAATATCCCATGTCTTAAGGAGGGGCCATGAATGGCTTGCAATGCTTCAACCACAGCCTAATTAACATCTCGTACAAATTCAACAGCGCTCCTGAGAAATAAGAAACCAAACTCCAGACTTCTAAAAAAAAAGTTTTTTTTTTTTACTTGCAGCCTTAAGAATATATTTCTTCTAATTGTTCTCTCCATCCAAAATGTACTAATTTGCACTTCTTTGCACTGAACATCAAACCTTTCGGCCCTATTTACTGGTCTATTCCATTCTTTCTTGCAGTTCATTACATTTTAATATTCTTGTATTAATGGTCAAATTGTATTTCCATGTAGAAAAATGGCAATCCAAGCACAGATCCCAGCAACACTAAACTATGACTCCAAATGCAATAAAATTTACCCTAAAATTTTCCCCCTCACTTTCTCTCCATCCACGTGACTACATTCTTAATACCAAGTGCTTTGATTTTTTTGCAACAAGTTTTTATGATTCTTCACAGAACACCTCTGAAAATACTAATGGTAGAGAAAGCAGACAGTAATGGTGAACAGTTGATTTTCAGACTGGAAGCCTTTTTCACACAAGCAGGCTTCATTTCCACCTTGCTATTGTAAGTCAACTCAATATGATTTGGTCCTGCAATCTCAAGGTGGCCTTCTCCCACAAATGCTAAATGACAAGCTCTTGCCTGTTGTCAGGAATTGATCGTTCGTCAGCACTTTTGAAATCATAATGGCAGAATGTAAGTGTCAAGGCAATAGCAGGCTCAATGATGGAACACAGATTTACAGGAACGCACTTCCTGGAGACGCAACTAATATCCCAGAGATAAACATGAAACCCTGGGAGAACGTAAGAGGCTAGTAAAATGAATATGCATGTTTAATAACAAACAGCATGATAGAAATATAGTGAACGACAGAAGTAATTAAGTTACAACTAATAAGTGTTCACATCAACAAGACTTTAAACATGCAATTGATATACAGGGACACACATTTAGAGGACCCATATGTGTTGAAGATAGCAAGCTTGGATATTCCTCGTTTCTTTCTTGTTGCCATTTGGTTTCCACTTCTAGAGTTCTTTGTAGAATTATTCCCCTCAAATGCTTCCTCTGCCTCACTCATTTTTCATTTCCATGACTTTTATATTCCTCCCAGTTCGCCGATTTTTTCTACAAACTTCCATTTCACTTTTTGCTCTATGATGCTTGGTTCCTCATTTATTCCTCCATTCTAATCAGTTACAGACACACCCCACCACCCCTCTGGTGCTGAAAACATTTTACAGGAAATAGTTGTTTAAAGCCGAAATGTAATTTGCAAAACTGGGATGATTAAACAAAATGCATAAGCAGGGTGGGGTTTCAGCAAGGATAAGTGACCAAATAGATGAACCCTGACAGAAGCAGGTTAGCGGAAGGAGCTGGAGGAGGGAGCAACCACTGTACTGTGGCTAAAGGAAAAAAGAATAGCCCATGGGTGTGGGAAGCCTAAAGACCTACAATGGAGTTCAATTCAGGATGACAAAACAGGTCCATAGTGTGTTGCAAAAAGTAAAACAAGAAAAGAGGAATGGCCAAAACAGTCAAATACAAAGAAAACAGGGAAAATATATTGCCCAATGTTACAGTGGACATTACAAACATATTTTCCCCTTGTTCAGCATTAAATGCAATAATACGGAGCCAAATAAATAAAACAATGAAATATTTCCACGAACTGCAAAGATCAGGTAACAGAGGAACAGCTGCTGTAGTTCTCATAAGAAAATTGAGTTGCTGCATCGATTTCACTTTATAAAGGCATCCCTATCAAATGGCCATAGCAAGGCTTGGGCTTATGTTCAGTTCAAACAGTATTACAGAAGTTCTATATTCACAAATGAATAAAACGGGATAGTCAGGGATCACAAACACTACTAAAATATTATGATGGCCCACATCTCTGACAATAACAGAAATATTCATCATTTTTGGCAGACAACCATGTTTTTGGGCTGTGCTAGTCTGAACAGCTCATGTTCACTTTTACCAGGCAAGCAGAGCTGTGCGAGTACCATAGACCTGTACGCGTCTGTTCCAGTCACTGTAGTAGACATGCAGGCCATTTGGGGGCGGGGCAGGGGAAACCACTGTTTACAACATGGAAACCACAAATTTGGTATTGCAGAACTGCTGTCTGAAGGTATCCTGGAATATAAATGCTGGCTTCATGAGTTTTGGAATCCAAACAACAACATTGAGACCTAGGAGGTAAATTCAGCTATGTTAAGTTTGCTACAATGTACAGCGGGGCAGTGGCGCTTGCAAACAGTGAAATGCAGCTGAAAAAGAAATTCAGAAGAAGTGAACATCACTGCCATTGATTCCCAGAACAGCTAATGGTAGCAGGGGACTATCTTCTTGAACCTTTGCAATCCAATGCTTAGTTACACCCGAGTGGTTTGCTTGTTAGATCACCTCAGAAGGCAATGAGCACACCATGCTGCTGTGGGATTGGAGTTGTATATTGCCCAGATAAAGTAAGGATTTTGCTCGCTCAAGAGTATTAGTGATTGCAACAATCTGATAGCTGCCCAAATCACTACTAAAAATACCAACTTCTTTTTAATTTCCTTTTCATTTTAAATAAACCAAATTCAAATTCTTAAACTGCCATGCTAAGAATAGAAATCACTTTCTCTAGATTACTAGTCCTGTAACAAAACTGCAACACTACTTCAATGTACTTTGAAATGGTCTTAACTGACCACCAACTTTAGTGGAAAGCTAGGAGCAAAAATCTAAACTATGCTTTCAAAAAAAAAAACCGGCACACCACAGAAAAAAAGAAAGAAAAATGACTTGCCTAGAATTAAGCCGATATCCCCAACCACTTCAACCACAGATTGATTAGGTTCCTAAAAACATAACTTAATTTCCCATTTAAAGGTTTGTCATGAGCTGCGTGCACTGAAGTAGGTAAATTTTAGTCATGGTCTAATGTAAACAATAGCATGACCATGTGAAGGAAGGATAGTTTAAGAAAATAGTTGGCATTGATCTGTGTCTGAAATGCTCCCATATTGGCAAAGAGTAATTTTGCTGTGACTAATGTGAATAATGTTTGCACTGCTTGTTTCAGTAATGATAGCTTCCCAATTGTTATGGTCCATACATACCAGCAGGAGCAAAGTTGTGGGTGGGTTCACTGTCGGGGAGTTGGTGCAGACTCAATGGGTTGAATGGCCTCCTTCTGTACTGTACGGATTCTCTGATTAATTATAGGTGCAGGATAACAATTGAAGTTCTCCATTTGTATGTTCACTGGCTAAGGACTTTCTCGTCATTCATTTTGATGGACAGAAAAATTAGACTTGTGAGCTTGGATGTGCAAAACTCCAATCAGAGTCTTACTCCAAGCCAGTTAATTTTTTTGAAAATCATATGACACTTCAGCGGTGCTATTCATTTCAATAGGTTTGCAATACAAATATTAAAAAAATAACAATAACCTCAACACTGCTGCCTCACACACCAGAGACCAGGTTCAATTCCAGCCACACTGTCTGTGTGGAGTTTGCACGTCCTCCCTGTGTCTGCGTGGGTTTCCTCTGGGTGTTCCGGTTTCCTCCCACAGTCCAAAGATGTGCAGGTTAGGTGGATTGGCTATGCTAAATTGACCCCAGTGTCGGGGGGGGGGGGGGGGGGGGGGGGGGGCTCTTTCTGTACTGTCGGGATTCTACGAAATATTCTAAAATTACATTCAGTATATAATTTCACTAGAGTAAATGCTACACAGGCTTAAACAGACTTTATTCAGAATCCAAAGGACTTCCGTATACTTATTCTGCACAACACACCAGCCACGCAATATTCTGCACAACACACCAGCCACACAATATTCTGCACAACACACCAGCCACACAATATTCTGCACAACACACCAGCCACACAATATTCTGCACAACACACCAGCCACACAATATTCTGCACAACACACCAGCCACACAATATTCTGCACAACACACCAGCCACACAATATTCTGCACAACACACCAGCCACACAATATTCTGCACAACACACCAGCCACACAATATTCTGCACAATGTTTCAACAAATCTCGGATTAAAACGTGTAAACAAGTCACCAGGACCAAGGTGATTTGTCATGTGACTCTGTTCTAAATTTAAAAAGTAATCAATTAAAGATAATATTAGCACATTAAGTTCAGGAAACTAGGATGCAGAAGCAGAAACAGAAAAATGCTGGAAAATCTCAGCAGGTCTGACAGCATCTGTGGAGAGAGATGAGAGCCAACGCTTCGAGATCCGCTGAGATTTTCCAGCATTTTTCTGTTTTTGCTTTAGATTCCAGCATCCGCAGTATTTTGTGTTTATGTAGAAGCAGTATGAGTTGAGATGAGAAGTGATAGAGGCAAGAAGTCACTTGTGGGAGCCCCTTAATTGTAACTACACAGTAGATAAGAGTATAAAGGAGATAATGGGAGCTTGTCAGAAAGGTACAAGTGATAATCATGGGGATTTTAATCTACATCTAGATTGGAAAAATCAGATGGGCAAAGGTTGCATAGGTGAGGAATTCATAGAATGTTTTCAGGATAGTTTCTTAGAACAGCACGTTCTGGAGCCAACCAGAGGGCAGGTTCCACTAGACCTGGTATTGTGAAATGTGGTAGGATTAATCGATAACCTCACAGTGAAGGCACTCCTAGGTAGCTACAATCATAATATGATTTAATTTTAGTCAGTTTGAGGGAGAGAAGGGTGTGTTTTTAAATCAACAAACATTCAGTGGTAGACATTCAAAGGGATATTTCATATACATTCTAATAAGAAAAATTGCAAAGGAAAGGCCCATCATCTGCGGTTAACTAAAAAAGTTAAAGACAATATTAAACTTAAAGAAAAAACATGCGTTAGTGCTATGACAAGTGGCCGGTCAGAAGTTTAGAAAGAATACAAAGAACAAAGAATGACAAAAATGAAAAACTAGAGTACAAAACAAAGCTAGCCAGTAATATGAAGATGGATAATAAGAGCTGTTTCCATAGATATTTAAATAGGAGTTAAAGTGAGCATTCGTCCAATAGAAACTACATCTCGGGAATTCATAACAGAAAGAACGACAAAGATGGATGAACTAAACTGGTATTTTGCATTTATCTTCACTGCAGAAGACAAAGGTAACATCCCAGAAATACCTGTAAGCCAGGAAATAGAAGGTAAGGAGAACTCAACAAAATTATGATTGCCAGGGAAGTGGTATTGTTCATTCTGCTGGCTGTCAAACCCCCAGGTCCGAATGGACTTCACCCCAAGATCTTGAATGAATTGTCTAATGAGACAGTTGATGCATTGATTTTAATTATCCAAAATTCAGGAAGATTCTATGAGATCAGAAGAGAGCAAATGTAACTCCTTTATTCAAAAAGGGAAGGAGACAAAAAGCAGGAACCTATAGGCCAGTTAGCCTAACATCTGTAATAATGGCTTCTAGCAGATGTTATAGCAAGGCACTTGGAAAAATTCGAGGCAATCAGACAGAGTCAACATGGTTTTGTGAAAGGGAAATCACATTTAACCAATTCACTGAAGTTCTTTGAAGGGGTCACAGAATCCCTACTGTGCAGAAGGCCAGTCGGCCCATCGAATCTGCATCAACTCTCCGACAGGGCATCTTACCCAGGCCCTATCCCCATGCTGTAGATAATGGGGAACCAGTGGAAGTACTGTACTTACATCTCAGAAGGCATTTGATAAGGTGCCACATCAAAAGATTATTGCATAGAATAAGAAAATTATGGTGTAGTGGGTAACATATTGGCATGGATTTCAGGAAATAGCATAAATGTTAATGGGTCTTTTTTCTAGCTAGCAAAATGTGACAAGTGGTGTGCTACACAGATCAGGATGGATGAGCGGTGTGCCACACAGATCAGTGCTGGGACGTCAACTGTTTCAATTTATATAAATGATTTGATGAAGGGACTGAAGGTATGGTTGTTAAATTTGCTAACAACAAAGATAGGTAGGAAAGTAAGTTATGAAAAGGACACAAGGAGGCTACAAAGCAACATAGAAAGGATAAGTGAGTGGGCAAAAATCTGGCAAATCGAATACAAACATGGGCAAATTGTCCATTTTGGCAGCAGAATAAAAAAGCTTATCTAAATGGCGAGAGACTGAGAACTCCGAGGTGCAGAGGGATCTAGGTGTCCTAGTGTATGAATTACAAAAGGCTAATATGCAGGTACAGCAAGTACTTAGGAAAGCTAATAGAATGTTACTGTTCATTGTGCAGGGAATGGATTACAAAAGGTTATGCTTTAGTACAGAGCATTGGTGTGACCACATTTGGAGTAGTATTGATCTCCTATGTAAAGAAAGGTGTAATTGCATTAAAAATAGTTCAGAGTAGGTTTATTGGACTAATGCCAGGAATGGGCAGGTTGTCTCAAGAGGAAAGGTTAGGTTTATATCTATTACTAGAGGGTTAGAAGAGTAAATGATTGAAAGCTTTAGACCCTGAGGGGTATTGACAGGGTGAATGTGGACAGAATGTTTTCTCTTGTCAGCTAATCTAGAACTAGGGGGTCACTGTTTAAAAATAAGGGGTTGCTCATTTAAGACAAGAGTTAAGAACTTTGGGGGGGGGGGGGTGTGTGAAAGGTCATAGGTAGGTAGGAACGTGGGGTTCAAAGCAGATCAGATGATACTATTGAATGACGGAGCAGGCTTGAGGGACAAAGTGATCTAGTCCTGCTCCTACTTTGTATGTTCAAAATGTTAACTGTTTCTTTCTTCACAGATGTTGTCAGGCTTGAGTATTTCCAGCATCCACAACATTTTACTTTCCAATTTCAGTCATGTAAGTCCACATATTAGTCAGTCTATAGCACCAACTATTTCCAAAATAAATGGTCACATCACACCCAATACTCTATAAAAAGTGATGAGGGCACATAATGAAACATTCATATGCTGCAGTTTAATTCTTAAAATAATTATGATTGTAAACAATTTTGGTTTTTGGATCATTGTAAAATAATGCAAATATGAAGTCAACATATCAGAACAGAAAGCAGAAAATATATACTGGAACAGTTTGTGAAGTATTTCAAACCCTCATCCACAAGTTGTCTGATCATTGCACTCCAATAAATAAGAACTGCCTTATTCTCCAGCTTTAAAATGGATCCGAATCAAACGCTCATATCTCTTGCTATTTCATGACACCAGATTTATCAAATACATTACTAGTGTTAACAGATGAAACTCACACGTTCTTATTTTTATAGTTTGCTGATATTTTCAACCCCGCACCTTTAGTGTTTCACTTCAACAAACATCTTCAGGAGGATATTGTAAATTTTCCCAATTATAACGAATAAATGACATGCTCAAAATGCATACTGTTAGCCACTGCACTGGCAACTTACTTCAGCCACAAATATAAAAATGAGGTAAAGATGATATTCATAATGCAAAGTTTAAGATTTAAAGCTGCTTTCCAGCAAATGTTTAAAATCCAGACAGAAATAACATGACACGAAAAGAAAACTAACTATACATCACTCAAAATTAAAGTTAATTTATAAGGCTTACATTCACATTGCAATGGAGTTACTGTGAAAATCCCATAGTCACCACACTCCGGCGCCTGTTCGGGTACACAGGGAGAATTTAGCATGGTCAATTCACCTAACCTGTACATCTTTGGACTGTGGGAGGAAACCCACGCAGACACAGGGAGAAAGTGCAAACTCCACACAGACAATGACCCAAGCCTAGAATCAAACCCGGGTCCCTGGCGCCATGAGGCAGCAGTGCTAACCACTGTCCCACCCAGTAATAAATATATTACTGTGAATACATATTACATAATATCTTGACCAAAAAGCCCGATGTTATTATAATTGTCAAATCACACAGTATTCAGTCTGGTCATATTTAAAGAGATGGCAGTTCCTGGCTATATTCCCAGATACAGTTTACTTTTGCATTCTTGCAAACTTTTCTAGAATGATCATTGAATGGCACTCAGTTGTAACACACCAAAAAGTTGATCTTAACAGAAATTGTATATAGTATTCCAGCTTCTAACCAGCAATACACCTTCCAGCAGAACCCAACACTTGTTTCTAGGTTATTCCCATAATTTTACTCCTGTACAATTTTCCCTACACATTCTGCTCAGAAACTACTGTGCAGATGGTGGTAAATAAGCATCATCGCCTTATACTCTCCAGGTTCAGTAACCATTTAAAAATTAAGACAGGTGTCCAGAATTTCAAATATCCATGGTCTCAAATCCACCAGTCAATACAACAATGCACCTCTTCAATTACTATATTTTAAAGAATCTGCTTACAATAGCTTCAAAATTATTTTATTAAAGTTCAACCTTTCAGCAACACATATATTAAAAACATAAATGTCAGAAGGATGTGCTTTTGCACTTGCTAAAATAAAATTCCAAGAACAGCAATTCAACCTCGTACGTAATTACAGCTGAGACTACTTACGTGGAAAAGCTTAAAACTGTAATACACAAGCCCTGACTAAATCTCTGGAGCATAATCTGTTGAGCCTGGCGGGCAGTGCGCCCAATACAGCAAGACGACAAACAGTAAATCAAAAGCCACAAATCAACTGCTGATCCCTTCATACGTGGTGTTATGTAAAAGGAACAGACCCTTAAATCTCCTTACGATTTTGTTTAAAACGACACGGAATCTGGTCTCAATCGTACCTCGTCCTTTCCAGCAGATGGGTGTTTTTTTCCATTTGCATCTCCATCCTCCTCTTCACTTGGACAGGTCCTTCGTGTCGCCATTATAACATTTCAAATTAAAACGAATCCAGATCAGGAGAACATTTTCTCGGCTCCGCACATTGAAAAATCCCAGTCAGTCATGAACAGCAACAACAAAAAGCACCACAGCCAGATAACTCGCCGGGTCTACCCGTTCTTCCTCATTGTTTCTTAATGAAAACTGGGGGAAAGGAAAAAAAAAGAAATAGATACAGTCAGTCGCAAATAAATCGCATTCGTATCATAATTCATATTCACAGCCCTCCTGAAAAAGAAACAGTGATCAGAAAACCGCACTGACACAAGGCAAATCAGTTCTGCCAACAGGAGCTTCAGCCTCCTTCCATCAATCAAGGAAACGCCTTTTTTAAAAAAATCCTGTTACTTGGCTTTCCCTACAGAATTTGCGCTCAATGCCCAACACCTCTCTACGCCAAGTTTCTTTTTGGTTTGATTTCCTTTTTTCGCCTCTGATCCTCTACAAAATCTCAGTAAAACCAATCCTCCTCCTCTCTTTCTCCTCCCCCCCAAAAAACACAAACAAATGCAAAGATGGGGGGGGGGGGGCGATATTTCAAAAGGAAGATGGGACAGATGCAGTCTGGAGGCAGATTTTTCACACTGCTCGCCTCCCCCAACTACGTGCCGGGAATGGATCCTGACAACTAACCCATTTTTTGTTGTGGGTGTTTTCACTTGGATGAGATTCGCCCGAGCAGCGTGAAGGATGCGGTGTGGAAATCATTACCAAACATCGAACAATTATAACCAGCCATATAATAAATATACAGATAGTATAACCAGCTATATAATAAATGCGAGAAAGAATTGAGTGGAAAAAGTGGGAGGACAAAAAAAGCCTGGAGGCATTCAGATTTCCACCAGTGCAGAATTCCCTCCCCATCAATCAGCAATACAAGGGGAGTGGGGAAACTACAATCTCTCTCACACACACACAAACACAGCCTCCCTCTTTAATGGGCTGATGTGTAAAATGATGCTTAAAATTTTCTCCTCCCCGCTCTGGAGCAGACCTTGTATCGCCGAGGCCTCGATTTCCCACCCCTCAGTCCAGGAGACTTGGGCAGCAGGAGCAGCAGTTGCTGCTGTCCCCCAGTTCGGGCCGCACTCTTCCCGGCGCCTGCAGCAGCAGCAGCTCCTCCCGCTCAGGCGGCGCCGCCGCCATGGCTCCTCAGGTCTCCCTCCCTCTCTCTCTCTCTGGGCTGCTTGTTGTCACTCGCCGCTCCCTCGACTCCGGCCGCCGTTCAATCCTCCTCCTCCTCCGGCAGTTTTAACAGGACTCTGAAGCCAGAGGTGCTCCAACTGCCCCCGCCATGTCTCTGTGGTTTATCCCCCCTCTCTCTCTCTCTCCGGTTTATCCCCCCCTCTCTCTCTCTCTCTCCTCGCCCACTCCACACCAGCCGCGCGTGAAGGGAAAAAACCGTGGAAAAGCCCGAGCTCGATAGACCCAGCCCGCCCGAGGCCGAGCTCACCAATCAGCACCCGCCTTACAACCACCGCTCGGCCACTCCACCAATCGGATGGGGCGTTTCATCGGCTCCCCACCCCGCCACCCTTGGCCACGCCCTCTCCCTCGCACTTCCCAACCCATTATTCCCGACTCCAGCCAATCAGTGCGGTGCAGGCCGCCGCCGCGAGCTCTCCTCCCTCCAGCACCATTGATACTCAGCCCATCCCCAACCCTGCTACACTCACTGAGCCCAACCTCAACCCTGCTACACTCACTGAGCCCAACCTCAACCCTGCTATACACACTCAGCCCATCCCCAACCCTGCTGCACTCACTCAACCCATCCCCAACCCTGCTACACTCAGAGCCCAACCTCAACCCTGCTATACACACTCAGCCCATCCCCAACCCTGCTGCACTCACTCAACCCATCCCCAACCCTGCTGCACTCACTCAACCCATCCCCAACCCTGCTACACTCAGAGCCCAACCTCAACCCTGCTATACACACTCAGCCCATCCCCAACCCTGCTACACTCACTCACTCAGCCCATCCCCAACCTCAACCCTGCGACTCTCAGTCAGCCCATCCCCAACCCTGCTACACTCACTCAACCCATCCCCAACCCTGCTACACTCAGAGCCCAACCTCAACCCTGCTATACACACTCAGCCCATCCCCAACCCTGCTACACTCACTCACTCAGCCCATCCCCAACCTCAACCCTGCGACTCTCAGTCAGCCCATCCCCAACCCTGCTACACTCACTCAACCCATCCCCAACTCTGCTACACTCACTCAGCCCATCCCCAACCCTGCTACACTCACTGAGCCCAACCTCAACCCTGCTACACTCACTCAGCCCATCCCCAACCCCGCTACACTCACTCAGCCCATCCCCAACCCTGCTACACACACTCAGCCCATCCCCAACCCTGCTACACACACTCAGCCCAACCCTGCGACACACACTCAGACCATCCCCAACCCTGCGACACACACTCAGACCATCCCCAACCCTGCTACACACACTCAGCCCATCCCCAACCCTGCTACACTCACTCAGCCCATTCCCAACCCCGCTACACTCACTCAGCCCATTCCCAACCCCGCTACACTCACTCAGCCCATCCCCAACCCCGCTACACACACTCAGCCCATCCCCAACCCCGCTACACTCACTCAGCCCATCCCCAACCCCGCTACACTCACTCAGTCCATCCCCAACCCCAACCCTGCTACACTCACTCAGCCCATCCCCAACCCTGCTACACACACTCATTCAGCCCAACCCTGCTACACACACTCATTCAGCCCAACCCCCCTACACACACTCAGCCCAACCCCCCTACACACACTCAGCCCATCCCCCCTACACACACTCAGCCCAACCCCCCTACACACACTCAGCCCAACCCCCCTACACACACTCAGCCCAACCCCCCTACACACACTCAGCCCAACCCCCCTACACACACTCAGCCCAACCCTGCTACACTCACTCAGCCCATCCCCAACCCCGCTACACACACTCAGCCCATCCCCAACCCCGCTACACACACTCAGCCCATCCCCAACCCCGCTACACTCACTCAGCCCATCCCCAACCCTGCTACACTCACTCAGCCCATCCCCAACCCTGCAACACTCACTCAGCCCATCCCCAACCCTGCTACACTCACTCAGCCCATCCCCAACTCCGCTACACTCACTCAACCCATCTCCAACCCTGCTACACTCACTCATTCAGCCCATCCCCAACCCTGCTACACACACTCATTCAGCCCATCCCCAACCCTGCTACACACACTCATTCAGCCCATCCCCAACGCTGCTACACACACTCAGCCCATCCCCAACCCGGCTACACTCAACCAGCCCATCCCCAACCCTGCTTCACTCACTCAGCCCATCCCCAACCCTGCTACACTCACTCAACCAGCCCATCCCCAACCCTGCTACACACACTCAGCCCATCCCCAACCCGGCTACACTCAACCAGCCCATCCCCAAGCCTGCTTCACTCACTCAGCCCATCCCCAACCCTGCTCCATTCACTCAAACAGCCCATCCCCAACACTGCTACACACACTCAACCCATCCCCAACCCTGCTACACACACTCAACCCATCCCCAACCCTGCTACACTCACTCAGCCCATCCCTACCCTGCTACACTCACTAAGTAAGAAGTTTAACAACACCAGGTTAAAGTCCAACAGGTTTATTTGGTAGCAAAAGCCACACAAGCTTTCGGAGCTGCAAGCCCTTTCTTCAGGTGAGTGGGAATTCTGTTCACAAACAGCGGATATAAAGACACAAACTCAATTTACATGAATAATGGTTGGAATGCGAATACTTACAACTAATCAAGTCTTTAAGAAACAAAACAACGTGAGTGGAGAGAGCATCAAGACAGGCTAAAAAGATGTGTATTGTCTCCAGACAAATAAACCTGTTGGGCTTTAACCTGGTGTTGTTAAACTTCTTACTGTGTTTACCCCAGTCCAACGCCGGCATCTCCACATCATGACACTCACTAAGCCCATCCCTGACCCTTCTACACTCACTCACTCAGGCAATCCCAACCTCAACCCTGCTACACTCACTCAGCCCATCCCTGACCCTGCAACACTCACTCACTCAGCACATCCCCAACCCTGCAACACTCACTCACTCAGCACATCCCCAACCCGGCAACACTCACTCACTCAGCCCATCCCCAACCCTGCAACACTCACTCACTCAGCACATCCCCAACCCTGCAACACTCACTCACTCAGCACATCCCCAACCCTGCAACACTCACTCAGCCCATCCCCAACCCGGCAACACTCACTCACTCAGCCCATCCCCAACCCTGCAACACTCACTCACTCAGCACATCCCCAACCCTGCAACACTCACTCACTCAGCACATCCCCAACCCTGCAACACTCACTCACTCAGCCCATCCCCAACCCTGCAACACTCACTCACTCAGCACATCCCCAACCCTGCAACACTCACTCAGCCCATCCCCAACCCCAACCCTGCTACACTCAGCCCATCCCTGACCCTGCTACACTCACTCAGCCCATCCCCGACCCTGCTACACTCACTCACTCAGCCCATCCCCAACCCTGCTACACTCACTCAGCCCATCCCCAACCCTGCTACACTCACTCAACCCATCCCCAACCCCGCTACGCTCACTCACTCAGCCCATCCCCAACCTCAACCCTGCGACTCTCAGTCAGCCCATCCCCAACCCTGCTACACACACTCAACCCATCCCCCAACCTCAACCGTGCTACACTCACTCAACCCATCCCCAGCCCGGCTACACTCACTCAACCCATCCCCCAACCTCAACCGTGCTACTCTCACTCAGCCCATCCCCAACCTCAGCCCGGCGACACTCACTCAACCCATCCCCAACCCTGCGACACTCACTCAGCCCATCCCCAACTCTGCTACACACACTCAGCCCATACCCAACTCTGCTACACACACTCAGCCCATCCCCAACTCTGCTACACACACTCAGCCCATCCCCAACTCTGCTACACTCACTCAACCCATCCCCAACCCTGCTACACTCACTCACTCCACCCCCTACCCTGCTACACTCACTCACTCAGCCCATCCCCAACCCGGCTGCACTCACTCAGCCCATCCCCAACCTCAACCCTGCTACACTCACTCAACCCACCCCCTACCCTGCTACACTCACTCACTCAGCCCATCCCCAACCCTGCTACACTCACTCACTCCACCCCCAATCTCGCTACACTCACTCACTCAGCCCATCCCCAACCCTGCTACACTCACTCACTCCACCCCCAATCTTGCTACACTCACTCACTCAGCCCACTCCCTACCCGCTACACTCACTCAGCCCATCCCCAGCCCTGCTACACTCGCTCAGCCCATCCCCAACCCTGCTACACTCGCTCAGCCCATCCCCAACGCTGCTACACTCACTCAATCAGCCAATCCCCAACCCTGCTACACTCACTCAGCCAATCTCAAACCCTGCTACACTCACTCAGCCCATCTCCAACCCTGCTACACACACTCAGACAATCCCCAACCCTGCTACACTCACTCAGCCCATCCCCAACCCTGCTACACACACTCAGACAATCCCCAACCCTGCTACACTCACTCACTCAACATATCCCTCGCCTTGCTACACTCACTCACTCTGCCGATCCCCAACCCTGCTACACTCACTCAGCCCATCCCCAACCCTGCTACACTCACTCAGCCCATCCCCAACCCAGCTACACTCACTCACTCACCCCATCCCCAATCTCGCTACACACACTCAGCCCATCCCCAACCTCGCTACACACACTCAGCCCATCCCCAACCCTGCTACACTCACTCAACCCACCCCCTACCCTGCTACACTCACTCACTCAGCCCATCCCCAACCCTGCTACACTCACTCACTCAGCCCATCCCCAACCCGGCTGCACTCACTCAGCCCATCCCCAACTCGGCTGCACTCACTCAGCCCATCCCCAACTCGGCTGCACTCACTCAGCCCATCGCCAACCTGGCTACACTCACTCAACCCATCCCCAACCTCAACCCTGCTACACACACTCAACCCATCCCCAACTCAGCTACACACACTCAACCCCTCCCCAACTCAGCTACACTCACTCAGCCCATCCCCAACCCCAAACCTGCTACACTCACTCAGCCCATCCCCAACCCTGCTACACTCACTCAGCCCACCCCCTACCCTGCTACACTCACTCACTCAGCCCACCCCCTACCCTGCTACACTCACTCACTCAGCCCACCCCCTACCCTGCTACACTCACTCACTCAGCCCATCCCCAACCCTGCTACACTCACTCACTCCACCCCCAATCTCGCTACACTCACTCACTCAGCCCACTCCCTACCCGCTACTCACTCAGCCCATCCCCAACCCTGCTACACTCACTCACTCCACCCCCAATCTCGCTACACTCACTCACTCAGCCCATCCCCAACCCTGCTACACTCACTCACTCCACCCCCAACCTCGCTACACTCACTCACTCAGCCAATCCCCAACCCTGCTACACTCACTCAGCCAATCCCCAACCCTGCTACACTCACTCAACCTATCCCTCGCCTTGCTACACTCACTCAGCCCATCCCCAACCCTGCTACAATCACCCATTCTGCCCACCCCCAGGCCCTGCTGCGCTGCTTTACCCTCCTTAGTGATTGGGGGGGAGGGGGTTGAAGTTTGTTTGCGGTGGTGGGTCGGTGCAGAATCATTTTCCCACCCCCTTCTTTGAAACCAATAGGCAGAGAGTGCATGCAGCGCAGGCTCCGGTTGTGTGAGAGTGTGTGTGTGCTCGCTGTGATCTTCAGCAGTATGTGAGCTGCATAGAAATGAAGCGCCGGGGACGGGATAGACATTTCTCCGCAGTTCGCTGACCACTTATTTCCTCGTAATTGCGGCTTTGCAAGATTTCGGGCAGCAGGCAACGTTATTCCACAGCACGAAACAACTTAGAGAGTTTCTCTCCGAGACACACCGCAGCTCAACCCCGAGCTTGTGGTTGTGTTGTGCAACATTTGATTTATTGACCCTCGGGTTACATAAAGTCATAACAACGAGATTCCCATTCTCACATCTAATCCCTATTATAATCGGAAAATCCTCATCTGATGCCACTATCCTCTTGTCACTCCCTGAACTATTTCAATTGCAATTCGCCATCCTGCTCGCAATGTATCACTCCTGTGATGTTCTTGTCCCTTGCAGCGATTCGTCCAAATCTTCTCATTTGTTATGCTCCTCGCAAAAAAAATCGTAACTTCTTTCACCAATTTCTTATAACACCAACAACTTGATCGTGGAGATTCGTTTGATTTTCCAGTTCTTTGTAAAGATTTGTCTTTTTTGCATTAATTAAGTGCAACGTGCTAATTTCTTGCAGAATAATTTTAAATCTCTTGAGATTTGTTCCGTCCATTCATTCGCTTCTCACATATTAGTTGGCAATAATTGTTCCTTCCATAGATCCGCTCAAGTAGTCCATATTTGATCACGCAAGAAAAATTCCTCAAATGCTGGAAATCTGGAATAAAAATCGAAAAAAGATGGAAAAACCAGGTCAAGCAGCATCTGCGGGGAGAGAAACAGCGGGTTTCAGATCTGTGACCTTTCATCTGAACCTGTCCTGTGATCATATTCTAACTCCTGAAGCAAGGTGGATTCCTAGGCAGTGGTTAGTACTGCTGCCCCACAGCGCAAGGGACCCGGGTTCGATTCCCGGCTTGGGTCACTGCCTGTGAAGTTTGCACGTTCTCCCCGTTTCTGCGTGGGTTTCCTCCGGGTGCTCCGGTTTCCTCCCACAGTCTGAAAGACGTGCTGGTTAGACGCATTGACCCGAACAGGTGCTGGAGTGTGGCGACTAGGGGATTTTCACAGTCACTTCATTGTAGTGTTAATATAAGCCTACTTGTGATAAATAAACTTTAAAGCTGTTTGTTGAAATATCAGCATAATCCAATGTTTCAATGTGAGGTTTGTTGCTCCTGTGAATTAGTACACAGCATGAAAGAAGGCATGTTTCAGCACAACTAACTTCCAGCTTGTTGCAATGAATTGCTCCCAATGTCCCTGTTTATTCCCAACTTAAGTGCACTCCTTAATAAGCCAGAGGCAGAAATTGGCATGGATCCCGTGTATAATTTTAGGAATTCCAAACTTGAATCCATCCCAAAGGCACTTGACCACACATTATGTAAGTTATTCTAATCTTGTAAAGCCAACTGGAGGAAGTGAGTTTGCAATGATGAATGTAGTTTGGAGGGTGATGTGTTGGAAATAGTCCAAGGAAGATAAGGATGATTTTGGAAATTAGGGCCTAGATCTTCCACTGTTCGGACAGTCGGAGAGTTGATGGTTTCAATTTACTTGCCTGAGTATTTAGTCAGGAAATGTTAGACAGATTAAAACTTAGTCTTGGTTCCTTGGGCAATTACAGAATTGACTTCCCTATCACTGACACTGACCCTCCCCCCCAACTCCCCTTTCAATTGCCTGACTTCGCCCTGACCTCCCCGATTCCCCCACCCTCCTATTCCCCTGACCAAACCTGACTAGCTCCCACTATCCCATTCTCTCCAATTGGACCTGACACAACCCCACCACCTAACAATCCCCTGACCCCTCAAAATTCCCCCAAACCTGACCTGACCCAACATCACCACCCTATCCCCTTACCCACCTTACCCCCTTATCCACCCTTGCCCATTTACCTTAAGCATCCTACCCCCTTATCCACCTTACCCATTTATCTCACCCCCCCCACCGTTCCCCTTTATCCACTTACCTTCCCTCCTTAACTTTTCAAAGAAAACTTGGAACATTTAAACTCTTTACTTACCAGAATATGGAGCTAGTACTGTAAAAGGGGGTATGGTTTCTGCATGGATTCTCTTTGTTGCTCCCTCTGGGTTTTCCTGCACTGACTGAGCTCTGCAGGAACCTCCATCGAAAGATTGTCCTGAAAGATGGGAGGAAGGGAAGTGTGTGTTTTTATCTGATCAGAGTGGGAAATCGGGGCTCCAATCCTGAACTGAGGATTTTCTGCCTAGGAATTTATGATCAGAAAAAATAAAGTTTGGGGACGATTTGTTCCAGGGTGTTTAAAAGGGTAAGAAACACAGGCAATGTAAATACAAACATGATGTGAGAACTGACTGTCAAAAATTAAAATGAACCAAATATTAGAAAATTAGAAGAAACATTTTTATTACTGGAGATATTGGATAGATATGGAAGAAATTTCTAGCAAAATTAGACTAATACTTAACTCCTTAAGAAAGAAACTGGCTAAGTATCTAATAGGAACAAAGTTGGTGAATAGTATGTGCATTGAGATGGCCAGCTATTTCACCATACCTAATGATGACCATTTTCTAGAAGGAGGATTGTGGTCATGTGGATAAATACGAGATTATCCACTTTGGCTGGAAAAATAAAAGGGCAAATTACTATTTAAATGGGAAACAGATTCAAAAGACATCTGTGCAGAGAGATCTGGGTGTCCTTGTGCATGAGTCTCAGAAAGTGGGTATGCAGGTGCAAAATGTTATAAGGAAGGCAAATGGAACCTTGGCATTGATTGCAAAGGGTCTACAGTATAAAAGTAGAGAAGTGTTGTTCCAATTGTATAAGGCATTAGTCAGAGTATACAGAGTATTGTGTTCAGTTTTGGTCACCTTCTCTGAGGAAGGATGTGGTGGCACTGGAGATGGTTCAGAAGAGGTTCACTAAATTGATTCCAGGTTTGAAGGGGCTGTCATATGAGGAGCAGTTGAATAGCTTGGCTTGTACTCGCTGGAGTAGAATAGGGGGGATTTGATTGAGGTATATAAAATACTAAACGGGATTGATAAAGTAAATGTTAACCAAATGTTCCCCCTTCTAGAACAGTCTAGGACAAGAGGGTCATAGTTGCAGAGTAAGAGGTGGAAGGTTCAAGACAGAGATAAGGAGAAGTTACTTCTCACAGAAGGTTGTAGATCTATGGAACTGCAGTGGATGCAGAATCAATTAATTGATTCAAGAAAGAGATAGATAAATATTTGATCAAAAGTGGGATAAGGGGAACTGGAGTTAGGATGAGATGGAGATCAGCCATGATCATATAGAATGGCGGAGTGGGCTCGAAGGGCTGAATTGCCTACTCTAGCTCCTAATTCCTACATTCCTATGTTCATATGTCAGTGAAGGACAGCAAGCCACCGCTAAGTAGTGGATATGCAGATTTGGTTAGCTGTTCTGGAGCTGTCCTTAATCTGATTTTAATTTCCCCAGAGTTACACAGGTGCACTTGCCATTATGTTACAGGTGTGGATACCATTGGCGATGTCCTCATTTACATTTGGAAACGAGTACTCAAGATTGAAGTGCATGGAGTGGATTGTACAAAATCTGCAGAAGGAGCTTGAAAAACTGAAAGGTCTTTTAACATCGGTCACAAATATGGCATTTGTAAGATTGTTATGCTTTGGCACTGTCTCTTTCATTTGGGATAGGATGAAGGAATGATAGGGGTCATGTGATATGTTCTGAATTCTGACCCCACTGACCACCCAATTCACTGTGCTGACCACCCCCCAACCACCTGATTCTTCCCACTGACCACTTCCCCCCACACATCCACTGGCCACCCCTCACTGACCACCCTACCCTGCCCCATGGTCACCCAACCACCCCCCACCCTGCCTCCCCCCCCCCCCCCATCACCTTATTCATCCCTATCCGACCAAGCAACTCCACCCACCACACAATGATAGACAATGGACAGACTTTGTGAACTCAGGACATGAGTTACTCATTGCAGAATTCCCAGCCCCTGACTTGCCCTTGTAGCCACGGTATTTATGTGGCTGGACAATGGATATTGACGGTGGGGGATCCAGCGATGGTAAGGCCATTGAATGTCAAGGGGAGATGGTTAGATTCTCTCTTGTTGGAGGTTGTCATTGACCAGCACACGTGGCGGAAGTGTTACTTGCCGTTTATCAGACCACTGCAGTCTCACAGTGCCAGGGACCCAGGTTCAATTCTGGTCTTGAGTGACTGTGTTGAGTTTGCACGTTTTCCCCTTGTCTGTGTGGATTTCCTCCGGATGCTCTGATTTTCTCCCAGAGTCCAAAAATGAGCAGGTCAGGCGGATTGGTCATGCTAAATTACCTTTAGTGTCCTAAGATCTGCGGTTAGGGGGATTATTGGGGTAAATACATGGGGTTGTGGGCATAGGGCCTGGGTAAGATGCTCTGTCATAGAGTCAGTGCAAGCCCGATGGGCTGAATGGCCTCCTTCTGCACTGTAAGGATTCAATGATTCTATGACACCAAGCCTAAATGGTGTCCAGGTCTTGCTGCATATGGGTGCAGACTGCTTCAGTATCTAGGGAGTCGCAAATGGTATCTAAGATAGTGCAATCATCAGCAAACATCACTCTTTTCATCTTTTAATGGAGAGGAGGTCATTTTGAAGCAGCAGAAGATGTTTGGGATTAGGACACTAACTTGAGGAACTTCCGTGGCTGGGGGCTTGAGGTGGTTGCTCTCCAAAAACAACAACTATCTTTTTGTTTTATGGTCATCTCATTTATACAGTTCCCCAATTTCTTAAACAAGAGCAAAACTCTGCAATACTGGAAATCATAGAAACCCTACAGTGCAGAGGGAGGCCATTCGGCCCATCGAGTCTGCACCGACCACAATCCCACCCAGGCCCTACCGCGCATATTTTACCCACTAATCCCTCTAACCTACGCATCTCAGGACGCTAAGGGGCAATTTTTAACCTGGCCAATCAACCTAACCCCCACATCTTTGGACTGTGGGAGGAAACCGGAGCACCCGGAGGAAACCCACGCAGACACGAGGAGAATGTGCAAACTCCACACAGACAGTGACCCAAGCCGGGAATCGAACCCAGGACCCTGGAGCTGTGAAGCAGCAGTGCTAACCACTGTGCTACCGTGCCGCCCGGTATCCAAAACAAAAGCTGAAAATCATCCAAAGAATCTACAAGCCAGCGAGTATCTTTGAAGAGAGAGAAACAGAATGAATTGCCCTGATATTTACAGGGAGGGAACAAAGGCATGTGTTTGGTGGAGGAAACCTGGAAATGCTGGGGACACAGAGACCCTGCTGAATTTAACGGCATGACTTCCTTAACATTTAGTTCATGTACCTCTCAGCAGCAAACCAGACTGAAAGGCTGGCTAGTTACCTAATGGAAAAACTAGCAGCAGAAACCTAAGTGGTAACTGTTGAATTTTAATCAAGCTCCTAATTTTAATGTACGAAACATCTGGCCTCTCAATAGAAGGACACTCACAGACCAAGAAACCTGCTGCCATTAAAATGGCATTGAATGGAGTAAAATAGACTGGAAATATATTCTGGTTGTTAATTTTTAATTTTCCCCCCAACCCTCTCCTGCACATCATGGGATGGTAAATTTCAAAGCTGTAGTGGTTTGATATAACAGTTGCATTCTTTTGTTAGATTCAGTGAATATCATTCCTCAAAAAGAATGATCACACTTCTTTCATTTCTCACAAGTGCCTACTCCCTTACAATACGGTCTCTGTGTCAATGAATGATGTGATCATTTTGTAGTCATTTTCCCCGGCCTTCTTTCTTACACGGAACTGTCACTAGGCTTTGGTTCTTTTGGGAAAACTTGTAACAAGTCTTTTTCGTTGATGTTGTGCACTGCTGATTTCTCAAAACCCTAAAAATACTCATCATGTTGCTGTTTTAGTGATTTGAACTGATCTCCTACACTGATTTTGTTGCAATTTGCATGTACCACACAGTCATTGAGAGGAAAAGGAGTTCTCTTATTTGAGAGCGATCATCAAAACTTGTTTGTTTTTTATGTGCTTTCCACCTGACTGGCTAACTTGTAATAATTAATGTCTTTTTTTATTGACTATGTGTAGCTATACTCCGATTTTCATTCTCATTCACCACAATACAAATTCTTACTGCAATTTTCTAGAACACAGAATAAATGCATTGATTTCCACAGTGTTTTCTCTCCTATGCAAAATGATCACATTCTCATTATTATGGCAAAATTCCATTAGTGCCTTTTTGGTTTGTGATTCGCTTTGATAATTATTTCTTCCTACAATTCAACATTAGTCTTTTTCCTTGCACCATTCCACCAAAACACATACTTCAGGCACGATGGCACCTCTGCTATTTTTCACAAAATAAAGCCAGCGATGCAATAACTTGAAGCATCAAAAAATATTTAAGTTCCTCGTCTCAGCCATTGTGGGTGGGTGCCAAGTAATACCAGGTGCTCCTCAATGTTGTGGAGGAGAATCACAGAGACTGCCATTACTGGCCACCTCCTAGTGTCTGACTCAAAGCGGCATTGACATAGAATAGGATCAGTGCTCCACTAAAGATGGTGCCTGGTTCAGGGAGAGAAAATAACTTGGAAGTACCCTTATCAAAAAATAACATCAAAGCTTAGTTTCCTCCGGTGAAATTCCAATAATTTTTGTTGTTGTGAAAACACTCTTCCTTCTTACAGATTGGCTGTGAGATTCTTATTTCCAGCAAGGTTTCAACACATGGTAATTTTTCACATTCATTTTCACAGAGACATAATCAGACATCATTGGCATAAATTTATGAGTTTACTCACTTCCTCTTGGGGAAAAAAACAGACTTTTTACACCCTAGAACATCTACAACCAGACATTTTGTATTGCAAAGTAACATATTATCACTGCTCTAAAGGCTGTGTTGAAAAATAATAATTTCCTGAATGATTTAATCTTGTATCTGGGATTCATGAATCACTGAATCTTGTTTACCGCAGAGACTTGTCAATACTCATTGTCTCATAGACTTAAGACATATTGACAAAATGTGGTGCGGGACCCATGAAAGAATCATAGAATGATTACAGCACAGAAGGAGTTCATTCAGCCCATCGTCTTAATGCTGGCTCTCTGTGAGAGTAACTCAGCTTGTCCCACTCCCCCGACTTTTTTCCTAGCCTTTCAAATCTATAGAGTGATTTCAGCACAGAAGGACAATGTTTTATGTTTATTTGGTCCATTACTTGACTTGTGACAATATTATTAAAATTGATGGATTTTTAAAAATTCTTCTGTTCTCATGTTCTTACAACTGTAAACAATATTTTGAAATTATTTATTAATTTCATCATACTTGGCAAGTAATGAAAGATACATTTGCATTTATATAGCACCTTGTCACCTGTCCTAAGGAGTTAAAACAGAATTACTTATATAAAAATTAACCCCAAAAGTAAGTGCTGTAGCAATTCTGTATGATTAATTTCCTACCAATAGCAGTGGAAACCACTTTAGCTAACATTAAGAAGCAAAATGCTGCAGTTGCTGGAAATCTGAAACAAAGAAAGAAAATCCAATAGGTTTTCAGCAGGTCAGGCAACATCTGTAAAGCGAGAAACAGAATTAACATTTCAGGTTTATTGCCTGTAGGGATATATATTGAATGGCCTCCTTCTGCACTGTAAGGATTCTATGTGCTATATTCTCTGCAGGGGCAGCACGGTGGCACAGTGGTTAGCACTGCTGCCTCACCGCGCCAGGGACCCAGGTTTGATTCCTGGCTTGGGTTACTGTCTATGCGGAGTCTGCACATTCTTCCCGTGTCTGCGTGGGTTTCCTCTGGGTGCTCTGGTTTGCTCCCGCAGTCCGAAAGTCTGCTGGTTAGGTGCATTGGCCATGCTAAATTCTCCCTCAGTGTACCTGAACAGGTGCCGGAATGTGGGGTAGGGGATTTTCATTGCAGTGTTAGTGTTAATTGTGACAGTAATAAATAAACCTTAAACTTTAAAAACTATGATCTATGATCATGTTCTCAGCTGTATGGAGGCAGAGGAGTAGAGTGGGAAGAAAAGGTCACCTGTGATAGGGTGGAAGGCAGGAGAGATTAAGGGTGGGAACCTCCGATCTCAACCATACCTACTGCCAGCGAGAATAGAGAATTTGGCGCTGAGCGAAAACTCCATCCACGGCAGTGACATCGGAGAATCCCAGCAACAGGCGAAGTTGGAGGTTTTTGCCATAAATTTCGAAAGGGATGAGGGATGATGGTGCAAAACAAAGGGGATGGGAATGGGGTAAATAGGGAGAGAAAAGATGGGTCTAGAGGAAATCTAAGTGATAATAGCAGAATTTTTATCAACAGCTGCGATTAAAAATGGCAGTCATGGTTTAGATCTGAAATAGCTGAACTCACTGTTGAACTTGGAAGACTGTAAATGCCTATTTGAAAGATGAGAATCTGTTCCTCAAGTTTCCATTGAGCTGTTGAATTGCTGTTTCATTTGGATGGAACATATGGGGCCTGGACAGTGGGGGGGAGTAGGGAAAAGACACTGGAAAAAGTGATGAGGGAGGGACCTAAGTTGGACTGAAACAAGGAATGTTCCACATATCCCACAAAGAAGCAGGCACAGCTAGGACCCATATGGGTTGCCTTAGCAACATCTTTTATTTGGAGCAAGTGAGCGGAGTCAAAGGATAAGTTATTCAATGTAAAAACAACTTCAACCATGTGGAGGAAGATGGTGGTGGCTGGTGTCTGGTTGGGCCTAAGGGAGATGTGTAGAGTCCTCAGGCCATCCTGTGAGGATTAGAGGTGTAGAAAGATTGAATGTCCTTGGTAAGAAGGGGAAAGCTTAGGCCAGAAACTGTTAAAGTAGTTGAAGGCATTCACAATGTTGCTAATCTAGGTGGGTAGAGACTGGACATGGGGGAGTAAATTTAGAGTCCAGAGAAAGAGATATCAGCTCCATGGGGCAAGGACAGGCTGACATGATGGGTCCACCAACACAGTCCTGTTTGTGGATATTGGAAAGACAATAGAAGCAGGTTGCAAAGGGTTGGGGTTTAAAAGGTTGGAGACTGTGGGGGTAAGATTTCCAGAAGAGGTGAAGCTAGCAACAGTGTGGAAAATAATGAATTGGTTTTTAGTGGTGGGTTAATGGTCCAGGGGAGGCAGGAGGAAGTGTCAAAGAGTTGGCATTCAGCCTCTGCTTGGTTGAAGACAGTTTTCCAAATAACAATAACACTGCCCTTGTCAGCAGGTTTAATGACAATAACAGGGTTGGACTTCTGAGAACAGAGTGTTGCAACTTCAGTGGGAAGTAGGTTAGAGTAAGTGAGTAGAGTCGAAAAATTGAGACAAGAGGACCGGGATTTTCCCAAAACAAAACTAAGTGTCCAACCGACGGGAAAATGGGAGAAATTCCCATATTGGGCATACTTAACGGAGCGAATGTCCAACACACTATGCATCACAGAGTGCCTCAGACTGATTCATGCTGAAAGGTGGTGGGCGGGGCCGATTCCCACCTGAGATGCTGGAAAAGTAGTGCTGAGCAGGCCATTGTGCACGTGCTGATTTGTCGATGCGGAGATCGGTGCATGCGCACTGCCCCCCCCCCCCCCCCCCCCCCATCACCTGCCTCCCAAACGCTGGCCTTCCCCGGAATCCCTCCAATCGCTGGCCTCTTGACACCCACCATCACTGACCTTCCCAACAGCGCCCCTCCTCCCCGGATCACTGGCCTACTGGACCCCCCTCCCCGCACCACCCCCCCCCCTCCCCACACCCCCAGGCCAGATACGACCCCCCCACCCCTCTCCCACGGGCCAGCCCCATTTTATCCCCCCCGATGGCCATCCCCGACCCCCCCCACCCCGATGACCATGCCCGAACCTCCCCACTGATGGCCAGCCCCCGATCACCTTCCACCTCCCTCCCTCTTCCACCAATCCGAGTGTAGAGTGGCAGCAGGTTTCCACCCCCCCCCCACCCCCCAACAATTGCCCAACAGGTCCTGCCCTAGTATGTCCCACCCCCTTGGCAGTGCCTGGTGCCCAGTGGGCAGTTCCAGTGGGCCAGGCTGGCACTTCAGTGCCCTTGACCTTCTGTGTGGCCTCAATGGCCTCTGTTCCCACCAATGGGGTGAGGTCACCTGTTCCCTATTAGTGGGGAGCAGTTGTAAACCCTGCTGTGGGAGCCATTCCCGGCTGGGGGACCGGGTGTTGGGGGGGAGATGCTAGCGTGCCCAGATAATTCAGTTCAATACCATCTAGGACCCGCTGATCATGTGGAAATGTCAATTTCTATGACACTTCCATATGATAATCAGCTTCACGTCGATTTCCAGCACAGAGTTGATTGCGCTAAAAAATGTGCCTGGGAGACTCGTCACAAAAGGCCCAGATGTCATGTTGGTAATTCCTAATAAAAATATCTAGAGTGGGTAAGAGATCAGAGGAAAGGATCCATGTGGAATGAGGATACCAAAGCTGGAAGAAAGTATCTGTTGTGTGGAGGGAAGCTCCTGGCCTAACAAGTTGGCATGGAGGGGAAGGCAGTGGAAGAATTTTTATCCTTCCATGGAATGTGGGCGTCCATGGCTCGGCCACCATTCATTGGCCATTTCTAAATTCAGTCTTATGCTGAGCTTGGGATTCATTGAGTTAGGGGTGTAAGGGTTGAAGCTGAGGCTCTTTCTGAGGACTGACCTTTCAGGGTCAGAGAGGCGGCGGTCCATTTTACAGGATTTCTGTTTGTCTGTATTCCATTCTCCCAGTTTTTCATCTCTTGTTGCATCTGTTCTGGATGCCACCTTCCCCACCAGTGTTTCTGATATGTCTTTCACTTTTCTCAATTAAAGATTCCCCTCCTCTATGGTTGTTGGACCCTCAGCTGTGTTTGTCCCATTTCCAGAACTTGTCCTCACTGTTTCCCTCATTTATCCCACCAGCCATTTAATTCAATGGATCATCCTCCACTATTTCTGCCACTTCCAGTATGAAGACACTACCAAGTACACCTTCTCCCTCCCCTTCAGCATTCCAAAAAGATCATTCCCTCCAAGACACACTGGTCCACTCTTCAATTATCCCCAACAGCCCAGCCCGTTCCCACAACACTTTCTTGTGCAAGTGCAGAAGAAGCCCTTTTATCTCCTCCCTGCCACTGCCCACGTCCCTAGACTCCTTCCAGGTGAAACAGCAATTTTCTTACACGTCTTTCGATTTAGTTTCCCGTGTCAAGTCTTCTCAACAATTTGGAAACCAAATGCAGCTTTTCAGAACACCTCAATTCCAGCCGCAAGCATGTCCCTGAGCCTCTAGTCACCTGTTATTTTAATTCTGTTCCCTGCTCCTACTCTAACTTCTGATTTCAGCATTCAACATGTTTTAACAAAGTTCAGTCAAAGCTCGAGGAACAGCATCACATCTTTAGATTAGGCATTTCACAGTCTTCTGGACTCGACATTGAGTTCAACAATTTCAGATAATAACCAGAGGTCCAATTTTTGCAGTTCTTGGTGATGATTCTGCTCTTGCCATTTACACCTCCTTTATACCCATCTTTTGTTTCTTAGCTCATTCTATTACCATCACCTTTTGCCTTGCACCATCATCCCTTTTACCATTTATTTTTTTCTGCCTTCCATCCTATCATAAGCTGCCACGTCTGTTCTTTCTTTCTCTCCCTCCTCCCCTCACTACTTTCCCTGTCTCTGTATCTGCTTAGAACCTGACACACCTCTTAATTTTTTCCCATTCCTATGGAAGATCATTAATCTGAAAGGCTATCACTGTTTCTTGCTCCACAGATGCTTCCTGACCTGCTGCATATTTCAGTATTTCCTCTTTGCTTTAGCCAACATATTTGGATTGGAAACTTTGTAACCTGTCCTACACTCAACAGGTGTTTTTTTAAATTGATTATATCATAGGATATGGCTGTCACTGGCCAGGACAGCATTTGTTGTCTGTCCCTAATTGTCCTTGAGAAAGTGGCAGTGAGCCGCCTTCTTGAACAGCTGCATCCATGTGGTGTAAGTACACCCACTGTGCTGTCAGGGAGGGAGTCCCAGGACTTTGACCCATCAGTGGTGAAGGAATGGCGATATATTTCCAAGTCAAGATGGTGGGTGACTAGGAGAGGAATTTGGAGGTGATGGTCTTCCCTTGCATTTACTGCCCATGTCCTTCTAGATCCTTCTCTACTCTTTCCCCTTTTGGCTTACTTGAAGAGATAAATATTGCTTTTATGCCCTTCACTGTTGGATGCGCACATCAACCATATATTATTAATTCTTGAGATTATTCTAATTCTACACAGAGCACTTTTCAAAATCCATAATGGCCTGCCAGACTGACTTAAATCGCATAATTTTATGCATTGCAGAAAGTAAAACAAAACCTGTACCATAGAATCTCTACAGTGCAGAAGGAGGCCATTCGGCCCATCGAGCCTGCACCGACACCAATCCCAACCAGGCCCTATCCCCTTAATCCCAAGTATTTACCCCACTAATCCCCTGACACTAAGGTGCAATTTTGCATGGCCAATGCACCTAACCCGCACGTCTTTGGAGTGTGGGAGGAAACTGGAGCACCCCAAGTAAACCCACTCAGACATGGGGAGAATGTGCAAACTCCACACACGCAGTCACTCAAGGCCAGAATTGAACCCAGATCCCGAGTGCTGTGAGGCAGTAGTGCTAACCACTCTGCCGTCATGCCGTATATCATCACAGTAAATGAAACAATTTTTAATAGAAGGGACATAATGTTATTGTTAATATTAGTGTACAAGTATAATATAGAAAAAGCATATTTCAGTAACTACTTCTAATTTCAAATTAACCAGCTGCAAATCAATGTGCAGAAAACATTAATCAGTTTCAGTTCAGCTTATTTCCTTCAAAAGAAGCAAGAAAAAGAGGTCTCACAGAAATGACTTTGGATAGCTTTGTGAAGAGTCCACATATTTATACTGTGCTTCACGAACTGCCTTATGCCGGAAATGGGAAGAAGTCCAGTTTGCAAAGGACAGTGTGAACAGGGCATTACACTCATGATTTCAATTGTGCATGACTTCAGTGTTCATGCAGCTGTTGTCAAGTGACACAGAGTTGATCCAGTATAATTCAAACAGCTGTATTGTGTGTACTTAGTGAAGTCACTGATTTCCTTTCAATCTGTAAAAACTTTAGCCCTGCATTTTTGTAAAGGCTTTTTTGGTAACCAGAATGTAAAAATATAGCTTTTAATTTGAGTTGCATATTGATCTTACTTTAATTATTCTGTGATTATACAATCAATAAAACAACAATTTGTATGTGAGAACACTTCATGCATTTTAATTTGGCTTGCATTCTTTCAAGTACATCTGCTGGTTTGAAAGTTTATCATTAAACTGTACCTTTTCTCAAACTCCTATTCAAAACCAAACTCTGTTTGAGTTAGCTTGGTTGTTCTATGTTTTTGATTTGATTTGATTTATTGTCATATGTATTGGTATACAGTGAAAAGTATTGTTTCTTGGGCACTATGCAGACAAAGTATACCATACATAGAGAAGGAAAGGAGAGAGTGCAGAATGTAATGTTTACAGTCATAGCTAGGGTTAGAGAAAGACCAACTTAATGCAAGGTAAGTCCATTCAAAAGTCTGATGGCAGCAGGAAAGAAGCTGTTCTTGAGTCGGTTGGTATGTGTCTGCAGAATTTTGTATCCTTTTCCCGACGGAAGAAGGTGGAAGAGAAAATGTCTGGGGTGCATGGGGTCTTTGATTATGCTGGCTGCTTTTCCGAGGCAGCAGGAAATGTAGACAGCGTCAATGGATGGGAGGCAGGTTTGAGTGATGGACTGGGCTTCGTTCATGTCCCTTTGTAGTTTATTGCAGTCGTGGACAGAGCAGGAGCCATAGCAAACTGTTCTACAACCAGAAAGAATGCTTTCTATGGTGTATCTGTAAAATTTGGTGAGAGTCGTAGTGGTCATGCCAAATTTCCATCGTCTCCTGAAAAAGTAGAGGCATTGGTGAGCTTTCTTTACTATAGCGTTGGCTTGGAGGGACCAGGACAGGTTGTTGGTGATCTGGACACCTAAAAGCTTGAAGCTCTCGACCATTTCTACTTTGTCCCCGTTGATGAACACTGGGGCATGTTCTCCACTACGCTTCCTGAAATTGATGACTATCTCTTTCATTTTGTTGACGTTGAGGGAGAGATTATTGTCATCGCACCAGTTCACCAGATTCTCTATCTCTTTCCTGTACTCTGTCTCGTCATTGTTTGAGATCTGACCCACTACGGTGGTGTCATCAGCAAACTTGAAAATCGAGTTGGAGGGGAATTTGGCCACACAGTTATAGGTGTATAAGGAGTATAGTAAGGGGGTGAGGAAATACCCTTGTGGGGCACCGGTATTGAGGATGATCGTGGAGGTGGTGTTGTTGCCTATCCTTACTGATTGTGGTCTGTGGATTAGAAAGTCTAGAATCCAGTCGCAGAGGGAGGAGCCGAGCCCTCGGCCACTGAGTTTGGAGATGAGTTTGGCGAAATCTGTTGGGTTATTTTTATAGTTGCTGGTAAATTTTGTGGATGATTTCTATGGGGTGTAAAATTGAACTTGGGTCATAAATCTCTTTGGCTCATTTTACACCACATGGGAAGAGGAGGAGGCCATTCAGACCTTTGCGCCTGCTCCACAATTCAACTAGATCATGGTGTGCATTAAATCTATTTGCCTTCTTTGGTTCAGTGACACTCAATATCCTTGTCTAATAAAATCCAATCAATCCCAGTTTTGAAATTCCCAGTTGAACTCAACAACTTCCTGGGGGATTGTTCCAGATTTCTACCACTCTTTGTGTGAAGAAGTGCTCCCTGACACCCCTGTTATATCACCACTTACCCTTGTCTTCTCAATGGAACACAAGCGTTTGTGTAACCTGTCCTAATAACATAAAGCCTTCAGCCCAGAATCATCTAATGAATGTACTAAAATAAGAACACTGAGAAAGTGCACAGAGGAGACAGTGCTCAACTACACAAAATAAAAATGCTTGTGTAAGTTGAAGGAAGTTTGTATTTTCTGACCTGTGCTCAATTAGGTTGAATGTTTTTCACACCGTATTGGATACCATCAACTTAGTCAATCATTAGTGGCTATATCCCATTTACATCAGCTAGTCAGTGATTTCTATGTCCTATTTCTCATCTCTATGGTATCCCTGGGCATCATCATCCCAAAAACATAGCATTGGTTTTCACATGTATGCTGAAGCTCCACCTCACCACCACCTCTGTCAACTCCTTCGCTGATGCTATGTTTCACGAATATCATTTAGGGAAGGAAATCTGCCAGTCTTATCCAGTCTGGCCTACATGTGACTCCAGATCCACAGCAATTGATTGACTCTCAAATGCCCTCTGAAATGCGGGGACAGTTAGGGACGTGCTATAAATTCTGGCCTAGCCAGCAATGCCCACATGCTGTAAATGAATAATAAAAAATAAATAAATTATTGGATTGCATAGCTGACATCGGGTACTAGATGGACAGAAATTTTTCCCAATTAAAAATTGGGAAAACCCAAGCCATTATCTTCAGTTCTTGCTACAAACTCCGTTCTCTAACTATGGGCTCCATCTCTCTCCCAGGAAACTGTTTGAGTTTGAACCAGACTCTGTAACCTGAGTGTCATATTGGACCCTGAAATGAGCTTCCTACCCACACCCCACCACCAATAAGACCATCTATTTCCACTTCTGACACATCCCCGACTCTGCCTCAGCTCCTCTGCTGCTGAAACCCTCGTTCATTCCTTTTTTTCCTCTAGACCTGACTATTACAATGCACTCCTGGCTTGCCTTCAACAGTCTAGGCTCCACAAACTTGGGGTACTCGCATGAAGTCCTTTTTACCCATTGCCACTGTGTTCACTGATCTACACAAGCTTCTGGTCAAGCAACACCTCAATTGTAAAATTCTCATTCTTATTTTCAAATCCTTCCAAAGCCTCATCTGTCCTGCTCTTGTAACCTCGTCCAGCCACACAACCCTTTCAGATATCTATGCTCACCTTATTCTGCCCTCTTGAGCATCCCTGATTTTAATTGCTCCACCATTGGTAGGCTTGCCTTCAGCTGCCAAGGCCCTAAGCACTGGATTTGGTTCCATTAACCTTTCTACCACTCTAAATTGCTTTCATCCCTTAAGATGCTCCTTAAAAACTGCCTCTTTGATAAAATAGTTGGCCATCTACTCTGTGAGTGCCTTATGTAGCTCAATGTCCAACTTTGCTTGTAAGGATTCTATGAAGTACCTTGAGATATATTAATAAATTTGGCTCAAAGGACCAAATGGCCTACTCCTTCTTCCAGTTGCTATGTTTCTAATATGTTAAAAAGGCACTATTCAATCTAATACTTGAGACTTGTATCAGGTGTGGAATTACAGATCAATGAAACCAAACTTAAAATCAATAACTTGAATAATGGAAAAGATAGCATTTGTTTCTTTGAAATTTAACATTAGTTTTATGTTGGAACACTTGTTCAGTTTCATCCAGCACGCATAATAGACTTTTTATCTTGTGCTGTTGGTGTAAGCCAGTGACAGAAGCTGACTCGTGTCTCAGTCAATTTATTGTGAATCAGCCAGCTCTGCTTGTTTTGTACGTCTTGCCAGCAACATCTGTGTATGTCCGCATTTTCAAAATCTGAGGAGAAAGAAAAAGAGAAAGAAAAACAAAGGAGAAATCTACATATTTAGGTAGAGAGAAACAGGGAGAAAAAGGCAGGTATTAAAGTAGATGGCATATGAAAAGACAAGTGGATTTTAATTATTTCTAGTTCTTCTGCTCCAATATTTCTTTTCTTCCACTTATGTGTCATTTTTCATTTTATTTTCTATTTAAATTTATTATTTTTGTAACTTGTACAAGCATTTCCTCTTTTGAATAGTTTAGGGACAATCGTCTTTCTTTGGTACACGTTTTCAGTATTTGGATTTCAGTGCCGTTAAAGCTTTGCGCTACTGTGGGCAAAGTTGACAGGCGTCCTCTACTAATCCACCCCAGCCATGTCCTTTGAAGGGCTCCGCAGATAAATAGGCATGAAGCTCCTTAAAAAAGTTGCCAAATCTTGCTGGATCATTAACTCAAGGGGTGTGCGTTTGATTCCAACCAAGCAGTTGCAAGTTCAAGTCTTAAAATTGTCTGTCACTCAACTTCAGGTCTCTCAGTTAGGTGATTATTTAAAGTGAAAATTCCACCTTGATGGAAGAGAGGAGAAATTACAATTCCCCAACTGTGTCCAAAGGAAGCTCTTTATTTGTTAATAGGAACCTAACTGTTTACAAGTCATAGCTGAAGATATTTAAGTTTGGGTAGATTGAGCAATTGGTTCATGCCAAGGGTGATTTGATTTAATTTAATTTGATTTATTATTGTCACATGTATTAGTATACAGTGAAAAGTATTGTTTCTTGCACACTATGCAGACAAAGCATACCATTCATAGAGAAGGAAGGAGAGAGTGCAGAATGTTATAGTCATAGCTAGGGTGTAGAGAAAGATCAACTTAATGCAAGGTATGTCCATTGATGGCATCAACGAAGAAGCTGTTTTTGAATCGGTTGGTACGTGATCTCAGACTTTTGTATCTTTTTCCTGATGGAAGAAGGTGGAAGAGAGTATGCCTGGGGTGCACGGGGTCCTTGATTATGCCGGCTGCTTTTCCAAGGCAGCGGGAAGTGTAGACAGAGTCAATGGATGCGAGGCTGGTTTGAGTGATGGACCGGGCTCCATTCACGACTCTTTGTAGTTTCTTGCAGTCTTGGACAGAGCAAGAGCCATGCAGAATCATAGAATCCCCACAGTGCAGAAAGAGGCCATTCAGCCCATCAAGCCTGTACTGATAACAACCTCACCTATGCCCTATCCCCATAACATATTTACCCTGGCACCAAGAGGCAATTTTAGCATGGCCGATCTCCTTGTGTGAATATTGACGCACTATTCTGAACTGTGTCTGACCCCATATCCACACACATGATGAAGCATTCTGGACACAAATTACAAGGACAGCTGAATAGGAATTATTTTGAATTTGGCAATAGGCATGAGCCCAAATTCACTAGGGCAAATACCCAATTCGAAAGCAGGCGCCACTAATACACAACAAGTAATCCTGTCAAACTACAAGTGAATGTGTAGCATAGTAGGTAATGATTCACTTCTCATTATCGATCAGGCAGATAGTGAGCTGCAATGCCCACCAGATGGAGAAGGCTCATCAGATGACGGTTCACACAAGCCAGCGATTTGAAAATCAAATTACCTGTCGAGGTGGGGTGTCGATAAAAGTGAATAAAATTGTGATTCTCAAGACAAACATTACTGGTCATAAAAAAACACATAAAGCATGTATAATTCCTCACTTAAAGAATGGCATTTCTACCAAAGCATAAGATTGCTCAGTTACCTTGATGTCTACTGACAACAGCGAAAATCTGCAACTAATACTGTTCTAACCTCTTGGCTAAAAGAGAATATGCTGTGAAAAGTGCTTTATTCTAAAATAATGAAACTCAAGCTCTAAGGAAATGTTTGAAGAGACTTCAATTTCCTGTAATGAATCTTGGTTAAGAATCAATGTACATTACATTAGTTTCACAAAAGCTTTCTACACAGAATGATTGAAAAATGTGTGTTTATCTTCCAGCTGTTATGCTTTTCTTCCCCCTCTATTTTTGTAGTCTTATCGTCGATCCCTCCCTTACTCTGTCCTTGACTCATCATCTGTTTGCAGCTTTATGATTCTGTTTCTCATTTTGTTACAGGCTAGTGCTGCTGTTCTCAAAGGGTTAACAGCTCCTACCCACCAGAAATGAGTCATGATTTTGCGTGGCCAATCCGAGCCTCCATACAGCCTCTTTACCAGAGGGATTTGCTTTTTCTTTGTTATTTTTTTTAATTGGCTCAGTACAAGTGTTGACTGTGAAAGCCAAACCAGACTCTGGGCTCAGCTTGAGCTTGGTTTGACCTAGACAATGGCTGGTTCACCCACCTCCACAATTAAACTTGCAGGAATGAAAAGCAAGCCCCTGTCTCATCAGTACATTACTGCTGTACTCCTGCCTAATTACTTTTAATGGGGAAACCAAACAAAAGTGGCACAGCCAATTCTTTTCTTCCACTAATAATTTCCAAGCTATTCTCTTAGGGATAGTTCTATTAATTAAAACTTCTGCTACTTGATTAAAATCTGTGTGCCTGTAGTATTTTTATTAGGAGTACGGGGATAGCAAGAAAAATTCAATTCAGTTGGAAGAGGCATAAGAGCATTTGATATTTTATCCAGAACTGATAATAGTAACAAAACATCACGACGGCCCAGCAGATGTCAACAACGGATTAAAAAGGCTTTTGGAGAAGGAAACATAACAAGGCGGTTGCATGATTTTCAGCTGTTGATTATGTTCCTAGTGGTCACACAACACCCAGAATCGACAATGATTCATGTGTCAAATCAACTAAACTATTGTATTTGGATCTTATAGGTTTACAGCATTAGAAGTGTTACAACTACTGAGCCAGTAGCTACGTGTGTAAATGACTATGGGGGAAAGCTTACCAAAAAATGGCAGAGAGTTGTTTCTGACCAGAAAACCAATGTGTTTCTCTTCAGATCTAATGACACTCCGCCTAAAAAATTAAGATGTGGAAATGCCGGCATTGGACTGGGGGTAGGCACAGTAAGAAGTCTTGGCTATTCGCACACATGAGGATGGCCTCAACCGGGATCTTGGGTTCATGTCAAACTATCTGTAACCCTCACGATTTGCCCGGTCTTGCAAAATCTTACTAACTGTCCTGGCTGGAGACAATTCACACCTCTTCAACCTGTGCTTAACCCTCTCTCCACTCGCATTGTCTGCACCTGTAAAGACTTGGTTACCTGTTAAGACTCGCATTCCACCCATAATCTTGTAATTGAGTCTGTGTCTATATATGCCCTGTTTGTGAACCCAACTCTCCACTCACCTGATGAAGGAGCAGCGCTCCGAAAGCTCGTGCTACCAAATAAACCTGTTGGACATTAACCTGGTGTTGTGAGATTTCTTACTAAAAAATTGCGTCATCATGCAGGGGGGAGGTGGGGCCTCAACACACTGGCAAAGCCCTGCTGGACAAAGATCAGGATGCCATCTTCAAAGGGCACCCCGATCATACAATGTATAAATCCGCCCCCCCCACCCCCCACTCCCCTAGCCCACCACGGAATCTCAGGGTACCCTTACCCATCCCAATCAGAGTCGGCACTTCCCTTCCCCCACCCCTGATGATTGGCCCCTCCACCCGATCAGCAGCCCCTTTCCCCACACTAATCATTTGCCCCTCCCTCTAATCATTGGTCCCTTCCCCCCTCCCAATTGCCAGCCCCTCTCCCCTCCAACTTGCCAGTGCCAACCTGTGCCAAGGGCAGTGCCATGGGCATTGCTAGGCCATTCTCTGGCCAGGCCCCTTTCCCCAGGCTATATTTACCTTTACGTCCATGGGAGACTCCCATGACAGGTTTGTGTCTGGGTGAACCTGTTGTAAACCACACTGGTGTGATGTCATGTCGGCGCAGTGTCAATATACAGTGGGGAGTCAATATCTGGTGAGGGGGTGGGTTAATGATATTAAAATTGATTGAAATGAATGTAAAGCAGGTTCACACCTGTTACAGGCTGTCATTGGCAAGGGGTGGGGAATATCCGAGATCCACATTCACTCCCACCACCACTGATGCATAATGGCAGCAGTGTGTACCATCTACAAAGTTCACTGCAGGAACTCACCAAGACTCCTCAGACAGCAACTTCCAAACCCATGACCACTGCCATCTAAAACACCAAGGGCAGCAGACACATGGGACACCAATACCTGCAAGTTTCCCTTCAAGTCACACATCATCCTGACTTGGAAATATATCACTGTTGCTTCACTGTTGTTGGGCCAAATCCTGGAATTTCTTCTTAACAGCATTGTGGGTGTGATACACCACATAGACTGCAGTAGTACAAGAAAACAGCTCACCAACACATTCTCAAGGACAATTACAGATCATTTGGGCATGCCCCCACTGGGATTTCTGCCAGTTCCAGGGGGTGCGTGAAGAAGGGAGAGTGGAGAATCACAGTGGCAGATCTCAATGGACTGTCACAGCCTATGTCGGCTACCTGTCTCCGGGGAAACTGAAGATGATGTTAAATGTTTTGTTAATTGACATTTTGGAGGGTCAGATCTATCACCTCATGGTTGATAAATCCATTGGTGGTTCTTTAAAATCTGTCGCCAAATCACAACTCATAACAGTGCTAGATGTCAGAAATACACAGGAGTTCTTAGCGCCCAACATTACCCGAGTGCAAATGATAGGAGGTATTTTGGATGCCGGAAACCTTACAACTTTCAAAAAGTTTTTGGATGAGCACTTGAAACATCATAACATTCAAGGATATGGGAGAAGTGCTGGAAAATACGGTTAGCGTGCCTCAGTGGCAGTTATTGTTGGTGCAGACTCGATGGGCTGAAGGGCCTTTTCTGCACTGTATGACTCTCTGACTCTATGACATATTCTTATCATTTATATTACCTTTGAATGTGCCCACTCATTCCAGCATGGAGACTTCCTGCAGCCCTACCATTTACAGCGGAAAAGCCCAAATGTGTTGGATTGTGAAAAGCAAGTGTCATGGCTTCCAAAGAATTATGTGGTCTTCTGGAATTATGTCAGGGAGTCAGTGTAACACAAGTGAAAAATCCTTGCCGGGCATTTGTCCAAATATTTCGGTAAATTTGTAGCCTGCTCAAGGAAGGAACAGAGAACACTCAGTTTCTTTTCAAATCACATGATCCTGCTTATTGTTGGATGGCAGATAAGTAACATTTAACTAGACCGTGACTTAGGATATAAATACAAAACAAATTAGTTAAACTGTAAACGAACAAGCTGTATCTGTAGCAATGATGGATTTTTACAGGGTGATGGTGCCAGCCCCACATCCAGCCTTCTTCCTCTTCCAACCAGGCTGGGGACTGGTCTTAGTAGAGTTAGAGTGACATTGGCATGTCTGGTGTGGAATCTGGCACACTGATGGAATGGTTTACTGACTGCCACCCCTCCTAATGTTTGTGCTGAGCATTTGAAGGTATGAGGCCAACTGCATGGGTGGGGTGTTCTTCTTGCTCGGAGAACAGGATCATTGCACCTTCACTGCTCTTTGACCCTTGGTTGTGCACCATAACTTGCTGCTGCCTAAGATATCAAGATAGGTTCTCATTTTTTGCAGCACCTGGTATATCTTCCCACATCAGAATTGTGTTTGGATTTTACTGGTGCTGATTCTAGTGATGGAAGTGAATATTGGGCTTGTCAAGGATAGGACTTCCCTTTGGCTGTCGTCCAATTCCCTTTGGGCGTGCTGTCCTTTCCTTGCCAGGGTATGCCGATATGATTACTTCTTGGTGCTTTCAGGGGCACATGCTACTGTTAGTACCTTGGCAAGACCTTCAGCATGGTGCTCCTCAACAGATTGACAGCAGAAGTAGGCACCATGCTTGCGAAGAACTGGTTGGTTTCCGGGGTGGCAGATCATTTTGCAAGCAGATCTTTACGCTCAGGAACATCATAGCATCAGAAGTCACTTGTTATCAACTTCATTGATTTCAAGAAGGCTTACGAAAGTATCCATTGGCAATCACTCTAGTACATCACAAGACAGTACGGCATCCCAAAGTGGTTATATTAACGTCTTCAAGGCCTTATATTGTGTCTCCTCCAGCTGTGCATCAAAACCAGCACAGCACCACGGGCTCCTTTAACATTATCACAGGAGTATGCTGCATGCTCTCCCATTCCTTTCTCTCTTGGTTATCGATTTTATTTTGAGGAAGGTGATGGTGGGTGCAGACTTCGGCATCCCATGGCAAAACCAATGGTTGACAGACCTGGATTTCACATTCAATGCTTCCTTGATGGTTGACAAATTGTGCATGCTTCAAGACATGTCCACCAGTCTTATGAGTAGCCTATGCATCAGCCTATGCATCAGCCACAAGAAACCAAGACAATGATGACCAGATGGCATCAAGGCCCTCCCATCACCATTGAACAACAGAACATCGAGCATATCGACCACTTCACCTACCTAGGAAGCAACATCTCCAGAGAGGATGATATAGAGATAAGTGTCCATACAAGAATCAGCAAAGAAATATCAGTCTTCCAACGGCTCCACATGGTGTGGACATCTTACACTGTCAACATGGCAATGAAGCTGTGACTGTTCCTGTCCATAGTAGTATCAGTTATAAACCATGCCAGTGAAATGACAAAGGTGTCACATAAGTTGGATGTCTTTCACTAGTGTTGCCTATGTAAGATCCTGGGCATCACATAGAGAGACAGCACCCCCAACAAAGAAGAGCTACAGTGGACATCATGATGGAGAGAGGACGGAGGCAGGTAGGTCACGTATTTCGCCTCCCGGATGTACACCCCACCAGAATGGCAGTAAATTGGACACCGCCAGTTGGGGAAAAAAAAGACAGGACTTGCCAAAGAAGACCTGGCAAAGCACATTTAGGGAAGACCATCAAGAAAGGGGCACTTCCTGGACTGCAGCGAAAGATTGCGATGGAATGGGGCTGGAAGATGGAATCTTGCTGCCTATCGTCCAGCATGGGACTGGAGGAAGTATGTTTAAGTTTAAGTCTAAAACAAACAAGCACAGCAGATCTTTTTACTGTAATTGTTAACCTTAATTGGCTCCTCATGTAGTCGTAAATAATAAATTGTTCACAACTGCGATGTTGGGCGATGAAATCATTAACTGGAGCGGCTCCTTTCCTTTTCTTAACATCAGTGGAAGTTGGCTGAATGAGCTCCCTCTTTTGGAAGGCTGCAAACAGACTCATTCGCATGATGAAGAGGGGAGAGAACTGAATTGATTTAAATAAAAAGCTGTTAAGCTCAAAAAACGTAAAGATCGTTGAATAAATCCCCCAAAGAGATTTGTATTTGAATTGATTGCTTAGCCCTTCTCTTAATCTGTCCCAGACAAATTGACTGATTGGTGGACAACTGTGTCATGTTAGTTTGAGATAGGATTTTTGTGGGTTGGTTTGTAATCCCCATGTACCATACAGCAACAAGCAGCATCTATAATAAAAATGCTTAATTTCTGTCACAGTTGTGTCATGAGTGACATTCAGATATATAATAATAACCTTTTAAAGAAATGTTTTTACATTCTTTAATGACCTAAAGGAATGGTGAGACTGGAAGTGGTGTGTACCCCAAAGGAGAAAGAACATAGTGGGGTGAGAGTCGGTTGATATGAAGAATAAACACCTCATGAACTTGTTGGGCTGACTGATCTATTTCTCCGTTTTGGCAAATATTTTGTAATAGTGCTTTTCATGAGCCGAGGATAGCCCAGAACACTTCATGACTAACGTGGTACTTTTGTTTTGAAGTGTCATTACTGTTGCAACATAGGGAGAGGCAGAAGCCAAGTTGCGCACCGCAACATCCTGTAAACAATATATGATCTAATAATCTGTTTTTAGTGACAGCACTAAATAGTTGGCAAAGGAAGCCCTTCCCTCTACCTCAAAAATCTTAAAGCAACTGAAAAGGCCAATTATTTTCAGATTAAACACATGCGAACAGTTACTAGGAGAGGCGATGGTCTAGTGGTATTATTGCAAGACTATTAATCCAGAAACTCAGCTACTATTCTGGGGTCCCAGGTTCGAATCCTGCCACAGCAGATGGTGGAATTTGAATTCAATTTTTTAAAAATCTGGAATTAAGAATCAACTGATGACCATGAAACCATTGTTGATTGTCAGGAAAAACCCATCTGGCTCACTAATGTCCTTTAGGGAAGGAAATCTGCCGTCCTTACCTGGTCTGGCCGACGTGTGACTCCAGACCCACAGCAATGTGGTTGACTCTCAACTGCCCTCCAAGGGCGAATAGGGGTGGGCAATAAAAGTGCTGGCAATCCAGCGATGCCCAAATCCTATGAATGAATAATAAAAAAAACTAATTCTGGTAAATGCGTTCACAACACTTAGGTAATTTTTGTGTTGCTTTTGTGTGCGACTGTCATAAATATAATGGTGATAAGTTTGGTGTGGTTAGTCAGTCTTATTTTTAAAAACTTGCATAATTGACAATGCTTATTAGCTTACCCAACTTGAAATTCAACCATTTGGAATGACATGAGCTACAAAATCAAATCCAGGACGTTCCACATCATATGCTATTCTTTTAGGTTCTGGAAACTTTTGGCACACGGTGCTGTCTCTGCTTAAGGGTTCTGGTTTCCCCAGTAAATCTCTTTCTAGGTGCCGATTCAATTTTCGTAAATGTTACATAATTAAAAAATGAAATTATATTCATCGTATTTATGGTCCTTCAAATTAAAAGCATTACTGTACTTAAATTCTCAATTGTATAAATAAAGGATTTCAAATGCTGCGAGTTACATTGTCATGTAGGCTAATGGGACTGTACAGCATAAGTTTTCTTACAAAAAATTAAATAAATTGCAAGCAGAGGGAGATGCATTGTGTTAAACTTGTCTTCAAATGGCCAGTTTAATGCTGGTATCCCTACAGTGCAGAAGCAGGCAATTCAGCCCATTGAGTCTGCACCGGCTCTCTCCGATAGAGCATCTTACCCAGACCCTATCCCCATAACCCCATGTATTTACCCTACTAATCCCCCAACCTACACATCTTGGGACACCAAGGAGTAATTTAGCATGGCCAATCCACCTAACCTGCACATTTTTGGGAGGAAACGTGAGCACTCAGAGAAAACACACGCAGACACAGAGAGAATGTGCAAACTCCATACAGTCACCCAAAGCTGGAATTGAACCCGGGTCCCTGGCACTGTGAGGCAGCAGTTCTAACCACTGTGATATGGTGTAATAAGCAATAAGCTTTTTTTTGGAACAATACCTACAACTAGTAATTGCTTATGGTCAATTTTTTAGCAATTACAGTATTTCTTTCTTCTGTGATCATGATCAAAGAGAAGACTCATAGATTCATAAAATCCCTACTGGGCAGAAGAGGCCATTCGGCCCATCAAGTCATAGAGTCTTAGAGCTTTCCAGCATGGAAACAGGCCCTTCGGCCCAACTTGTCCATGCTGCCCTTTTTAAAACAAAACCCCAAAGCTAATCCCAATTGCCCGCATTTGGCCCATATCCCTCTATACCCATCGTACCCATGTAACTATCTAAATTATTTTTAAAAGACAAAATTGTACCTGCCTCTACTACTACCTCTGGCAGCTTGTTCCAGACACACCACCCTCTGTGAAAAAATTGCTCATCTGGACATTTTTGTATCTCTCCCCTCTCACCTTAAACCTATGCCCTCTAGTTTTAGACTCCCCTACCTTTGGGAAAAGATATTGACTATCTAGCTGATCTGTGCCCCTCATTATTTTATAGACCTCTATAAGATCACCCCTTAGCCTCCTACCCTCCAGAGAAAAAAGTCCCAGTCTATCCAGCCTCCCCTTATAACCCAAACCATCAAGTCCTGGTAGCATCCTAGTAAATCTTTTCTGCACTCGCTCCAGTTTAATAATATCCCTTCTATAGTAGGGTGACCAGAACTGCACACAGTATTCCAAGTGGCCTTACCAATGTCTTGTACAACTTCAACAAGACATTCCAACTCCTGTATTCAATGTTCTGACCGATGAAACCAAGCATGCCAAATGCCTTCTTTACCACTCTGTCCACCTGTGACTCCACTTTCAAGGAGCTATGAACATGTACCCCTAGATCTCTTTGTTCTGTAACTCTCCCGAACGTCCTACCATTAACTGAGTAAGTCCTGCCCTGGTTCAATCTACCAAAATGCATCACCTCACATTTGTCTAAATTAAACTCCATCTGCCTTTCGTCAGCCCACTGGCCCAGTTGATCAAGATCCCATTGCAATTGGAGATAACTTTCTTCACTGTCCACTATGCCACCAATCTTAGTGTCATCTGCAAACTTACTAACCATGCCTCCTATATTCTCATCCAAATCATTAATATAAATGACAAATAACAGTGGACCCAGTACTGATCCCGACCCAGCACCGACTCTCTGACAGAGCATCTTACCCAGACCTTATCCCCGCAACCCCAAGTATTTGCCCTGCTAACCCTCTTAACCTACACTTCTTGGGACACCAAAGGGCAATTTACCATGGCCAATCCACTTAACTTGCACATCTTTGGATTGTGGGAGGAAACCGGAGCACCTGGAGGAAACCAACGCAGACACAGGGAGAATGTAAAAATTCCACACAGTCACAGGTTGACTTAATGTGCCTGAAAGATGCTGTTTAAACATACTAGAGTTAGTGGCAGATCTAAAATCGTGCTGCTGCTCAAAGGATGGTTGAGCAGTGCTCACAGTTGCAAAACATGGAGTCAGCTTTTGTGGTGTGGAATCATTTCTGATTGAAGTAGATCAGGTTCATTTCATTTCAGCTCTGCAATAATTAAAGAAAGAAAAGACTTTCAACCCTTTTCTAACTTGGATTCATGCCATGCTCCCTAAAGGAAGAGGACTCTGCTCTAACTCCCTGTAATACCCAATTCCAACCAAGTCTTCCAGTGCATTTTCCATTAACCTACAGAACTTTTATTGCTTAATGAATGAGAATCAAAGGTCATTTCTGCTGCAATTTTATGCTCAGGATAAATGTTTCAATCTTCTGTAAATGTAATCTAAAAGTCAGAGCAAATAGTTGCCCACAAGAAAATAACAGTGTACCAATTTTAAAATTGAGGCTAAAATTGAAAAAACCTGGCATATGGGAACATGAGGGGGTCACATGGCATTTGCAGGTGTTAGAAATTGGGACTATTCACCATCAGTGGGTATGGGACAGCTTAAAACTGCCTGGAATACAAACAGAAAATGCTGAAAAATCTTAACAAGTCTGACAGCATCTGTGGAGAGAGAACAGAGCCAATGCTTCGAGTCAGGAAGATCATTCATCAAAGCTGCGTGGTGTTTGAGTGTTGCGAAGATCAGGATTGTCTGCCATATTTGTGTATTGGATGGATCAAGATTGTCTGAGGTAGCTGGATTTTTTTTTTTGGGGGTGGGGAGTGATATCAGTCTCCTCTAGAAACTTGTCCAGTTGCCTTTTGCATATTTGCAGCAAAATCTGCACCTGTCACGCAAGCTGACAATCTATTTGAAAGGTTCAATGATTCATCTAGGAAAAGTAAAACCTAATTCTACGTTTACATAGTTTGTGCATTCATCCCTTGCTCTCCCTAGTGTGTCTAATTCAGATAATTCCCCGAGGTGAACATGTTCCAGTGTCTTCGTCATTTGAAATGGTTCATGAAGTCTTCCTGAAGTCCACACTTTGTAAGAGTAAAAGGATCTAGATTCCTGAGCATACTCTGATAACTAAACAAGATGTCAATCAAGTGGCTCTCATCTGAACTTTTTCTCAGTCTCTGTTGTTAATGGAATATTAATTGTATTCAGGTAATGGGCATTAGTTGGGACTTGTCTGTAGGAGCAGACTGCAACTGTGGTTGCTGGCAAAGAGGTGCTTGATATATAGAACAAAGAACTAAGAAAATTACAGCACAGGAACTGGCCTTTCGGCCCTCCAAGCCTGCAGCGACCAAGCTGCCCGACTGAACTAAAACCCCCTCCCTTCCGGGGATCATATCCCTCTACTCCCATCCTATTCATGTATTTGCCCCTTAAAAGTCACTATCATATCTGCTTCCACTACCTCCCCCCGCAGGAAATCCCAGGCACTCACCACCCTCTGTGTAAAAAATTTGCCTCGTACATCTCCTTTAAACCTTGCCCCCTTATGCCCCCTAGTAATTGACTCTCCCACCCTGGGAAAAAGTTTCTGACTATCCATTCTGTCCATGCCGCTCATAATCTTGTAGTCTTCTATCAGGTCGCCCCTTAACCTCCGTCGTTCCAGTGAGAACAAACCAAGTTTCTCCAACCTCTCCTCATAGCTAATGCCCTCCATACCAGGCAACATCCTGGTAAATCTTTTCATAGAAATCATAGAAACCTTACAGTGCAGAAGGAGGCCATTCGGCCCATCGAGTCTGCACCGACCACAATCCCACCCAGGCCCTACCCTCACATATTAACCCGCTAATCCCGCTAACCTACGCATCTATGGACTCTAAGGGGCAATTTTTAACCTGGCCAATCAACCTAACCCACACATCTTTGGACTGTGGGAGGAAACCGGAGCACCCGGAGGAAACCCACGCAGACACGAGGAGAATGTGCAAACTCCACACAGACAGTGACCCGAGCCGGGAATCGAACCCGGGACCCTGGAGCTGTGAAGCAGCAGTGCTAACCACTGTGCTACCGTGCTGCCCCGTTTCCTGATCCCTTTTCTGTAACCTCTCCAAAGCCTCCACATCCTTCTGGTCGTGTGGCGACCAGAATTGAACACTATATTCCAAGTGCGGCCTAACTAAGGTTCTATAAAGCTGCAACATGATTTGCCAATTTTTAAACTCAATGCCCCAGCCAATGAAGGCAAGCATGCTTGACTACCTTCTGTACCTGCGCTGCCACTTTCAGTGACCTGTGTACCTGTACACCCAGATCCCTCTGCCTATCAGTACTCTTAAGGGTTCTGCCATTTACTGTATATTTCCTATCTGTATTAGATCTTCCAAAATGCATTACCTTACATTTGTCCAGATTAAACTCCATCTGCCATCTCTCCGCCCAATATAATTTGTGCCATGTCAGTAAAAACTTCTAAGTGTATACAGACTGGCCTGCAGTTGTATCCTTCGCCACCCAGTTCTCTGAACTGTAACACCTATATTCCTCATTTGAGGTGACTAAAACAGTATTCTTAATGAGGCCTAACCAAGGTTTTGTGCAGGGAATACACGTTACTTTCCTGATCCTTTTTCACCTTCATTTGATTGCATCCTTTCTTCCAATCACATGCCCTATCATATTTTCACGAACCCCTCTGACCTCCCACTCTGTTGCCCTGAACAACGTGACCTCAGCAAAAGCCCAAGCTTCACTCCCTTTCCACAATGAATTTTAAGCTTGTCATGATGCTGAGCACTTACTGCACCACTTTCGACTCCATGACAACGGCTGGCATAATATTGGCCATGGCAATTTCTTGATTTCCCCTCACTCTCTCAAATCTCTCACCCCCCGCCCCCCCCGCCCCCCCACCCCGAACGTGCAACGCTCCATTCTCTCAGGTCATCACAGCGTTATGTTACAGCCTCGAATTGTTTACAGACATTTTGAAATTTTTTAGGGAGACGTGTGTTTTAAAAGGAGCCAAAGATGGCTGAGAGTGTAAAGTAACGTCGTTCTGGAAAGTTCTGGTGTGAAGTATGCTTAGTTCCAAGAGAGATCATAGAGTGTTGCACCTGAAATGTGCCAAGGCCTAATTCAGACAGAGACACTTGAAAGGAGAAATTAAAACGATGCAAAAAAACTGAACTTTAATCTCCTATGGTCATGGGAAAATAGAGGCTGATTGTCACATTCCCGCAGACATCCAAAACCCATCTCCTGATGATTTATACCTCAGAATGTGGAAATTGTTTAAATTCAAAGAAAACAGACTCCAGGATGAAAGACATGAAGGGATTTCCCCCTCCTGTTTTCAGGAGAGGGGAATGGTGCTGGGGGCACTGCTGCGGGAGTCCCAACACGACTTTTATGCCGATGGGATTTCCCCGATCGATTGTCCCATCCCACCACCAATGACATAACGGGAATCCTGACTTTAAAAGTCGGGATCTGCATTTGCATGTATTTGAATACAATTCTCAGGCCTTTACCCCTGATAGATCCCACCCCCCTCCCCAGGTTAAACTGACCATTCATGTCAGTGTGAGGGTACACGATTATGAATCATGACAGGTTTCCTGCAATGTGCGGAGCAGAACCCACTGGAGGCGTGCTGGTGAGTACAGCCCCAGGTGGGAGAGGGTCATGCACTGGCAGTACCCAGGAACTAATCTTTGACACTACTTCCGATACTGCCCAGGCACTGCTCCCAGCACTGTCCACAGTGCCAGGGGCAGTGCCAGGGGGCAGTGCTGACAGGGTGTTCTGTGGAGAGGAGTGTCCATTTCCATGGGAGGTGCTCTGAGGTGGTAGTGGGAGGTGGTGTTCCATGGGGGAAGTGCCAGGGGTAAAAACCATGGAGAAAACCTTGAAGAAGCATGTAGATCATTTCCATCCCAGGGAACCCTCCGCAGAGGCAAGTGTTTGTACGGACACACCACCGTCGGTGTCCTCCACACTGGCCTGTGGACGAGAAGCTCTGCCCTCTAAAAACTCAAGAGCCAGCCATTTGGACGATGAAAGTGCTGGCTCAGACATGGAGACAGAAACAGCGGACACCCAGTCAGAGGTCACTACCGAGGACGAACTCCCTGCAGTGGCTCTTTGATGCTCTTCGTGGAAGATGCGTTCACCTATCTGTTACACCCCCACTCCAAACCAGATCCTACAACAAGGCCACGGGCAAAGAGATGGAGAAGACCCCATTGTCATGGGAGCATGGGGAACCCTTGGACTTTGGTGGTGGGGCAGGGGGGGTTGCAGATAGATGTGATAACCCCCATAAGATCCGTGGGGAATAATTGATTGATCTCCTTGTGGGGGCTTGTTGAGTATGAGTTCCCCTGTTAGCTGGAACTCATTTCCTGAACATTTTATAAGACAGGCCCAGGACTGGACTTGTTGAATTATAGTCCAGGCAGGGACTAGTGTGTGTATACCATGGGTAGTGGTTTTACTTTGCATTCTGTTATAAGCTATGTTCCTTTCTCGTCGGGCTTCCTGAGTCATTACACTGCCCAAGATGTCAGCTTGGCAAAAACTGGCAAAATTCCACCCATGTTTAATAAGGAGCAGGAATAAAAGGCCAGCTACAGTCAGACACCCCTGCTGCTTGCAGGCAATAATTTCTCTCTCTCTCTCAGCAAAAGCCACAAGCTAAAGAAAATCAGACAGCTTTCCAGCTACCCTGAAGAATCCAGCATCTCCAAACTAACTGCTAACCAGCCAAGGATAGCTCCAGTGGTATCAACTAATGTAACGGCCGCAACGTACTGGCACCTGTGCTGACCAACAAGTCAAAGACTAATTCGTATTTTTTGTATTTTCAGCTGGACTTTTAACTTCTCATCTGATCAGTGTGTGAATATGCTTTTTGGGTTCTTTATTATTTTCTGGGGTTTTTTTCATTAAGCAATAAATGTACTTTTTCTTTGACATAAGCCTGATTAAATTGGCTCCTTCTATAAAGTAGTTACTTTTGGACTGGGTAAAGGTACCCAAGTGAGAAGGGATGCTGTTTAAATTCACCTTGTTGTGACCAACCGAGGGGGTTGAATGCAGAAGGGAAGCCAACTAATTCCTCCTCACCCGGGAGCATTGCAAAATTGGGGCCTTGTTCGAGAAGTTAACAAATTAGGGGACCTTTCCCAGGGACCCATCGTAACAAGGTCCATGACTGACATCATTAGCAAACTCGCTGACAAGGTAGGAAAGTGTTGTTGTGCAATAGAAATAACTGTACCCTGACAAGACTAATAGTGGACACGTTGACAACTCCTCTTGGGCCATGATCTAACTACAGAACATCCAGCAATCGTCTTGCAGAGAATCACTAACCTTGTTTCTTTTGGAATCTCCTCAACATAAGGTACAACCTCATTGTCCCCCAAGTCCACGCAACCTGCTTCTTCCTCCTTCCCAAGTTGAACAGATGAGACCAACTCTATAGATCAATTGTCTCGGTCCATTCCCAACTCATGGAACTTATTTCCTCTCATCTGAACTTGATTTTTTCCTCCTCTTGTTCTGTTACTTCCTATCTACATGCACTGCCCTTGTGATATCCTTCACTGCTTTAAGCAGTTCCACATTCCTGGCCCTAACTATCTCTTTGTCATGATGTGGAGATGCTGGCGTTGGACTTGAGGAACAAGAGGACCAAGTAAACTTGTTGAACTTTAATCTAGTGTCGTGACACTTTTGCTGTATCTCTTTGTCACTATGGATGTCATATCTGACTGTTTTCAGAATCATTTTTTCTGATATCACTCTACAAAGTACTGGATTTATTGAATTTATTTTCATAAATTACCATGGTGGGTTTTGACCTCACAATTTCTGGAAAGCAACATTAGGATTATAACGATTGTAGTACCGGATCTCTTAAGAAAGTTGGCTATATATAGGCTTTCACTGAAGAAGATCAGACTACCAGCTTGGTCCTGTTGAGTAACAACCTTATCTCTGAATCAGGCTTCATCTCTCTGCTTTAGACTAATGAGCGCTGAAACTCTATTGTATGAATGAGGGAGTGGTACTTTGTTAAAAGTGCTGTCTTTCAGATGAGATGTTTAAATGGCACGGTGGCACAGTGGCTAGCACTGCTGCCTCATAGCACCAGGGACCCAGGTTCAATTCCCGGCGTGGGTCACTGACGTGTGGAGTTTGTACATTCTCCCCGTGTCTGCGTGGGTTCCTCCGGGTGCTCTGGTTTCCTCCGACAGTCCGAAAGACAAGGCTGGGTGCATTGGCCATGCTAAATTCTCCATCAGTGTACCCAAACAGGCACTGGAGTGTGGCGAATAGGGGATTTTCACAGTCACTTCATTGCAGTGTGAATGTAAGCCTACTTGTGACACCAATAAATAAACTTTAAATCTAATTGTGGATTCTGCAGAGACCAGGATTAGAGCAGCACAGATATCTAGGAGAGTTATTGCAATGGGAAATAGGGATTTGAAAACTATTGCACACCATTACATGTTGTTTTATTTACTGAGTATATATATGGGCTGTTGGGAGAGGGATTGGGACATTTCTGTTTAGATTGAGAGCAACATGAATTAGAAATCTATTCACACACACACAGCGGGAAGCGGGCTGCCGCCTCATTGCAGCTCCCATTCAGCTGAAGCTCAATGAAGTTAATGTAAGCCTACTTGTGACACTAATAGATAAACTTTAAACTAAACCTGAAAACACTCAGAAGGCCTGGCAGCACCAGTGGAGAGAGGAAAAACAGAGTTAATATTTCAGGTCGGTCACCATTCATCAGAAGGCTCTTCATATTCAGGGACTGGATGTTGGGCTGACTCTCAAAGATTATTTCCAAAAGGCCTTCAATAAGTTGCGGCACGAATAGGTCAGAGCATTTGGAGTCCAAGGACATGCAGAATGGATAGCAAGGTAGCTACAAATCAGAAAGCAGAGTGCATGGGGTAAAGGTAGTTACTCAGACTGGCACAGTGTAGGAAGTAGTATTGTTCAATCTGTTCATCATTTACGCTAGGATTAGGATCCAAGGAATTAGAATCACAATTTCAACTTGTGCAGATGATACCAAATTGGGGAATGTAATTATTATAAAGGAGAATGTGACAAAACCCAGGAAGATAATTAACTTGCAGAATGGGCATGTGATCAGAGAATTAACATCAGTATAATTAAGTGTGAGGTGGTGCATTTTGATAGGAGGGATAAGGAGACCACATACAGCTTGGGTAATAAGCTCGAGTGGGACAAAGGAGGATAGAGACCCTGGGGGACAAAAACATAAATCACTAAAACACAGGTTAATATGACCATAAGAAACAAATTAAGTATTGGGGTTCATTTCTCGAGGAATAGAATTGAAAAGCAGATGAGTTATTTTAAAATTGCATTGGGCCTTGGTTAGAACTCACTTAGATTACTGTGAACAGTTCTGGCCTCCACATTTTAAAAATGAAATGGAACCACTTGGGAAGGTGCAAAAAGCATATTCAAGCATGAAACCAAAATTAAAAGGTGACACTCAATAGGCTGCGTTCTTTCCTCTAGACAAGAGAGTCAAAGATTGTCAGTGGTAGATGGAACATGGAGTTGAGGCTGCAACCAGATCAGAAATGATCTTCTTGAAGACAAAGCAGACTCGAGGGGCTGAATGGCCTGCTCCTGCTACTCATTTATAGTTTGAAAGTTGAGATCTTTAAGATAATGAAAGGGTTCCTAGGCATAAAGAAAATGTTTCCATTTATTGGAGGGGGTTGTCCATAGGACCAGGAATAGGCCATTCAGCCCCTCAAGTCTGCTCCGCCATTCTATAAAATCATGGCTGATCTGTGGCCTAATTCCATGTACCTGCCCTAGGCCCATTTCCCTTGATACCGCTGTTCAATTAAAATTTGTCTATTTCAGACTGAAACCTAATGATTGAACCAATATCCACTGCTGTTTGAGGAAGAGAATTCCAAACCTTCACCCCTCTCTGCGTGTAGAAGTGTTTTCCAAAATCTCTCCTGAATGGCTTGGCCCTAATTTTTTGACTATGGCCCCTGGTTCTAGCGTCCTCAACTAGTGGAAACAACTTATCCTTATCCACCCTGTCCTTCCCTGTAAATGTTTTGTAGGCAAAAACTAGAAATGATAAATATAAGATAGTAATAACTCCAATAGGGAATTAAAGCTTTCTACCCAAAGAGAGGTAACAATGTGGAATGTGAATCGCAAGGAGTAGCTGAGGTAAATAATGAATTGTAGATAAATTGAGGGACAAACTAGAAAAACACATAAAGGAGAAAGGAATAGAAGGATATTTTGATAGGTTAGATGAAGAGGACTGGGAGGACTTTTGTGTGGAGTATAAAAGCCAGCACAGACCAGTTGGACCAAATGGTCTTTTTCTCTACTGTACACTCGATGGAACTCTATGTAATAATGATTTAATGACATTCTGTTTACAAAGAGGGCAGCTCTTGGAAACATGTTACCAAGAGACTGCCCAAAACTTCTCCTAGCTTTGCCCCTGTCTCTTCAGTTTTGTCTTTAGCTCACTAAAGGTGCTTAAATTTCTTGAACGACCCTCCTATCCCCTTCAACCTTTGCAGGGTTAGTGACAGCGGTTCAGAACTGAAGCACCTTAACCCTTGAATAGTTGTGCTATCCTGCAACATTTGGGAATGGGGAGGGTGGGGAGGATTACGGTTAGCATTGTTTGAAAGTCCAAACATTTAGAATTGGGCAATCTGCAGAGACTCCATATGTGGACAGATGCTGCTTGAAGGCTTGGATATTTGAGTTGTCTGGAGGTTGTGAACTCTCTCCGAAACCTTGAGTTCTCTGCACATTCCTGATGAAGCCTCTCAATGTGCTTGGTGTTTTCCTGAATGAGCCCTCTCCATTTTAGGCCAGTCACAAGCCAGGGCCCCCCAGGAGTCTATGTTTGCCTTCTTCGGGGTTGTTTGCAGGATGTCCATAAGGCGTTTCTGCTGTTTCCCTGGAAGTTTCCTGCCATGACCGAGTTAGAGTAAAGCAGTTGCTTCGGGAGTCTGGTGTCAGGAATACGAACAACATGCCCCACACAATGGAGCTGATTTTGAATGGCTAACACTTTGGTGTTGGGCAGTTTGACGTGGGAAAGGATATTACTGTTGGACAGCCTTTCTTGCCAATGGATTTGGAGGATCTTGCAAAGACACCACTGTTGGTATGTCCCCTGTGCGTTGACGTGCTCATGTTTAAGATCTTGGTCATCAAATAATCTTCCTCTTGAACAATTTGAAGCATAGGTTGCTGGGTAGCTAAATGAGGAAACATAATGTGATTATACAATGATAGAATAACCTCTCCTTGCAGAGGCTAAAAAATGAATCACTTAGTACAACATATGTATGTATTGTTTCTTAGTCACATAAGAGTGGCTAATAAATAGTTCAAAATTAAATCCATTGTCTGCCAACAATAAAAGTTGTTTGAATAGAGAGTGCTGTGTCTGTTACCATATTCTTTCAGAAATTCTATTGTACAACTTTATGTATGAATAACTCTTTGAGTGAAACAAGAAAAATAGATAGAGAAGCCGAACTGTTTAATTATTACATTGCAATGCTGAATAAATAACATGAACATAACATTCCAGAAGTACGCCTTGCTGAGTCAGCTGAGTAAACAGCGGGCCCGATATGTGAGTCACTGAATTCAATGAGTCATGTTTTTGGATGTCTTGTAGCAAAGCTTTGATCTTAATTTCATTCAGTCTCTTGTACACTGGCTTCACAGTAAATTAACAATGTGTTTTAACTTCCCAATCTATTTATGTTGTTCTTTGCATAAAATGGTCATTGCTGGGACATGATGCTTTGCTTTGTTTTCCTATTTAATATTGGCTTGAAACTTGCTCCCTCTTTCAGCTATCTCAACCTCAGCTGGTCAGACCCTGCAATGCTCTTGGATCACCTGGATGTCTCACCTCACTTCCAAAGGTCACTCTCCTCATCCCCACTAACCTCCTGGATATTTTTTTCATTCCATGTTAGCTCCTTGCTTTTTACTATCCCTGGCTCTTGTCTTACCACTGCACTTTATTCTCTGTATGTTCTGATATAAGTGGCTCAGTTGGTAGTACTCTTGCCTTAGAGTCAGAAGGGCCTGTTTGTGCTGTAGCTTTTCTATGTTCTATGTTCTATCCCTATCCCTATACTCAAATCCTCTCACTATGAAAGCCAACATACCATTTACCTTCTTTACTGCCTGCTGTATCTGCGCACTTACTTTCAGCAACTGATGCATGAGGACACCATGGTCACACTGAGTATCCACTTCTCTCAATTTTCACCCATTCAAATAATAATCTATCTTCCTATTGTTGCTGAAGTGTATAACCTCATATTTATCCATATTATACTGCATCTGCCATACATATGCCCACACACTCAGCCTGTCCAAATCACGCTGAAGCATCTCTGCATCCTCCTCACAGCTCACTCTCCCACCCAACTTTGTCTTAACTGCAAACTTAGAGATAATACATTTAGTTCCCTCTTCCAAATCATTAATAAATAATGTGAATAGTTGGGGTCGTAGCACAGTTCCCCACGTTGCTCCACTAGACACTGTCTGCCAACTGAAAAAAGGCCCGTTATGCCAACCTTTTGCTTCCTATCTGCTAACCCACTTTCTGTCCATCTCAAGACACTACCTGCAATCCTATGCGCTTTAACTTTATATAGTAGTCTGCTGTGTGAGACCTTGTCAAAGCCTTCTGAAAGTCTAAATAAACCATATCCACTGGCTCTTCTTGGTCAACTCTGCTAGTTACATCCTCAAAGAATTCCAATAGATTCATCAAGCATTAACTCTAGACTTCCTTAAATTTCCCTTAATTTTTCTAGTTTTCATAACTAGCTGAGTTTTAGCTTTCCGACATCTGTTTTCTTAACCATTACACAATAGTATGCCTTTTCCTCCAACAAAGCTGAGAGAGATGTTACATCTTTAACCATCTAAAACCAACTGCTTCTAGTAGAGCTATGCAGGCTGCCTTCTCTTTCATTACCTATCTTCAACAGCCATCTCAAATGCGGCATAGAACATAGAACATAGAACATAGAAAGCCACAGCACAAACAGGCCCTTCGGCCCACAAGTTGCGCCGATCACATCCCCACCTCTAGGCCTATCTATAGCCCTCAATCCCATTAAATCCCATGTACTCATCCAGAAGTCTCTTAAAAGACCCCAACGAGTTTGCCTCCACCACCACCGACGTCAGCCGATTCCACTCACCCACCACCCTCTGAGTGAAAAACTTACCCCTGACATCTCCTCTGTACCTACCCCCCAGCACCTTAAACCTGTGTCCTCTCGTAGCAACCATTTCAGCCCTTGGAAATAGCCTCTGAGAGTCTACCCTATCCAGACCTCTCAACATCTTGTAAACCTCTATCAGGTCACCTCTCATCCTTCGTCTCTCCAGGGAGAAGAGACCAAGCTCCCTCAACCTATCCTCATAAGGCATGCCCCCCAATCCAGGCAACATCCTTGTAAATCTCCTCTGCACCCTTTCAATGGCTTCAACATCTTTCCTGTAATGAGGTGACCAGAACTGCGCGCAGTACTCCAAGTGGGGTCTAACCAGGGTCCTATAAAGCTGCAGCATTATCTCCCGACTCCTAAACTCAATCCCTCGATTAATGAAGGCCAGTACGCCGTACGCCTTCTTGACCGCATCCTCCACCTGCGAGGCCGATTTAAGAGTCCTATGGACCCGGACCCCAAGGTCCTTCTGATCCTCTACACTGCTAAGAATGGTACCCTTCATATTATACTGCTGCTTCATCCCATTGGATCTGCCAAAATGGATCACCACACACTTATCCGGGTTGAAGTCCATCTGCCACTTCTCCGCCCAGTCTTGCATTCTATCTATGTCTCGCTGCAACTTCTGACATCCCTCCAAACTATCCACAACACCACCTACCTTGGTGTCGTCAGCAAACTTACCAACCCATCCCTCCACTTCCTCATCCAGGTCATTTATGAAAATGACAAACAGCAAGGGTCCCAGAACAGATCCCTGGGGCACTCCACTGGTCACTGACCTCCATGCAGAGAAAGACCCCTCCACAGCCACTCTCTGCCTTCTGCAGGCAAGCCAGTTCTGGATCCACAAGGCAACAGCCCCTTGGATCCCATGCCCTCTCACTTTCTCAAGAAGTCTTGCATGGGGGACCTTATCGAACGCCTTGCTGAAGTCCATATAGACCACATCCACCGCTCTTCCTTCGTCAATGTGTTTGGTCACATTTTCAAAGAACTCAACCAGGCTCGTAAGGCACGACCTGCCCTTGACAAAGCCGTGCTGACTACTTTTGATCATACTAAACTTCTCTAGATGATCATAAATCCTGTCTCTCAGGATCCTCTCCATCAACTTACCAACCACTGAGGTTAGACTCACCGGTCGGTAATTTCCCGGGCTGTCCCTGTTCCCTTTCTTGAATATAGGGACCACATCTGCAATCCTCCAATCCTCCGGAACCTCTCCCGTCTCCATCGACGATGCAAAGATCATCGCCAAAGGCTCCGCAATCTCCTCCCTCGCCTCCCACAGTAACCTGGGGTACATCCCATCCGGTCCCGGCGACTTACCAACCTTGATGCCATTCAATAGTTCCAACACATCCTCTTTCTTTATGTCCACATGCTCGATCCTTTCTGTCCACCGCAAACCAGCAGTACAACCACCCAGATCCCTTTCCACCGTGAATACCGAGGTAAAGTATTCATTAAGCAGCTCCGCCATTTCTAACGGTTCCGCACAAACTTTTCTCCCTTCACCTTTTAAGGGTCCTATGCCTTCACATCTCATCCTTTTACTCTTGACATATTTGTAGAAAGCCTTGGGATTCTCCTTAATCTTACCCGCCAAGGCCTTCTCATGACCCCTTCTCGCTCTCCTAATTTCCTTCTTAAGCTCCTTCCTACATCCCGTATACTCCTCTAAATCCTTAACACCTCCTAGCTCTCTGAACCTTCTGTACGCCTCTCTTTTCTTATTCACCAGGTTCATCACAACCTTCGTGCACCACGGTTCCCGTACCCTACCAACACCCCCCTGTCTCATCGGAACGTTGTCATGCAGAGCTCCAGACAAACATTCCTTGAAAATCCTCCACTTTCCTTCGGTACTTTTCCCCAAGAATGCCTCCTTCCAATTTACCCGTCTAATTTCCTCCCTGATGACACTGTATTTCCCTTTACTCCAGAGAAACACTTTCCTAGCCTGCCTGATCCTATCTCTTTCCAATGCTATCGTGAAGGAGATAGAATTATGATCGCTATCCCCAAGATGCTCACCCACCGAGAGATCCTCCACCTGTCCAGGTTCATTAGCCAGCACCAGATCAAGTACAGCCTCTCCTCTAGTAGGCTTATCCACATACTGTGTCAGGAAACTCTCCTGGACACACCTAACAAACTCCTCTCCATCCAAACCCCTAGCCCTAGGGATATTCCAATCTATGTTTGGGAAATTAAAATCTCCCATCATGACAACTCTGTTATTCCTACATCTCTCCAGGATCTGTTTCCCCATCTGCTCCTCAACATCTCTGTTACTATTGGGCGGCCTATAGAAAACACCCAGCAACGTTACCGACCCCTTCCTGTTCCTAACCTCCACCCACAGAGACTCCGTAGTCAATCCCTCCACGGCGTCCACCTTCTCTACAGCCGTGACACTATCCCTGATCAACAGTGCCACTCCCCCACCTCTCTTGCCTCCCTCCCTGTCCTTCCTGAAACATCTAAAACCCGGCACCTGAAGCACCCAGTCCTGTCCCTGAGACATCCAAGTCTCCGTAATGGCCACCACATCACAATTCGATGTGGTGGCCATGGTAGCACAGTGGTTAGCACTGCTGCTTCACAGCTCCAGGGACCTGGGTTCGATTCCCGGCTTGGGTCACTGTCTGTGTGGAGTTTGCATGTTCTCCTTGTGTCTGTGTGGGTTTCCTCTGGGTGCTCCGGTTTCCTCCCACAGTCCAAAGATGTGCGGGTTAGGTTGATTGGCCATGCTAAAATTGCCCTTAGTGTCCTGAGATGGGTAGGTTAGAGGGATTAGTGGGTAAATATGTAGGGATATGGGGGTTGGGCCTGGGTGGGATTGTGGTCGGTGCAGACTCGATGGGCCGAGTGGCCTCTTTCTGTACTGTAGGGTTTCTATAACTTAAGCTTCTCTATGTTGCAATGCCCCAGTTGCTAGGCAACCACTGCTTGTTTATTTATTCTTCACACTGTAAACCTCTTTAAGCACAATAGAATGACATTTGGAGTTGAAACCAACCTCCACACATACAAATAACAATGCATGAACCTAACTGTATACTTCACCCCTCCATGCACTGAAACATTAAATTAAACCCACTTAAAAGAACATATTATTTCTAATGTCTACCAATACAAATATAAATCCCTACCTTTGTTTTCCTAACAGTGGGGAGACATTCAAAAAGAAAACAGAGAGAGTACAGGCCAATATGTTCCTGTAAAGGTAAAGGGTGGGACCAAAAAGTCCAGAGAACCCTGGATGTCAAGCGATGTACAGGATTGGATAAAGTAGATAGAGGGACCTCAAAACAATGGGTGCCCTGGAGGATTATAGAAAATACAGGGGTTACTTCAAAAAGAAATTAGGAGAGCAAAGAAAAATCACTGGTGGGCAAATGAAAGGAAACCCCAATGTGTTTTAGAAGTATATTAAGGGCAAGAGGGTAACCAGGGAAGAGTAGGGCCCATTATGAACCAAAGTGGCAATCTCTGTGTGGAGCTGAAACAGGTAGGAAAGGTATTAAATGAGTATTTTGCATCTGTGTTCACTCTGGAGTAGGACAATATAGGTATAGAAATCAGGGGACTGTGATATAATTGATTTGATTTGATTTTGATTTGATTTAATTTGATTTATTATTGTCACATGTATCAACATACAGTGAAAAGTATTGTTTCTTGCGCGCTATACCGACAAAGCATACCATTCATAGAGAAGGAAACAAGAGAGTGCAGAATGTAGTGTTACAGTCATAGCTGGGGAGTAGAGAACGATCAACTAAATGCAAGGTAAGTCCATTCAAATGTCTGACTGCAGCAGGGAAGAAGCTGTTCTTGAGTTGGTTGGTACGTGACCATAGACTTTTGTATCCTTTTTCCGATGGAAGAAGGTGGAAGAGAGAATGTCCAGGGTGCGTGGAGTCCTTAATTATGCTGGCTGCTTTGCTGAGGCAGCGGGAATTGTAGACAGAGTCAATGGATGGGCGGCTGGTTTGCGTGGTGGATTGGGCTACATTCACGACCTTTTGTAGTTCCTTGCAGTCTTGAGCAGAGCAGGAGCCATACCAAGCTGTGATACAACCAGAAAGGATGCTTTCTATGGTGCATCTGTAAAAGTTGGTAAGAATCGTAGCTGACATGCCAAATTTCCTTATTCTTTTGAGAAAGTAGAGGCACTGGTGGGCTTTCTCAACTATAGTGTCGGCATGGGGGAACCAGGACAGATTGTTGGTGATCTGGACACCTAAAAACTTGAAGCTCTCGGCCCTTTCTACTTCGTTCCCATTGATGTAGACAGGGGCTTCCTGAAGTCGATGACAATCTCCTTCATTTTGTTGACATTGAGGGAGAGATTATTGTTGCCGCACCAGTTCACCAGGTTCTCTATCTCATTCCTGTACTCTGTCTCATCATTGTTTGAGATCCGACCCACGACGGTGGTGTCGTCAGCAAACTTGAAAATTGACTTGGAGGGGAATTTGGCCGCACAGTCATTGGTGCATAAGGAATATAGTAGGGGGCTGAGAACACAGCCTTGTGGGGCACCGGTGTTGAGCATGATCATGAAAAGATTAGCATTGAGATGGAGGAGAGTGTTAATGGTTTTAATGGGCTTAAAAGCAGGTAAATCCGCAAGTCCAGATGAGATGTAACCTAGGCTGCTGTATGAGGCAAGGGAGGCGATTACAGGGGCTCGGCATCAATTTTTAAATCCTCTCTAGTGACAGGAGAGGCGCTGGGGGACTGGAGGGCAGCTAATCTGAAACGATTATTCAAGAAGAGTAGTAAGGAAAAAACAAGAAACTACAGGCCAGTGAGCCTCACATCAATGGTAGGGAAATCATTGGAAACATTTCTGAGGCATAGAATTAATCTCCACTTGCAAAGGCAAGGAATAATCAAGGATAGCCATCATGGCGTTGTCATGGGGAGATCATGTCTAACAAATTGTAATAATTTTTTTGAGGAGTGACTATGGGCCTGATTTTACCAAAGTTTCGCGCCCGTTTTCTGGAGCAAAATCATGGTAAAGTTGGGTGTCGGGCCTAAAATGCGGTCCAGACCCGACCCAAGGCCAATCGCGCCTTTACCAACGGCCGATCCGGGTGCCGATCCGGCGCACGCCCGAATCGGCCAGCGGGCCGAGTTAAATGCATTTGCATGCATTTAAATGGCGCCCGCACATTTACCGTGTTGCTGAATTCAAGTCCGATAGGGCTTCAACTCGGCAACTGAACCGCCGAATCGCCCCCGACCACCCTTCGCGGACCCGCCCCGCGAACCACCCCTGCAGCCCACCCGTCCCCCTCCCGATCGGGTGGGGTGCAGGCCCCGCCAGCAGCCACCCCCCCCCCCCCCCCCCGCCCCCCCCGGGATCGGACCCCCCGGGCCCCCGACCTACCTTGATCGCTGGTGTCCGTCGAAAGCATCTTGCGATCCTGGATCCTGGCCTTGCTCCGGGAGTCTTGGTGGGTAGGATGACGTCTCTTCACTGGGGGGGATGTGACATCTCTTCCCTGAGGGGGAGGGAGAGGGGGGGGATGTGACGTCTCTTCCCTTGGGGGGGGGGGGGGGATGTGGCGACTCTTCCCTGAAGGGGGGGAGTAGGGGGGGATGTGACATCTCTTCCCTGAGGGGGGGGGGGTGTGACATCTCTTCCCTGAGGGGGGGGGGTGTAGGGGGGATGTGACGTCTCTTCCCTGAGGGGGGGGAGGGGGGATATGACATCTCTTCCCTGCGGGGGGGTGGGGGAGGGGATGTGACGTCTCTGCCCCTGGCGGGGGGCGGAGCACTGGGGGGTGCATTTGCAGTTCGGTGCTCCGACAGATGCAAATGCGCTGGGCCCCGCCCACTGGACCCACGCCCAAAAAAGGCGTATGGGGGCGCTGGAGCGTGGCTGCCAGGTGCGGGTCTGATTTACGACTGCACCTGGCACTTAGAGCCGATTTGGTAAAATCGGCCCCTATGTGTGTAGAGGAGGGCAGTGCAGTTGATGTAGTCTACAAGAACTTCAGTAAGACTTTTGACAAGGCCCCACATGGGAGACTGATAAAGAAGGTAAGTGCCCATGGAATCCAGGGCAATTTAGCAAAATGGATCCAAAATTGGCTTAGTGGCAGGAGGTAGAAGGTAATGGTCAAAGATTGTTCTTGTGATTGGAAGCCTGTGTCCAGTGGTGTTCTGCAGGAATCAGTGCTGGATCGCTTGTTGTTTGAAGTGTACATTAATGATTTAGACCGGAATGGGGGAGGTATGATCAGCAAGTTCTCAGATGGCATAAATATTGGTGTTGTGTTAAATAGCAAGGAGGAATGCCTGAGACTACAGGATGAAATAGATGGGCTGGTCAGATGGGCAGAACTTTGACAAATGAAATTTAACCCTGAAAAGTGTGAGGTGATGCATTTTAGGAAGACTAACAATGCAAGGGAATACCCAATGAACGGTGGGGCACCAGGAAGTACAGAGGACCTGTGGGGCCTTGGAGTGCTTGTCCAAATATTCCTGAAGACAGCAAGATAGGTAAATAAGGTGGCTAAGAAGGCATATGGGATACTTGCCTTTATTAGCCAAGGCATAGAATAGAACAGGGAGGATATGGTGGAGCTGTATAAAATGCACATTAGGCCACATTTAGAATACTGTCTGCAGTTATGATTGCCACATTATAGGAAGGATGTAATTACGCTATAAAGGGTGCAGGGAAGATTCACCAGGATATTGCTGGGGCTGCAGTATTCCAGCAATGAAGACACCAGGCAAAGGCACATGGAAGGTAGGCAGTGAGGGAATGCACAAGAATGGTTAGATGCATTTTGTACAGAATATTGGACGGTTTGTTTGATAAAGTCATTTGATAATAGGTCTTTTCTGATGGTGTCTATTTCAGCATCATGGCCAAGGAGATGCTTGATGGTCTATAACAGAAGGATGGTAAGGTGTGATTGATGTACAGTGGGGATTTTGTGTTGTCCTCAGTGGAACTCTAGTAGAATGAAGTGATTATGGACATCTGTCCACAAAGCGGATATGCTGGTTGCCTCTTCCCTTCCTCCTTATCCTTCTTCCCCTCTGATGCACCATCAATCGAGCAAAGACTAGTTTGTATGCAAGAACAAATAGGCTTTCATTAGCAAAAGACTTGGAGCACACCCATGCCAATGAACTGGTCCAGACTGAGGGGGGTGGGGAGCAGTCGCCTTTATACTTGGACCGGGGGGGGAGGAGTCTCGGGTAGGGCCGGGAGGGATGTGACCAGGCATGTCACATATACAGGTAATAAGCTAACAGTGGTTTACCACACCCTCCATCCCCTCCTGACCTTCCTCCTCCTCTTCCACTTTGTCATTTCTACCCAAACTGATTCTACATCTTGCCATTCAATAAGATCATGACTGATCTGGTTATAATCTCAACTCCAGTTTCTTGTCTGTCCCCCATTACTCTTGATTCCATTGCCTATTAAAAATCATTTTAACTCAGCCTTGAATAAATCCGCTACTGCTTTCTGGGGTAGGGAATTCCACAGCCTAATGACCCTTTCACATCCTCACTTTAAATTCCACACTAAGAAGTCTCACAACATCAGGTTAAAGTCCAACAGGTTTATTTGGTATCATGAGCTTTCGGAGCACTGCTCCTTCATCAGGTGGGTGGCTGATTACAACCACTTAAATTTAAATGATGTTAAAACGTGTAAAAGGCTTGAGATGTCTAAAACAGCAGAGCACCAACATACTGCGCCTTTGCTCCAAGCAGTAAATGGATCATCAAGTCAAACAGCTGATCAGCTATTGAGTGAATGGTACAATTTTGTATTGTTTAACTATTATGTGAATTGAAATCTTGGTACCAAACATGTTCTTGAAATGATTACAAGACGCCCAATGATGGCATTTAAATTAAATTTCACAATAGCTCCAAGTCAGGCTGGCACGTGGCCAATCCTTTGGTCATTCCTCGTAGGCCAGGATTTTCCAGCCCTGCCAGCATTGCCGTGGGTGGGACAGGAAAATTTGGAGAGTGGCCAAAGTCATTTGACCAGAAAATCCTACCCTTAATATAGCCTTCTTTGATTTGGCATGCATTTATTTCTGATTATGGTTCTACGAGCTTCAGCAGAAACTAGGTATTAGTAATCGCTTTCAGCCATTTTCACTGAGGGTGCCGTCAATCTCTGTCTGCTGATATAGTGGGATATAGAGAAATGGCCCATATTATAGCAAGCTTTATATCAGTACAATCACACCGACTATGAGTGATACACCAAACATAATGGCCGGGATTCTCCCAAACAAATTTGAGGCGCCGAATTCATGTAAAAACTGGAGTAACTCCCGTTAGTTTTTTTAGCGGGATTTTAAAAGTCAATCTCCCACACTCTCTGCGCTGCAGAATGCCTCAGGGAGATTCACATTGAAAATCTGAGGCGGGGCCTATTCCCGCTGGAGTGGCCGGCAGCACAGCGCTGAGTGGGCTACTGTGCATGCCGCAGTGACCAGTGGGAAGCCCGCTAAATGGCCTCCACTTATGTCTCCCGGCCTGTGGCACTGCTACAGCAGCGCAGAGGGCTGGAAGAATTGCCCCCATTATTAGTAATGCATTCTGATCAGACGAGGATGGGTCTTTTCCTCTTTTCCTTCTCCTCGTTTGACCACAAATGTTTTTTTTTCAAAGGATCTACTTGCCAATTTAATGAGTACTTAACTCTTACAGGCTGTGATCACAAAAGAACCAATCGGACAGGTTTTCTTGAGTTTAACAAAGAAAAGGTAACCAATGAGTAAATTAATAAAATATGCTCCGGCCTTTGCAGACGCAAACTCAAAATTTACACACACGCTCAGATATAAATGACAGAGTGGAGAATGTTAGGTTGGTAAAATCAGAGTGCACAGAGAGTAAAAGGAACATACAGTCTGTAGTTTGGTCATTGGCTGGCTTCAGGTCCTGAGGTTTCCAGTTTAAAGATGTAGGCAGCTGATTTGGTTGTTCTTCTGGAGCAGTAGTGCTGGCTTGAATTCTCTTAAGAAGTTTCTGTTTGTAGCAGGGGTGGTTACGGTCAGCAAACAGAGTTTGAAGCTTGCATGTTGCGTTGGAGAAAGAGGGAGGCAGGAGAGAGTGCACTCGAGTCTTCGCCCTCATATTTCAGCTCCTAATCTGCAGAGAAAACATACGGAGGATTGGCTTGTCATGCGCCTTCTTCTCTCTAACTGTTCAGGGGATCCAAATCAGGTCATTGTCAGTGTATTCCAAAGGTAACTTGATTGGATAATGTCTGGAAAGTTCTTGCTTTATCGTGGATACTCATTTGCACTAATATATCAGGTTTTAGATGATATGGAGCTGGCTGTGCTGAGTAATTCTGAGAATTCCAGTCTTCTTTAGTCAGGCAAATAAAGCTTTGTCCATGCTTGCGCACATCCAAGTGTGAGTTATATTTTAGATCTGAGTTAAACACTAAGTAGATAATTCATTCTTTACTGACGTTAAAAAGTGTAAAAGGCTTGAGCTGTCTAAAACATCAGAGCACCAACATACTGCGCCTTTGCTCCAAGCAGTAAATGGATCATTAAGTCAAACAATTTTGTACTGTTTAATTATCAGGTGAATTGAAATCTTGGTACCAAAGATGTTCTTGAAATGATTACAAGACGCCCAATGATGACATTGAACTCAATGACCATAAACACACAAAGATAGTGCTGCGTTGATTTGCATTGGAGCTATTTTGACTCCTGAACTGTGTTGTGTCTACTATGTGCCCTTTTGTTTGATGCCTACTGGGAACAAACTTTAAAAGTTAGTTGGGTTATTTAGTAAGAGTTTAAAAACTGCTATATTGCTCATGTTAGAGGAACACAGGAGTTTATTTTTTGCAGCAGGGACCCTGAATAATAACATCATTACCTTGTATTTTAATCAACAGTCAAATTAAAAAGAACCAATAATGTAAATAATGTGGCGGAGTTAGGACATAGAAATTCCATTCCTAATAAGACTGGCTATTAAAAATACAGATTTTGTTTCAGTGCCCTTTTTTGGACCAGTCCCATATTTTATTCTTGCATTGCAGTGGGGCAGCAGAAGGTTAAATTGTTTTGTGGCAGAAATTGCATTGGAAATGCTTTAGGGATTTTTTTATTCCTTCACAGGGTTTGGGTGTCACTGGCTCAGCCAGCATTTATTGTCTATCCCTGATTGCTGTTGAGAAGGTGGTAGTAAGCTTCCTTCTTGAATCACCGCATGATAGATCTTGAACCATTGGAAAACAGATACACACACAATGCTGTTAGGAAAGGACTTACTGGATTTTGCCCCATCGACAGTGCAGGAATGGGGATATAGTTCCAAGTCAGAATGGTATGTGGCTTGAAAGGGGACTTGCAAGTGGCAGTGTTTCCATGTTGCCCTTGTCCTTCTAGGCATTTAGAAGGTGCTGTTGAAGGATCCTTTGTGAGTTGCTGCATCTCATCGATAGAACACACACTGCTGCCACTGTGCATCGGTGATGGAGGGAGTGAATGTTTAAGGTATTGGATGGGGTGCCAATCAAATGGCTGTTTTGTTGTGGAAGGTGTAAAGTTCCTTAAGAGCTATTGGAGGAACACTCATCCAGGCAGGTAGAGCATATTCCCTCAGACTCCTGACTTGTGTCTTGTAGATGGTGGGCAGGCTTTAGGGATTCAGGAGAGGAGTTACTCTTGCGCCAAGCAGGAATAAGCAACTTCCTGGAGTTCACCTATTCGTTCTTTAAATGCCTGCCATTGCCTGTCCACTGTCTTTCCTTTCACTAATGCTACATATCCACCATAGCCAATTCATGTCTCATACTATCATAGCTACCTTTATTGAGATTTAGGACCCTGCTCTCAGAGTCAACTACATCACTATCCACCTTGACAAAGAATTCTATCATATTATGGTCACCAAGGGTTCTCTCACAACTAGATTGCCAACTAATCCTTTCTCATTGCACAACACCCAGTCCAAGGTGGCCTGTTCACATTTTAAAACTCATCCGAGTTTCACATTTTATTCTTGGCATCCTCTTTATCAGTCAAAGGACTCGAAACATTAACTCTGCTTTCTCTCCCAACAGATGCTGCCAGACCTGTTGAGTTTTTCCAGCATGCTCTGTTCTTGCTTTAAAAAGTTTTGGCATGTCCTGGGATCAGGAGATGCGCCATATCTTTTTTTTCTTCTTACTCTATTTTCTGATAACATGATTTGGAATATACCCTGCTTCATTACTGTCGACGGAGTAGTCACGTGGTCACCGTGATGACGCAGCTACTTAAGGGGCTATGTGTTGGGAGTGCGGGACTCCTCCCCAGAGTGTGGGCAGAGGTACAGCATGTAAGAACCACTCAGAGTATTTATTAATCTGTTGTTGGAAATACTTGGCCGCCAGTCATTTGAACCCAATATTTCTACATGGTGTCAGGAGTTGGCAGATTGGCACAGGGGCGTTGCCACATCGACCCACTCGTGTTTGATAAAAACATTGTGGACAAGTGGGAAAAGTTGGAAGAAGAGTGGCACATCTATTGCAGTGTCCGTCTGTCAGACAAGTCAAAAAAGGTACAGGCATACACTTTACTAAATGTCCTGAGCCCTGAAGGTGTCGAGAAATTTGAATCTTTTGTTTTCTAAATGGTGGAGGAGAAAGAGCAACCTGAGATACTGCTAAAAATGTTTGAGAACAATTGCATGCCAGCGAATAGCATCGTGCTGGATAGACATGTGATTAATACTCGAATCCTTACAGTGCAGAAGGAGGCCATTTGGCCCACCGAGTCTGCACCAACCACAGTCCCACCCAGGCCATATCCCCTTAACCTCACCTATTTACTCTAGCTAGTCCGCCGAGGAGACAATTTAGCATGGCCAATCAACCCTAACCCGCACATTTTTGGACTGTGGGAGGAAACAGGAGTACCCGGAGAAAACCCACACCGACATGGGGAGAATGTGCAAATTCCACACAGACAGCGACCCAAGCCAGGGATCAAACCCAGGTTCTTGGTGCTGTGAGGCAGCAATGCTAACCACTGTGCCACCATGCCACCCCACTACCGACCAAAGACCTAATGAATCAGTACTGTCTTACACTGCAACTCTAAAAATCTTAGCAAGAACGTGTGTATTTGGCACCCTTACCGCTGAGTAAGTCAAGGATCGTATTGTGTGTGGGCTCCATGGTGATCTTGTCTACAAGCTGCTTCTTTGTGAGAAAGATCTAACCAGCCGTCTGTATTCTGAACGAGCAGTCAGAAAAAAGCAGCAAGGATTTCAGGCAGGGAGCAGAAGTTTCTGCTGTGCAGGGCACACCCTGCCCCAACTGCAGTGGCCATCACCCACAGAACAGAACGGCATGTTTGACGTTTGGTTAAAGCAGCAATAAGTGCAGCAAATGGAACCATTTTGCTAAATGCTGAAGATGTAATCCACAGCAGCCTTCCTATGCCACCAGCCAGGTGGCAGCTGGTCACTCCTCCACGGTTCAGAGCATGAATAAGTTAAAGGAACCGGCGCTCAATCAGAGCAGCCAAAGCACTGTGCCTCCAACAACACTCGACTGTGAGAGAAACAACACCAGTACAGAGAAGGGTGAGATCTTCACCACCTTGAACATCGTCAACAAAGTGTAACGTATTGCCCAGGCAAAAGCTGTGGGAACCCATATGCAGCACCAGACCCCAACACCCAGGTGGACCTCGTGGTTTATGGCGGACAAACCATCTGCATGGAAGGTGTGGCCACTCTCCACTGCACACAGGGTAGCTTCGAGTTTCATATTTTGTATCAAGATGTAAAGTCACTGTTGGGTTTTGGGGACAGTATCACACACTGGGGCTCATCCACCTTGGTCCAGATGTACACATGCTGCAGCAGCAAGCCTCTGAAATGATACTCACAGATGATGATGTAAAGCCAGATCCAGACAAGACAACGGCTGTACCACAGATAGCCATTTCCGAGCAGTGTTTCCTTGGTATGATGAATTATCTTTCCAAGTGTGCTGCAGTGAGGTCACTGACTGGATCCCTTTATCAGTTCCTCCACTGAGATATCAACACCACACTGCTGTTGATCAGACTCAAACAGGCACTCTTTCAGCCCCACCGCTGCCTCTGACGTTCAAGCTCCCATGCTGTTATCAGCAGACTCCTCCCAGCATGGACTTGGCACAGTCTGCATCCAGAATGGCAGACCAATAGCTTTTGCTTCAAGGGCCCTCACTGACACCGAGACCCATTATGTCCAAATTGAAAAGGAATTCCTTAATTTATTCTTCACCTGTCAGAAATCTCAATTTCATAAATGACTGTCCTGCAACTGTTGAAACAGATCATCAGCCATGCATAACAATTTTAAAAAGCCTCTTCACGCTGTGTCTGTGCGGCTACAGTACAAGATGGTAAAGCTGCAACGTTACAGTCACAGCATTGTCTACAAGCATGCTAAATGGCTGTACATGGTTGATGCCCTCTCCAGAGCCTTCTTACCCATTATAAACTGGGCAGATTGTGAGGAAGACATAGACATCCTGATAATAGAGGTGCTGTCCTCTCATCAACTTCAGGAATGGTGCCTTACAGGTGGATATCATTTGCAGAGAGCTTCACAATGTCATTATGAGGGTCTGGCCTGAGTCCTCAGGGGAGCTTCCCCATGAGCTCTGCACATTTTTCACCATCAGAGGTGAACTTACTGTATGGGCTGGACTGATGCTGCGCGCACAGTGATTTGGCTTCCCATTGCTCTTCAGAGGTACTACAGCCAACAACTTCACCAGGGGCACGCTGGGTTGGAGGCAACTGGATATAGGGCAAAGGAATCACTATACCGGCCCTCCTTGTATGCAGACACGGAGAAGGAAATATCCAGATGTGCATCATGCAATGCACTCAGCTGCATCAAATAACTTCTGCATCGACATGAGGTCCCAGACCTCCCATGGTCACTATGACAGCTGACAATTTCGAGTGGAATGGTAAACATCATTGATCTTAGTCGACTCATACTCCAGGTGGTTTAAACTTGACACCGGCGACATGAAGAGCAGCACAATCATCACTGAGTTCAAGGGTCACTTCACCAGAGGATAATGATGGACATTAGTCGCCAGTGAGTTTAGGAACTTTGCTCATGAATGGAGCTTTGAGTACATTATGAGTAGTCCCCAATACCCACAGCCCAACAGCGTGGAGGAATGGACAGTACGCTCAGGTCACACAGATTACTACGCTACACTCAGCCTGTGAGATGTGCTGAGCCAGGGCCTGCCCTGGTCAGCACTGTGACTATTCCCCAGGCACATCAGGAGCACAGTCCCTCTTGCCAAGGCCCTCATGCAGGTGAAAATCAAATCCAATGTGAGTAGCGTCGTCATAGAGCACCAACTGAGGGAGGAAAGATGCAATCATCAAAATGCTCAGTCCTTTAATGTGAGGTCAAATGGTCAGGGTCCAGACCACTTGCTGCCACAGCAAATTAGCAGCCATCCCCCACCGCCAAACAGCTCTGTGTTAGCCTTGGAGAGTGCCCATTACGTATGAAATCGTTGTTACCTTCTGCAGATATCAGAACCAGCACCAGCAACCACCACTGTATCCCAGCCATCCATCCTAGAACACAGGCCCCCTACCCCAGTGGAAATGGAGGCTTCTCCTGAGGCCTACACAGCGGGCCCTGCAGCCACTGGGTACACCGGAAGAACACCTGATGTCACCCAGACTGAGGACACCAGTCCGAGAATGTCTCCAGCACAGCCAACTGGCACCATCACACACTGAGTCTTTGTGACCAAACCAGATACAAGGTTCCAGGTCTGTGTCAGGGACTAGGCTACAACTGGCCTTCATTTTTCCAAACGACAAAGAAGAGGGGAAAGGAGGCACGATGCACCAGATGTTGCAGCCTAATCCATGTTTCACACAATGTAAATAGTTATGATATGTTAGTCTGTACAATTTGTATGTTATAAATTAGTTTACATCCAGTGACAGTTCTCATGCACTGTTAAACATCAATACCACCAGTTGTCCCAACTTAAACAGAGGAGATGTAGACTGACTGCTCATGTGGACACCGGGATGACGCGGCTACTTAATCCGTGTTTTGCACAATGTAAATAGTTATGATATGTTAGTCTGTACAATTTGTATTTGACAAAGTAGAAAGGGTCGAGAGCTTCAAGTTTTTAGGTGTCCAGATCACCAACAACCTGCCCTGGTTCCCCCGATGCCGACACTATAGTTAAGAAAGCCCACCAGCACCTCTAGTTTCTCAGAAGACTAAGGAAATTTGGCATGTCAGTTACGATTCTCACCAACTTTTACAGATGCACCATAGAAAGCATTCTTTCTGGTTGTATCACAGCTTGGCATGGCTCCTGCTCTGCCCAAGACTGCAAGGAACTACAAAAAGTCACGAATGTAGCCCAATCCATCACACAAACCAGCCTCCCATCCACTGACTCTGTCTACACTTCCCGCTGCGTCAGCAAAGCAGCCAGCATAATTAAGGACCCCACACACCCCGGACATTCTCTCTTCTGCCTTCTTCCATCGGGAAAAAGATAAAAAAGTCTGAGGTCACGTACCAACCGACTTAAGCACAGCTTCTTCCCTGCTGCTGTCAGACTTTTGAATGGACCTACCTCACTTTAAGTTGCTTTTTCTCTACACCCTAGCTATGACTGTCACACTACATTCTGCACTCTCTCGTTTCCTTCTCTGTGAATGGTATGTTTTGTCTGTATAGCGCGCAAGAAACAATACTTTTCACTGTGTGTCAATACAGGTGACAATAATAAATCAAATCAAATCAAAAATAAAGGGTTAGGTGTTGGAAGCGCGGGGGTTCTCCTTGCAGCGCTTCTACAGTTACCAACATTTTGGCAAGATCCAATCATAGGCAATTCCCTAATGATCCAGGCGGGAGTTCACTCGCTCCCACTAAGCTACGTCCTCATCCTGAAGAAAATGGGAAAGCCGACAAGGATTGTGTCAGACTGTCCGTGAAGAGAAGCAGCACAATGTTTGGTTTTGAAATCCTGCTGTCTGCGGCTGCATTTCGTATATTTATATAGATGCGGTGAATGCTTAACAAGAGGCAGGATTGGCTAATACTGCCAGAGTCCTTCTGAGTGATCACACAGCTGTAACTAGGGCAAAAACATGATCTTGAAGCCCTCAAGAAGCACCCTAATGAGGACCTTTATATAAGCTTCTTCATTTGGTGCTGCAATCAAAGCATCAGTACTTCAAAAGGTTCAGTTAGAGAACTGGGCTGGAGAGGTGATGGGAACTCATGTGGATTAATCTGCTTAAGGCGATTAGTCATGAACACAGATGGTACATACATTCATCTTGGCCCAGAATGAGCCAAGATCCATGACCTGGTTTCAGTGATCACACCATCAAGGAGGCCACTCAAAAAAGCTGATCTCTCCTTCATTGGACTTTTACTTTTCCAGAAATGAATCTTTGTCCTTGGCTCCATAAAACATGTAAAAGAAATTCTGAATGCTCATTTGCCTATAGGTGTCCAGAGTTACAAAGTAACAGAAGGGCCTATGGATGTAAATATAGATGGGATGCAGGATGTAACTCTTATCATTGAGCAGGACTGCAGTTAGGGTGGATTTGCCTAACCTAGCATTGCAAAGCTGCTTTTTTCTAAAGTTCTAGGCCTTAGCCTATGGGATCAGTGTCCATTTACTCAGAACCTACATGGAGCTGAATGTCACAGATTCCACAAGGATAGAGCTAAGTCTTTGGAACAGCTTGCAGAATTTCTTTGGCTGTTCATTCTTTTCAAGTGTGATAGCAATTTGTCTGACGTAATGACTTTAACAAAGTCCACAATGTGGACCTCTTAGAATATGAGCTCCCTGATTAAGATAGCAATAAGTTGTCCAATCAGGGAGCCCTACATGTGTACATAATGTGGAGTGTCAGGGTTAGTAGCACTCTGGGCTTATACTGTTTATGAGGAAGTACCTGTCTGAGTGCTGCTGACTATGTAAATAAACCTAAGCTTGATGAAGGGACATTGGCCTCGGAGGAGTCATCTCATCCATTTAGCAGCATCCAACATGTTGCAAATCCTTTCATTCGTGTTACTTGCAGCATTTTATCCGAGGTTGCTCTATCACAACTTGGGCATGAGGTTCAGAGAAGTATAGCAATGACTATGGCCAGAATTCTACTGCCTTGCCCACCACAGGAATCAGAGCAGTCGAAGGACGGAGCATGGGAAGGTCTGTTGACCTTGGGAAGGTTTCAGGATGAGTGAGGCCATAAAATCTTGCCTTTTGTGTCTGCTTTTCTTTCCAAATGCAATGTTCAACCTCAGCCTTTCCAATTCTTTTTCTCACTGAGAAGGCAGTTTTTTTAACCTTGGACAGGATGGTGTATGCATAGCAATGGATGCCTGTTGATGATATGATTGGATTAAGGCACCCAGTCCAGGGAAGGTTATTCCTGGCTGTGAAGCCTTGGACCATGCCTGTGTTACTGCTAATGGGACTGACTCAACAGGCAATTGAATCACTGTTAGTAGCACCAAGGCAATTGAAAAGAGGAGCAGATCTGTTAGCAGAGGGCTTTGAAAACAGTGCATCAATTCTGCTACTCTTAATGCTTAGCACATTCTTGAATCTGTATTTTTAATGTTATTATTGCCAAAAGAATGTAAAATTGTTTCAGACAGGCACATATTTGTGAATGTGTGCACGTGGCGCCAGCAGTTATAGTTAATAAAAGATTTAATGTTATTCAGTGTCTCCAGTTTCTACTGCATAAACTCAATGAGCCTGCAGATAGTGACAGTTCATCATGTGCTCAAAATCACTTCAATTTATTACTAAAAACATGATAACTATGATCACTCCGGTGGGAGATACTGTCTAAAAATACAATGTTTGGTCCGTAATTTTAATCCACATTTGTTTTTAGTTTCAGCTTGTTTCACTCCTCCAATGTCATCTCGATGTGTTAATTGAATCATTGTGAAAATCTGCTCTTCAAAGCAGTGAACTCAATATTCACAAAATGTGCAAGAGAAATGCAACTCACTTTTGATGTGGGTTCCCACAAGACATGCGCAAAAATGATGCTTTCCAGCAGTTTTAAAGAACATCAGACTTCTGAATCCTTCCAAAATTGTTTCAACTTGTGTATACATATATATATATTTTTTAATTCATTCATGTGACCCGGGCGTCGCTGGCTGGCCAGCATTTATTGCCCATCCCAAGTTGCCCTTGTTCAGAGGGCAATTGAGAGTCAACCATATTGCTGGGGCTTCGAGTCACATGTAGGCCAGACCGGGTAACGACGGCAGATTTCCTTCCCTAAAGGACATTAGTGAACAGGATGGGTTTTTCCAACAATCAACAATGGTTTCATGGTCATCAGTAGATTCTTACTTCCAAATATTTTTTATTGAATTCAAATTCCACCAGCTGCCATGGCAGGATTCGAACCCACATCCCCAGAACGTTAGCTGAGTTTCTGGATTAACAGTCTAGCGATAATACCTCTCGGCCATCGCCTCCCCTTATATGGAGCAGCCCCATGGTGCTTCACACGTTAGCATTAAAAAATGGACATTGAACTTGAAAGGAAGATATTTTAAGGGGTGACCGAAAGCTTGGTTGAAGGGATGGAGATTTTTTAAAAGTACAGAGATGTGGAGATGCTGAGATGTTTATGGAATGAATTCCAGGGAAATTTCACAGTAACTTCATTGCGGTGTTAATGTAAGCCTTACTTGTGACTAATAAATAAACTTTAACTCATCAGTCATCCTTTGACCTTTCCACTCTATATATTTTCCTATTTCCCAAAATGCTCAATTTAAAATCCTCGTTCTCACATTTAAATTCTTTCAGAGCCTTGTCCCAACCTTTTCTGTGGAACCTGTAAGGCCAACTCTGTCCTATGGCCTTTTGTATGAGTCACTGACTCTTAGCTGGTGGCAAATCCTTCACCACCAGAGTTCCTGCTGTCTGGAATTTCCTCTCTAAATAGTGCCGGTTGTGGCTCAATGTGGCAAAAGCGCAGGTTAACATTGGGAAGGCAGCAGGGTCAGAGTGGGTAAGTGACTGGCCCCATTTTAACTGCCGCCCTCATCTGGTTTCCACCAGACGGGGGGAGTTAAAATCAGGACCATGCGGCTTGTGCACAATGCCAGCTCTTATAAAGCAAGACTATTCTATCATAGACTTTTGTGAAACCATTTTTATTATATATTGATACTTTGTGGTACCTGCTTTGTCAGCTGGCAGAGACAAAATGGGCTGAATGGCCATGCTGTAAATTTCTATGAACAGGTTGCGTAACGTTGGAGGTGTCTTGTTTCAATTGCAGGTGCTGGGCAACCGCCTTGAGAATGAGAGTTTGTGCACTGTGCTCCATATGCACATCTTCTTTGGTTGATTTGCAGCTGATTGTTTGACAGTGCCAGTACTTAATGGAGGTATATTTAAATACTCCCAGCCCTCTGGGGATCTGCATAGTATTGCAGAATCTCTGCCTTGTGGTTGTTTCTATTTGGAAGCTTTGCAAAGAAAATAAATCTCCCAGTTCAGCTGGTGCCGATGATAGTTGAGACCCTGGAGCATTAATCGCCTTGAAAAAACCAGTTGCATAAAAAATTTAAAGCAATTTCAAGTTTTTAACAGCCATACAGGTATTGGTGTTGGTTCAGTGTCTGAGACCAACCTATCGCATACGTGCACTGTAGTTTTTACTAATAGGTAAGATCTTGTGTAATAAAGAAGGACTATCTTGTAGTCTGGATCTTAGTTTTGCAAGACAGAAAGTAAAGGTGCTGCATTTGCTCTTGCTGCAGGTGGGTGTGTGGCAACTCCTTGCAAGCCATGCTGTACTGACCTTCAATTTGAATAGGCTGCAAGCATTAGACCAGCTTTCCTAAAGTAGCTTGACTGTGGAGCACAAAGTCCAATGGGGCAGCACTGCAGATTGCCATGAAAAATGTGGTTTTGATTGTCATTGAAAATTAGATATGGGCGGCATAAATATGGGTGGCACAGTGGCACAGTAGTTAGCACTGCTGCCTCACAGCACCAGGGACCTGGGTTTGATTCCCGGCTTGGATCACTGTGTGGAGTCTACACGTTCTCCCTATGTCTATGTGGGTTTCCTCCGGGTGCTCCGGTTTCCTCCCACAGTCTGAAAGATGTGCAGGTTAGGTGGATTGACCGTGCTAAATTCTCCCTCAGTGTATCCGAACAGGTGCCGGAATGTGGCGACTAGGAGATTTTCACAGTAACTTCATTGCAGTGTTAATGTAAGCCTTGCTTGCGACTAATCAATAAACTTTATAACTTTTACTTTTTAGATGAATTGTTAACGATGTCACGGAGGGAATGTGGGCAATGTTACTTTCTATTAAAATTGCAATCCCCACTGGTGGAGATACACCAAATGATTGTGGCCCTAACCTGGGGCTGCAGGTCACCCTCCAGGATAGTTTGAACCAATACAGCATCACTAACACACATATTAACACAAATAAGGAACTGTTTCCCTAAGGACAAGGAAAAAATTAAACATGTTCCTCTTTGCATCTTTCTTGTGGGATTCTTGTGGGCGCAAACATATGTTGGGAAATTTCCCACCCACTGACAGGTGCCATTTTGAGAATTATTGTGCAAGCTATGCCCTTTTACACACCCTCTTCCATTATCCCTAATTGGCCAGGTATATGTTCCTTGAATGTAAAGGCAGCAGCCGAAGATCAGTAAACAGATGCTGCTTGAGTTGGTCCTCTGAATAACAGAGGGGCACGGACCATGTAGAGGCAAAAGGTCTTTTAGTTTGGAAAGGCATCATATGTCGGCACAGGCTTGGTGGGCTGAAGGGCCTGTTCCGTGCTGTACTGTTCTTTGTTACTTTGTTTCTTTACCTTTCTTAAGTCCAAACACCACATCAACAGCATTGCTTTGTTGTTGCATCATCAAAAAGAATCAAGAAAATGAATTAAACATAATTTTCCCATGATGGCGTTCCTTAGTTAACCCACATTTACGTAAAATTTTTCTAAGTTATCTTCCAGATAAGAACCCAGTCGAATCGAAAGAGTTTTGAAGTCATATAAATCTGTTTGTGGGGATACATTTGGTAATACGGAGGCATGATGTAGACGTGGGTAAAACAGTTCCGATATAACAAGATCCTTACAGGGCGAATCGCTAAGGTTACCACAGGTGCAAAGAGAGATTGAATTTAAGCTTCAAAATGATATTATTGAATTGAGTTCCAATGATTGGAGATTGCCTATAGTGATGGTACCAAAGCTGGATGGAACATAGAAACTGTGTAGATGACAGGAAAGTGAATTCCATCACCAAGAGACACTCATTCTCTATTCCATGGTTGGAGGACTGTATTGAGAAAGTGCGACAGTCAAAGTTCATTACAAAAACAGACTTGCTATAAAGATATTGGCAAGTACCTTTATTGGAAAGAATGAAGAAGATTGCGGGCGGCATGGTGGCACAGTGGTTAGCACTGCTGCCTCACAGTGCCAGGGTCCCAGTTCAATTCGGACCTTGGGTCACTGTCTGCTTGGCTCCCCTCTGGGTGCTCCGGATTTCCTCCACAGTCCAAATATGTGCAGGTTAGGTGGATTGGCCATGCTAAATTGCCCCTTAGTGTCAGGGGATTAGCAGGGTAAATCGTGGGGTTAGGGGAATAGGGCCTGGGTGGGATTGTGGTTGGTGCAGACTCGATGGGCCGAATGGCCCCCTTCTGTACTGTAGGGATTCTATGATTTGTAACAACAAATGGACTTTATCAGTTTAGAGTTATGTCGTTGGAATGAAAAATGCACCCACAACATTCCAGAGACTAACAAATAAGATTATTAATGGACTGAGTCATTGCGCTGTATGGTTTGGTGGTGTTTAGTCAGAGTTGGGAGGAGCACCTACAGCAACTGAAAGAAATATTTAATTGCTTGCGAGGAGCTAATTTGGTCATGAACTTGGCAACGAGTGAGCTTGCTAAAGCACGAGTCTTATTTTTAGGCAATATTGTGGGGACATGGTGAGATGGCCCCATGAGATGTGAAAATAAATGCAATCTGGAAATTTCCAGAACCTATAACAAAAGTGGAAGTTCTGGGAGCAAAAGAGAAAATGCTGGAAAATCTCAGCAGGCCTGGCAGCATCTGTAAGGAGAGAAAAGAGCTGATGTTTTGAGTCCAGATGACCCTTTGTCAAAGCTCCTTACAGATGCTGCCAGACCTGCTGAGATTTTCCAGAGTTTTCTCTTTTGGTTTCAGATTCCAACATCCGCTGTAATTTGCTTTTATTTATATGGAAGTTTTGGGATTTCTGGGAATGAACAGCTTTTATCGAAAGTTTGTGTCAAACTTTAGCAGTGTGTGTTTGCACGCTTAAAGGAGCTCTTAGAAAAGAATCAGAAGTTTAACTCGACAGTGGAATGCCAAACTGCATTCAAACATCTAAAAACTGTGTGGACAACAGTGCCAGTTTTAGTGACACCGAACTATGATATACAGTTTAAATTGGTTGTAGATGCAAGTAACATTGGCATTGGTGCTGTGTTACTGCAGAACGATAATGCAGGTATCGAAAAGCCTGAGGGGTGTTTTTCAAGGAAGTTAAATAATCAGCAATGGAAGAATTCTACTATTGAGAAGAAAATGTTGGGGGGGGGGATTTTTCACCACCGTTTTTGCTGGCAGGGGCAAAGAATCCAATAGGAGTCCCCAAATGGCTTTCACGCCAGCAGGATTTCCCATTCCCATTGTCCCTGCCCCCTGCCAATGACATATTGGGGTTCCCACCATGGAAAACCAGGAACACCATTACCATACATTTAAACATCATTAGGAGGCTTCCCCATTGTATCATCCCCCCCATGTTAGGAGTTCCCCTCACTGCCAGTGTGACATCACGTCAGCGAGGTTTACAAAAGCGCCTGACAAATGGGGGCCCTGATGATTGGTACCTGCCAGGGCACACGGGTAAGTGCAGCCCACAGCGGGGAAGAGGGTCATGCACAGGCAGTACTGCCTGGGTCAATGCCAGGGGTCAGTGCCAAGGACATGCTGAGGAGGGGGGGTCATCCACTGGGGAGGTCCATAGAGGGGGGGGGGGGGGTTTCCCGTGTCCTTGAAGTTCCATGTCCACACAGGGTTGGGGGGGTGGGGGGGGGTGGTGTAGAGGAGACGTCTCTGTGTCTGTACTGTGGTGGGATCCTTTTTGAAAGATTTTGAGATTGGAATATCAGATTGTTTCCATGGAGTTTGTTACTTCAACCCTTTAACTTAAAAATGGTCCATGTGGCTGGAAGAGAAAATGTATTTGCAGCTGCAATACCAAGGATGTAACATGTAAAGAAACTGGACATTTAAAACTGGTGTGAAAGGACTGATTTGAACTTTATTTATAAAGGAACTTTATAAAAGGGTACATTTTCATGTTAATACATGTATTTTGATATTGTAATTATAGATAAGGCAAAAATAGTAGGAACTGATTGGGAAATGAAACCGTCTTTTCAACTGTGACGCTTCATTTCTAAAAAATGGAGTAGATATTAGGAAATTGTTATAAAATGGAAAAAAATAAGGAATCCAGTAATTGGAAGTGTGTTCTGGTGGTTGCATGGTTAAAAGGAAAACAAGCTATTTTGAAGTGGAAATTGTAGAAAAGAGATTGGCTTTGTTAGTGGAACTAGTGTCTTGATATGCTGATTATCCTAACAACACTGTAAACAGATGTTTACCTAATTCAACCTGGTAATAGTGGAGAATAGAGGGTTAATGTTAAAGTGAAGATGGTAAAAGTTCAAAATAGAAGGGGGTCAATTTCCCACTTACATTCTAAAAATCAAATTCATGTATTAAAGGTAATTAAGAGTAACTTCGGAGAAGATTAGTTCAAATAAGGGAGGATCAAAAGGAAAAGCAGTACACCAGAGACAAGTTCACCTGATGCAAGGGAGCTATTTTGAGACTGTAACGCACAGCAAAAACTTTGTCCACTCCCACCAGGCTGTGGCTGGAGAAAGTCTGTTGGAGAAGTCAATTGTCTCTATCCTAAGTTGGAAGCAACTCCAAAAGATATAGGTGCTGTGTGTGGTAACTATTGCTGGATTTTGCTTGTAGTTTTAAAACCTATGGATTGTTGCTTAGGGAGGCTCAGCTCTGTGGTTAGGAAAATAGAAGGATTTGGAACTGGATAAATTTGAAGATTTCATTTATAGTCACTAATGCAGTTAAGTATATTTTTAGATGTCTTTCTTATGTTATTGTTTAATAGATATTTATTTTGGTTTAAAGTCATCATAAAAACATCTGGGACATCCTTCACTGATTTTCACAGCTTTCCTCACATTATGCCAATTTGCAAAATACAGTATAGAGCAGGCATTTCAAGTTTACTTTTGGGATTTGGAATTCTCTAGCATTTAACATAATCTGCGCTCTTAACAACTGTTAATCTTGTCTGGAAGAGCAGGAGGAGAGATTGGAAACAACAACAGCATTGGAGGAGGAGGGAGAGAGTGAGCAAGAGATGGGTACAGGCCGAATTGGAGACAGGAACATCAGTGGACTGGGCTGAGCTTGATAAAGGGATATGGAAACAGGATAGGCACAGGGCATGAAGATTGCAGCATCTGTGATGGATTATCACCATTGCATGGTCGGATTGACAACTTGGTTTCAGGTATATTCACTATATAATTCCAAATCATATGTAAAGGCCATGAAGTTAATATGATGAACACATGGCAACCAAATGCATTTGAGGGAATCCAGCCATTCAGTAAAAGCTCTCTGCTCTGTTCAGTTGATTTTTTTTCCCTTTCTGTAGTATAAGTAGTGAAATGTTGCCTTTGTCTTTGTAAGCATCAGCATTTGCTTGGTATATATGAGCACTGCCAACTGTCTGATATGGAAGGTGTCTCTGGGATGGTTTTAAAAGCTCCGGCGTGATGAAAGCTTCATGCTGCAGTGAATCTTCACTGATACAGGAGCAACTGTCCCTGATCCAGAAATTGTTTGCAGATCACTGTGCAGCAGATGGCACAACTCCCTGGCAGCCTATCTTGGTGATCAGAGATGGCAAAGACAGCTCTTCCAAGAGACTACTGGGACGTGTATAGAGTGGGGGGGGGGGGGGTTTATTAATGCAGGTCCTGAAAATGATGGGTTGTTTTTAATTTGTTGGCCCTCACGAATGCCTCCCATCTCAATTTCCCCTACTCCTGAAGGAACCCCGAAAGGGGTAACCCTTTTCACTGAAAGATCAGCAGCAAGATAGAAGCATAGGTAAGGGAAACTAGAACTAGGGGGCATAGCCTCAAAATAAGGGGGAGCAGGTTTAGGACTGAGTTGAGGAAGAACTTCTTCTGTGAATCTGTGGAATTCCCTACCCAGTGAAGCAGTTGAAGCTACCTCATTGAATATTTTTAAAGCAAGGATAGATACATTTTTGAACAGTAAAGGAATTAAGGGTTATGGTGAGCTGGCGGGTAAGTGGAGCTGAGCCCACAAAAAGATCAGCCATGATCTTATTCGATGACCGAGCAGGCTCGAGGGGCCAGATGGCCTACTCCTGCTCCTAGTTCTTATGTAACCAAGAATGGCAAAGTGTTGGCTGGGAAAAAAATGCACAACTGGAGGACCACCCAGCAAAATTAAAATGGAGTAATGTGGACTTCATCTGTCTGCAAGAGGCTTAATATAAGCCTGATCTTGCGTTTAACTATACTCGCTTTAATGACTGAGATTCGTGTTGTGGACAAAGCTTGTTCAAACAGGCAAAATCTAGTCTTACAATTAGTAACATTATCGTACTGAAATAAATCCATGCATGGCTGTAGCTCATTACATGTCCTCTCCTCTAAACATTGGGTACCCAGTTATGTACAGCTGACACCCAATGCTCTCGGCTATCCCCTTACAGAGTTACCCCTTTGCTGTCTTCAGTTACTATAGCTGTACATTCCCATCAGTAACTACCAGCATTGTATGAGCTTGTAATATGTCGCTGTTGCTAATGGAAACTAAATCTTGTACCTTCATTTAAACGAACTAAAAAATGAGCAAGATATATAAATACAGGTTACCCGAAGACTAGCATTCCTGGTTCCATGAGATCACCTGCTAATCTCACAGCAGCATCTTATATTTATTTGGCACTTTTAATTTAAAACACATCCGAGTTGCATCATAGAGGTTTTTTAAAAAAAATATGGGTGCCAAGGCAAAGAAGGAGATGTTAGGATTGGTGGAAGGGATTTTGAAAAGGGTCTGAAAGGTGTAGTGGGATGTGGTGTGGAAGAAGGGAGAGAGAATGGTGCAGTGGGCTCGAGCGGCTGAATGGCTTAATCCGCCCATAATTGCTTATGTTCGTTCTCATGTTCCAGTAAGTTGGATTTAGGCAGTTGAAGACATAGTTGACAATGCTGGGCTGAAACATAAGAGGCCAGAGTCAGAGGAATGGGGAGTTTGTGGTGGGTGAAGGGGAGGATGGGGTGGGGGTGCTGCAGGGCAGGCAGTGGTTGAGGGCCTGAAGGAGTTTGCAGCGATAGGAAAGAAAGTGAATGAAGGATTCAAAGCACAAGTTTGACATTTTCAATTTGACCTGGGAGCCAATGTTGGCCAGTGAGGTCAAGGATAATGGGATTTATGGGATAGGAGATGGAGAGCATGATTTAGATGAGATGAAATTTGTGGAGAATGGAGATTGGGAAACCAGTCAGGGAAACATTGAAATAGTTGCTTTCTCCATGTAAAAGAATATATCAGAACATTTTTCAAATTGTGAGGACCTTTCATGTCAGTTCCCTTATCAAAACCACTGCCATTTTCTCTTAGCCCCCTGCTCCATCAGTCTTCACCCTAAGTGATTTCTACTTACCCCTTACCTCTCTTGCCTCTTTGATCTCATTGTCTTTTGGTACTCGTTCAATTTTGCCATCCATTAAAGCTCCCACAGAGATGTCCTTGGACACCCGCTTAGTCTTGTTATCTTTTGTGGCTGATCTGCACCTAAGGATCTTGATCACTGATGAGTCAAACTTGGAATAATCTCTTGTTTCCATTGCCATGTATATTCTTGTAGTTCAACCAGCTTCACATTTCTCATCACTCATCGTATCAAAAAAATAAATCCTCCACCCCCTTAAAAAAACATATTCCCAACTCCCTCTTCTTCGACCTTTGACTCATCACGAAACCTTTGTTATTGCTATGTTAATTGCTCCCTTACCCCTGTATCCAACAAATCAATCACTGGCGCTGTCTCTATTCCTTTTCCTGGTACAGACTTTTGCCACCAGCTTTGTTTCTCTAGTCACTGGAACACACAAAATGCACTTTGATCCAGTCACCAATCAGCAGATCTGGATTAACATTAAGCACTAAGATGTCTCATCCCTCTCAGCGAAAGCTGCCGATTATTCTACGGATTGTCTTGAGAGGGCGATATATCCCAGGATCCTTTCTGTTCATGACCAACCATCTCCTTAAACTCTTCTCCTCCACCCGGACATGCTCACTACATATATCCAATGAAATGTGGAGTCAGTTGGGATTAAAATATTTGTATCTCCACTGGTTTCCTCCTGGAAAATGACAGATACATTTTTGGAAATCTTTGAAGGATTGCAATTCCCATTGTGCTATAGATATTAGACTATCTACTTCATTCTGAATTGGGAATTGCATTATTATTAATACTACCATGACTACTCAAACAACTTGCATTTATCTGACAGAGTTAACATGTAAAAATGTCTCAAGACCATTTACAGAGGCATGAGGGGAAAATGGTCATTGAACCAAGGTAGATTGTTTTGGAGAGGTTGTCAAGAACAGTTGTACAGTGGGTACAACTAATTGGGAAATGAGGAGAATCCATAATGCTAGATTTGTGTATTTTATCTCACATTCAGTTTTGTGTTTGAGTTATATAATGGCATCAGAATCTCCAATCAATTTCTATCTTATTACATCAAAATAAGATTGTTAGCACTGCTGACTCAGCTCCAGGGACCCGGGTTCGATTCCTGGCTTGGGTCACTGTCTGTGTGGAGTCTGCACATTCTTCCTGTGTCTGCGTGGGTTTCCCTCCGAGTGTTCCAGCTTCCTCCCACAGTCTGAAAGACGTGCTGGTGAGGTGCATTGCCGTGCTAAATTGTCCCTCAGTGTACCTGAACAGGCGCCGGAGTGTGGCGACTAGGGGATTATCATAGTAACTTCATTGCAATGTTAATGTAAGCCGACTTGTGACACTAATTAATAAATAAAACTTAAAACAAAATGAATCCTCAATAATGCAATTTAGATAGCCACACAATTTCTGGGTGCTTATAGCAGTCACTCATTTTTCCAATTGCATAAAACAGATATCTAAGGGTAGGGCTGCTAGCAAGTGCTGTTAATAGAAGTGCATGTCAAGAGCTGTATAGTAAACCTTGGAGCAATATTTCTGAGTCCTTATTCATGCTTTTTAGTTCCTTTCATGTTTCCACTTAACCATTATATTGGCTGATTTGCACTATTGCCCAATCACGGTGCTTGTATGTGTGATTTGCTTCTGAGTCTGACAATATATTGCTGATACCTTTGAATTTAGGGTTACAATTTGGACCAATGGCAATTACCTTGAATAGTAACGGAACGGAGTGGCGTGCAATCAGATATACCTCATGAAAATTGTTGCATTTTATGTTCTAAATCCGATAAGAAATGGGAAAGATACTGTGCAGTGAAATGGCAAAACCTGTCAATGAAATAATTCATTTGTTACTGCAGACTGTAAGAAGAATAAAATGCTCACTGAAGCCTCTTATTATATGAAGTAAGAAATGAAATGCATTTATGGAGTATTTTTTAGAAACCCAACAATGATCTTCAGCTGATGAAGTCACTTTGAGATAGTCACTCGGTCGTATAGAAATTGAGAATTGCTGAAAAAAGGGACACGTTGTAAGCTCTTTGTCTTGCACTCATCAGAACAGAAACAACGGCTGTGATTTTTCACTCCCGCTTTTGTCGGTGACGGGAGCAGAAAATCTCAGGCGAAGTCCAAATCGCGTTTCAGGCCAATGTAAATGTGTGATGTGTCCCTGCCCTCCGCCAGTGATGTAGCATCTTTCCCATCATTTTCAAACACTTGCATATAATTATCAGGCCTCTATGCCTGAATCATCCCCCCCTACACCCCCGCCCCACCCTGTAAGGAAGTCCATTCATGTCCATGTGAGGGCAGACTGGTGTGATTCCTGACTGATCTCCCAAGGCATGCTGACGTCCAAGAGGAGCTCAGGTGAGTGCATTGCTCAGGGGGGAGAGGGCCATGCCCAGATACTATCCTGAAACTACTCTCTGGCACAGCTCAGGCACAGCAGTGGGGACAGTGCCAGGGGCAGTGTAGGGTGGGTGCATGGCGGATGCATGGGGGGAAGGGGGTTGGGATTTCCATGTGAACTAATGTGCACCAGCGTGGCTTTAAAAATGGTGCTCTGATCTTCAAAATCCTAAGTTGCGTGGGGGGGGCAGCTCAGTCATAGTCACCAATATGACATCATGGGACCTACCCCTTGCTGTTCTTTTTTCCTATGTCCCAAACGATATGGCGGAGAAAACTGTCACTGGTGCTGGTGGTTTCAATGCTGCTTTCCCTGCTCATTAGCAGTCATTGCTGAATTTAGAATCATAGAATCCCTATGGTGCAGAAGGAGGCCATTTGACCCAACGAGTCTGCACCAACTCTCTCTGACAGAGTTTCTTACCCAGGCCCTTTCCCCCAACCTATCCCGATAGCCCCACACATTTACCATGGCTAATCCATCCAACCTGCACATCTTGGGATACTAAGGGGCAATTTAGCATGGCCAATCTACCTAACCTGCACATTTTTGGACTGAAGGAAAAAAACCAGGGCACCCGGAGGAAACCCATGCAGACATGGGGAGATCATTCAAACTCCACACAGAGTTTGACCCAAGGGAAAATTCTGCCCAAGAATGCCAAATTTCAACGGGAGCAAAAATTTATACTGCATGAGAAAATGTGCTGATTGGGTGGTAAGTCTAAAGCCAGATGTGATTCTGCGATTAGGCAGCACTTGCTGAACACAGAAAGAAGTCATCCAGCCCCCGAGTCTGCACTGACTGTCCAAAAGAGCATCCAGACCCAGGCCGTCCCCTCCACCCTATCCCCGTTACCCCACCTATTTACCACGACCAATCCATTTAACTTGCACATTTTTGGACTGTGGGAGGAAACCGGAGCACCCGGAGCAAACCCATGCAGACACGGGGAGAATGTGCACACTCCACACAGACAGTGACCCAAGGCCGGAATGGAACCCGGGTAACTGGCACTGTGAGGCAGCAATGCTAACCACTGTGCCATCGTGCAGAGTCTTGTGCTCTGTGAGCAAAAGAAACATGTTTAGGCATTGCACCTTCTCTGAATTAAACAAAAGGCGGGCAATCGTTCCCTAGTGTATTCTGCATGGAAATGCCTTGAGCAATCAGAGGCAAATTGCCAAACCATCAGCACCCTTTCCTCAAGCAGTATAAATTGTTCGTTTTGAAATTTGGTATTCTTGTGTCTCGTTTTTACAGCAATAATTTTGGAATTTAGTTGTTACAATGCAGGAATTAAAGCAACCAATTTATACACAGCAAGCTCCCATAAACAGCAATAAACATAAATGATCCAATCAGCTGTTCTAGGTGTTGGTTGAGGAATAACTATTGGCTTCCTCACCTGCTTGTCTTTGAATAGTAGCATGGGATTTTTAACATTCATTTCAGGGCAGATTTTTCAGTAACTTTGTTACTGAAAGACATTCTCTCAGTACTACCATGACATGTGTTATGATCCCAATTATAACTTTTTAAAGTTAAAGTTTCTTTATTAGTCACAAGTAAGGCTTACATTAACACTGCAATGAAGTTACTGTGAAATTCCCCTAGTCGCCACACTCCGGCACCTGTTCGGATTAATGCACCTAACCAGCACGTCTTTCAGACTGTGGGAGGAAACTGGAGCACCCGGAGGAAACCCACACAGACACGGGGAGAACGTGCAGACTCCGCACAGACAGTGGCCCAAGTTGGGAATCAAATCCGGGTCCCTGGTGCTGTGAGGCAGCAGTGCGAACCACTGTGCCACCGTGCCGCCCCCTGGAAAAGCCCAGGATGGACCCCTGGCTCAAAAGACCATAATTTTTACTTTTCTTTGTAAAACATGGAGGAACAGAGTCCCAGGACCACTAATTAGTTTTATCAACAAGAAAAAAACATTTATTAAACATGTAAAATTGGATTATGATACAATACTCCTTTAGGTAAAAGGTAAAGTCGCCATAGTCCCAGATGACACTTTGAGGGGGAGAGCTGACTGGTGGTAGTTTAACCTGAGGGTCACCACATCTCAGGCGAGAGGCAAGATTGAGAAGGCGGGGCCTTCATGAATAACCTCAGCCAATACAGGAATTGAACCTCTCATTGAGAACTCATTCATTAGTCGATAAGAAATTGGCCGCACTGCAGTTTCTGAGAATAAAGGTTATCAATAATGTCATCGAATAGTTGTTTGAGGAGCAGAGCGGCAAACTGAATCAGATAGGGCAATTTAGAGTTTGTTGGAACAAGCATGTCAAAGAAGGCCATCCTTTCTGCAATTTGAAGTTGGGTGCCTATTTATCTTTAAATGAGACAGGGATCTCACAGAACATCTCTTAGGACATTGATAGTGAGGAATGGATGTAAAAGCAACCCTCTGTAGCTGGGTACCTTAAGCAAAAAAGAGAGAAAACTTAGGCTTCAAGTGTGTGCATGCTATTCATTTAGTGAATAGCATGTGACCTAAAGTCATGTGACCTAAAGCATCCTACATAGGGGATAAGGTGGTGAAAATCCTGAGGATGTGTGCCCTTTACTGGAAGAATTATTCTCATTTAAGAAAAAACACAGGAAGGGACTTTTATTTCTTATAGATTGCAAGATATTCTTAGTGAAGAATAAGTCAATGCCATGACATTGAAGTAAAACAATACATGGTATTGAACACCCAAGTTACATTAATAAGTCCTGAAGGTGCGGAGGGAAGGAAACCACAGGCTCTACTAATGGCAGACAGACCACCACTCAGTGAAAATGAGCTCCTCGTTTACAAAAGCCAGTATTGACGGTGCTGTAAGTAAGTGCACCATGAAAGGAAAGCTCCTGCTTGGAAATATACCTCACAACCCAGCAGCCAAATAAATCACAATAAAGGAGCTGCGTCTGATTACAGTGCAAAGGAGAGAAGAGCATTCCAAGTTCCAAATGGAAAATGAAAACCTCAGGAGGAGAGGCTGCATACCACTGCGAGAAAGTCAACAAGCAAGAGAGGCCTTCATGATTCAGATTTCTCGTTGCAAACTTCAGTTTCTCAGCATGGGTTGAATAAGCAGCACTGAACTTGGAGGAATGGCTATTCACCATATCCAGGGCACACTGATCCAAATTGTCTCTTTATCAATCATTAATTTCCTTCAGTTTAGATGAAGGACATAATTAAAGACCACACGCACACCGGACATACTCTCTTCCACCTTCTTCCGTCGGGGAAAAGATATAAATGTCTGAGGTCACGTTACCAACCAATCAAGAACAGCTTCTTCCCTGCTGTCATCAGACTTTTGAATGGACCTACCTTGCATTAAGTTGATCTTTCTCTACACCCTAGCTATGACTGTAACACTACATTCTGCACTCTCTTGTTTCCTTCTCTATGAACAGTGTGCTCTGTCTGTATAGCACGCAAGAAACAATACTTTTCACTGTATGCTAATACATGTGACAATAATAAATCAAATCAAGTTAAATCAATGAAGGTACTCCACTGCTAGGTCCCTCATGATAGGTTGGTACAAAAGGTTAAATCACACGGGGTCAAAGGTGAACTAGCGAGAGGGATTCAGAACTGGCTTGGCCATAGAAGTGGAGATGCCGGCGTTGGACTGGGGTGAACACAGTAAGAAGTCTCTTTAACCTGGTGTTGTAAGACTTCATACTGCGTTGGCCATAGAAGACAGAGAGTAGCGGTGGAAGGGTGTTTTTCTGAATGGAGGTCTGTAACTAGTGGTGTTCTCCCCAGGAATCAGTGCTGGGACCTCTGTTGTTTGTAATATATATAACTGACTTGAAAGAAAGCGTAGCTGGTCTGATTAGCAAGTTTGCGGATGATACTAAGATTGACGGAGTTGCGAATAGTGATGAAGATTGTCAGAGAATACAGCAGGATAGAGATAGGCTGGAAAATTGGACGGAGAAACAGCAAATGGAATTTAATCCGGACAAATGCGAGGTGCTGCATTTTGGTAGATCCAATTCAGGTGGGAGCTATAAAATGAATGGCAGAGCCATCAGGAGCATCAACACACAGAGAGATCTGGGAGTACAGGTTCACAGATCCTTAAAAGTGGCAGCACAGGTGGAAAAGCTGGTGAAAAAAACATGTGGCATGCTTGCCTTCATCGGCCAGGGCATCGAGTATAAAAGTTGGCAAACTATGTTATAGTTGTATAAAATGGTGGTTAGGCCACATTTGGAATACTGTGTCCAGTTCTGGTCACCGCACTATCAGAAGGGCGTGGAGATTTTGGAGAAAGGACAGAAAATGTTTACCAGGATGTTGTCTGGCTTGCAGGGTATTAGCTATGAGGAGAGATTGAATAAACTGGGATTGTTCTTCCTGGGAAGATGGAGGCTGAGGGGCGACCTGAAAGAAGTTTATAAAATTATGAGGGGCATAGATAAGGTGAATAGTTGGAAGCTTTTTCCCAGGGCAGAAATGACAATCACAAGGGGGTACAAGTTCAAGGTAAGGGGGGAAAGGTTCAGTGGAGAAATGCGGGGAAAGTTTTTTTACACAGAGGCGGGTGAGGGCCTGGAATGCACTGCCAAGTGAGATGGTTGAGGCAGTTACGTTAGCCACATTTAAGATTTATCTGGATAGACATATGAACAGGCAGGGTATAGAGGAATACAGGCGGTTGGTCTAGATAGGACAACGTGATTGGCGTCGTGGGCGAAGGTGTAGCCTCATTGACGCCCTATACAATAGTATTAACACATTCCTATTCCGAAACTCAAATCCTCTCGCTATGAAGGCCAACCTACCTTTTGCCTTCTTTATTGCCTGATGTACCAGTGAGCTTACTCTCAGTGACTGATGCACGAGGACACCAAGGTCTCGTTGAGTATCCACCTCTCTCATAATTTACACCCATTCAAATAATAATCTGCCTTTCTATTTTTGCTATTAAAGTGGATAATCTCATATTTATCCACATTATACTGCATCTGCCATGCAGATGTCCACTCACTCAGCCTGTCCAAATCACACTGAAGCATCTCTGCATCCTCCTCACAGCTCAGCCTCCTACCCAACTGTGTACCATCTGCAAATCTGGAGATAATACATTTAGTTCCCTCTTCCAAATCATTAATACATAATGTGAACAGTTGGGGTCCTAGCACAGATCCTTACACCCATATCCCTTGATCCCCTTTGCGCCAAGATCTATATCTAACTGCTTCTTGAAAACATACAATGTTTTGGCCTCAACTGCTTTCTGTGGTAGTGAATTTCACAGGCTGATCACTCTCTGGGTGAAGAAATTTCAACCCATCTCTGTCCTAAACGATCTACCGTGTATCCTTCTTGCATCTACCCAGTCTAGCCCGGTTATAATTTTATAGCTTTCTATGAGATCCCCCCTCATTCTTCTAAACACCAGCAAATATAATCCTAATCTCTCCTCATATGTCTGTCCCACCATCCCAGGAATCAGTCTCACTATTAAAGGCCAACATACCATTTGCCTTCTTTACTGCCTACTGCACCTGCATGTTTACTTTCAGTGACAGATTTACGAGGACACACAGGTCTTGTTATGCATTCTCCCCTCTTAATTTATAGCCATTCAGATAATAATCGGCCTTGCCATTTTTGCTATCAAAGTGGATAACTTCACATTTATCCACATTATACTGCATTTGCTCACTCACTCATCTTGTCCAAATCATACTGAAACATCTCTGCATCCTCCTCACAGCTCACCCTCCCAGCCAGCTTTGTGTCATCTGCAAATTTGGAGAAGTTATATTTAGTTCCCTCATCTAAATCATTAACATATATTGTGAATGGGTCCTAGCACTAATTCCTGCGGTACCCCACGTGTCACTGTTTGCCATTCGGAAAAATACCCATTTGTTCCGACTCTTTGTTTCCTGTCTGCTGTCTATCCATCTCAATACAATACCCTCAATCCAATGTGCTTTAACTTTACATGCTAATCTCTATGTGGGACTTTGTCGAAGGCTTCTGAAAGTCCATTCTCACACATTGCATCCCCCCCAATTCTCTTCTTGTACAGAATGGTGCACTAAGGCAGACTTTTGTCTGTTTCCATAGCTAGTCATTCATGGAACAGGGCATTCATCTGTCACCAGGGGCTTATAGCTTGAGGGACATCACTCCACATCAGGTGTGGCTGACCAGGAGTGTCTCCTGCTCTTACCATTAGCATGCTGGAAAGATTTTGCAGGTCGACACTCAACCTGTTTGACGGCGTTATGAACGCATCTTCCTTGGCCATCAAATCCTTGGGTGGGACTCGAATCAGGAGCTTCTAGCTCAGAGGCAGGGACGCTACCCATTGTACCACAAGACCTTCAGCATACATTGCTGCTACTGACCACATCATGGATAGGGTGGGAAGATTTCCTCCCTCTCAAAAGTCATAAACTTTTCCCTTTAGAATAATTACAATTCAACTAAAAAGAGCAAAATCTTTCCACATTGTCGATGAGCTTGTTAACCGGTGGGAATTTCTCTGGAGGCACCCCCGATCAGCTGTGGTATCTTTGGCAAAAATCCTCTTTACATGTTTATCCGGGGCTGTACTAGCCAATTGGGGGAAAACTCCTAGGAAATTCTGTCAACGCTGACCTAATGTAAACAAACCCCCCCCCCCCCCGCCCCCACACACACACCCCACTTTGTGTACATCTTGTTCAGTTCATCAGCCTTTCTCTCTGCCATCTAAAACAAAACTGCGGCTCCTGGCAGCTGGAAGAGTAATCCGCAAAAATAAATCCAGGAGAAGCTCAGTCCTGCTTTGCTGCTGAGAAAGAAATCTCTGACGTGGAAACAATCTACGTTTTGAAAGATGAAATGCTGTCTCCAAAGCAGTGCTGAAGGACTTTGCAAACATATGGGGCTGGAAAAAATTAAGAAACTCCTGGCATCAAGTGACACCACCATGTTGTAATACCCAGATGTGTAATGTAGAACATATGAGTTTCAGAGAGGCCTCTCATCCAAACACTTGCAATGAACCCGTGATGTACTGAAAGAACATCCAATCCTTCATAAATCTGCTGGACCTGGTGGCTTCCTGATTTTATATATGTAAACTTAACTTGAAAGAAAGGAAGCGCCACATCCCAAATTCTAGTGAGTGTCCTTTGCCAGAATTATGTGTAGAATTAAGCCGGACTTTCTGATGTAAGCGTATGCAAACATCAAAGGAGCTGTGAATATATCTTTACATGGAACCCGATACATTATAGATCAAAACGCTCTTGCGAATGCACAAATTAAGCCGAAAAAAACCCTTTAACTGCTCAATTAGCCCTAGACAGTCCAATGTGAAAGAATCTCAGTATTGAAAAACGGAAGCTGTATTTAATTCTAGTTTGATCAAATGTTTATTTTCTCTCCTCTGGACGTAGAAACAGGAGTAGGCAATTCAGCCCCTTGAACCAGTTCTGACACTCAATTAGATCATGGCTGATCTCATCTCAACTCCATCTATCTTGGTTCTTTAATCCTTAATTTTTGGTTGATTTAGCCACAGTAGCTTTGGAAAAGAGAGTTCCAGCTTTGCATTATTCTGCGTGTGTGGTGAACCATCGTTGGTTACCACTGGGGGTTGTTATTATGTTACTGTTGGGCTAGGGTGTTGTTACTGTGGGGGTTGTACAATGTTGTTGGGTTAGGGTGTTTACCTGTTATAAGTGTTATCATGGCACATCCCGGTGGGGCCCCGCCTCCGGTGGCGAGGTATAAGACCCTCTGCTCCGGCAGGACCCCTTCAGTCTGAACTGGTGTATTCGTGTTAGTAGTTCCATTGTTACACAATAAAAGCCTTCAATATCGAAGCCTTGGTTCCACGTGCTTGATTGTCGCGCATCAATTTTATTGTGTAACAGAAAACTCTCAGCTGTACAAAAAAGAGTATGGAACAGATCTTAAAACCAGATCGTCTGGCGCTGGACCCACGTGCGGTCGGTGCCGCTAACACCTTCGACCACTGGTGGAAGTGTTTCGAAGACTACCTGGCTGCCTCTGTAGCTATCACTACAGACAGTGACAAACTCCAAGTCCTCCACGCAAGGGTAAGCGACACGATTTATCTCGCGATTCGTGCGGCTCCCACTTACCCGAGGGCCGTCGAGCTCCTGAAGAAACGATACACGAAACCACCCAACGAGATACACGCTCGTTACCTCCTCGCTACACGACGTCGGCAGTTGGGCGAAACCATGGAGGACTATGCCAATGAGCTCCTGCAGCTTGCCAGGGGTTGCGATTGTAAAGACGTATCAGCCGAACAATATATGTACGACCTCGCCCGAGACGCGTTCGTAGCAGGGGTAGGGTCCTCGTACATCAGGCTTAAATTGCTGGAAAAGGGGAACCTCGACTTGACCCAAGCAATGGAGATGGCTGAGATGCTGGAAGCGGCGTCGAAAAGCTTGGCGCTGTACCCCGAGGACCACGTGCAGTCAACGTGGCAGGAGCAAGCTCAGCTCCCTCCTCGCCCCGCTAACCCGCGCTCCCAGATCGATCCGACGACGGCGGCAGCTCCAGGTGGCCAGCGATGCTATTTTTGTGGTGGGGCCAAGCATCCACGGCAACAGTGTCCGGCAAGAACGGCAACCTGCAGCCAGTGCGGTAAAAAAGGCCACTACGGTAAAGTCTGCAGGTCGAAGTCTAAAAACGGCAGTGCAGCTTGTAACACTCCAGAACGGAGACAATCTCCTTCGGCGTTGCAGTACCCACGAGGTCCGACCACGTGCGAACCCAGGACGGCGCCATCGTGGCTGACGGAGGAGGAGGAAGACCACCAGGAGTCGCTGCGTTTGGCGCCCTCGCCCACGTGCGATTCATGGGGGCGGCCATCATGGTCCACGACGACTAGGAGCGACCAGCAGGGGTCCTCAGCATCAACATCGGCGGCATGCAGTGACGCCCAGGGGCCAACGGTGGCGTCGATCTCCCTGGACCAGACTAAGCACCACAGGCTTGAGAATTCCATGATGGATATAAAGGTAAATGGTCGAACTGTGAATTGTCTGTTTGACAGTGGGAGCACCGAAAGTTTCATACACCCTGAAACTGCTAAAAGGTGTGGACTCCGGGTTCTCCCTGCCAAGCAGACAATTTCCATGGCATCACGGTCCCGGTCTGTACCGATCCAAGGACGATGTATGGTAACTCTTGAGGTACAGGGCACAATTTACGAGCAATACAGGCTCCTTGTGTTACCTCACCTTTGTGCGCCAATTCTCCTCGGACTAAATTTTATGGTCCACATGAAGAGTGTGATCCTACAGTACGGTGGGCCACTCCCTTCACTGGCAGTAGGGAATCAGCCGCAGCCTCCAAATTGCCCAAAGCGCCCCGCATGCAATCTTTCCACTCTGAAAATCACTACACCATCCCTCTTTAAGAATCTGGTACCAGGCTGCAAGCCCATCGCTACTAAAAGTAGGCGTTACAGCGCTGAGGACCGGATCTTTATTAGATCTGAGGTTCAGCGGCTCCTCAAGGAAGGGATCATACAGGCCAGTGCTAGTCCGTGGAGAGCGCAGGTCGTGGTAGTCAAAAGCGGGAACAAACCTCGGATGGTCATCGACTACAGTCAGACCATTAATCGTTATACGCAGCTGGATGCGTATCCTCTCCCGCGCATTTCTGATATGGTCAATCAGATTGCGCAGTACCGAGTGTTCTCTACCATAGACCTTAAGTCCGCCTACCATCAACACCCCATCCGCCCAGAGGACCGACAATACACGGCTTTTGAGGCGGATGGTCGTCTATACCAATTCCTCAGGGTTCCATTTGGTGTCACCAATGGGGTCTCGGTCTTCCAGCGTGCTATGGACCGAATGGTGGACCAGAACGGGTTGCGGGCTACCTTCCCGTACCTGGATAACGTCACCATCTGCGGCCATGACCAGCAGGACCACAACACGAATCTCCAACACTTTCTGCGCACCGCATCTCGCCTGAACCTGACCTATAACAGGGAGAAGTGCGTATTCCGTACGCGCAGGTTAGCCATCCTCGGATACGTGGTGGAAAACGGGGTCATTGGCCCTGATCCAGACCGTATGCGCCCCCTTACTGAACTTCCCTTGCCCGCTAGCACGAAAGCACTGAGGAGATGCCTCGGGTTCTTTTCGTACTATGCGCAGTGGGTCCCCAACTACGTGGACAAAGCTCGTCCGCTCATCAAGTCCACGACCTTCCCACTTACGCCGGAGGCCCAATTGGCCTTCAAGGCTTTGAAAAGCGACATCTCGAAAGCCACAATGCACGCGGTGGATGAATCCATCCCTTTCCAGGTGGAGAGTGATGCATCTGATTTCGCCCTAGCCGCCACACTAAACCAGGCAGGCAGGCCCGTCGCGTTCTTTTCCCGCACCCTTCTAGGCCCCGAAATTCGGCACTCAGCGGTGGAGAAGGAGGCTCAGGCCATTGTGGAGGCAGTCAGACACTGGCGCCATTACCTGGCGGGGAAGCGATTCACCCTGATCACGGATCAACGATCCGTGGCGTTTATGTTCAGCAACACGCAGAGGGGCAAGATCAAGAACGATAAGATCTTGCGGTGGAGAATTGAGCTCTCCACCTATAATTACGATATTATGTATCGTCCAGGGAAGCTCAATGAGCCCTCGGATGCCCTCTCGCGTGGAACATGCACCATCATGCAGGAGGACCGCTTGAAGGCCCTCCACAATGATCTGTGTCATCCTGGAGTCACCAGACTCTACCATTTCGTCAAAGCCCGCAACCTGCCCTACTCGGTGGAGGATGTCAGGTCAGTGACGAGAAGCTGTCGGATTTGCGCAGAATGCAAACCACACTTTTATCGACCAGACCGGGCACAATTGGTCAAGGCCACTCGCCCTTTTGAGAGGCTGAGTGTGGATTTTAAGGGCCCCCTTCCCTCAACGGACCGGAACGTCTATTTCCTCAACATAATAGACGAGTACTCCCGGTTCCCGTTTGTTGTCCCCTGTGCGGACACGTCGACTGCCACCGTCATCAAGGCATTCAGTGAGCTTTTTACCCTGTTCGGGTACCCCTGCTATATTCATAGCGACAGGGGCTCGTCGTTCATGAGCAACGACTTGAGGCAATTCCTGCTCTCATTCGGGATTGCCTCTAGTAGAACCACGAGCTACAACCCTAGGGGTAACGGACAGGTGGAAAGGGAGAATGCTACAGTCTGGAAGGCTGTCCTACTGGCACTGAAATCCAGGGGCCTTCCAGTCTCCCGTTGGCAGGAGGTCCTTCCAAATGCGCTCCATTCTATCCGCTCCCTCCTGTGTACGGCAACCAATGCTACTCCCCACGAGAGGATGTTCTCATTCCCTCGGAAGTCGTCCTCGGGGATCTCATTGCCAGCCTGGTTGACGTACCCAGGACCCGTCCTTCTGCGGCGACATGTGAGGGCTCGCAGGTCCGACCCCTTGGTCGAACCGGTCCAACTCCTCCACGCCAACCCTCAGTATGCCTATGTGGCATATCCTGACGGGCGAGAGGACACTGTCTCCATTAGAGACCTGGCACCCGCAGGGGACGTAGCAACTCCTGTCGCTCCTATTCCCCCAGTCACGAATCCACTACTCCTCATTGCTTCCCCAGACGTGGCGCGGTCAGCACCGGGACCAGTGCATAACAGTTCTACTCCCATGTACAGCTTGCCTGAGACTCGGAGATCGGCGCCACCACCGAAGGTTCCAGGATCCCCTGCACCATCGCCTCACCAGGGCCAACCGGCCCGGGAGTCCTTGAGGGGACAGCCGGACGTTGTTTTGGAGAGAACGCCACCGCAAGCACCTGCTCCGGTTTCGCAACCGGTGTTGAGGAGATCACAGCGTCGGTGCAGTCCTCCAGACCGTCTGGACTTGTGAATTCTGTATATATGACCTGTTTTTTCTTGCACCCCGCCGCCTTTTGTTTTTAAAGGAGGGGTGAATGTGGTGAACCATCGTTGGTTACCACTGGGGGTTGTTATTATGTTACTGTTGGGCTAGGGTGTTGTTACTGTGGGGGTTGTACAATGTTGTTGGGTTAGGGTGTTTACCTGTTATAAGTGTTATCATGGCACATCCCGGTGGGGCCCCGCCTCCGGTGGCGAGGTATAAGACCCTCTGCTCCGGCAGGACCCCTTCAGTCTGAACTGGTGTATTCGTGTTAGTAGTTCCATTGTTACACAATAAAAGCCTTCAATATCGAAGCCTTGGTTCCACGTGCTTGATTGTCGCGCATCAGCGTGTGAGGAAGTAACTGCCTTTAGATGTCACCTCTCAACATTCCAGTTCTAATTTTTAAGGTTATGACTCATGTTTGGAATCTCTCATCAGAGAAAATAGTTTATCTCTATCAAATCCTTGAATCATATTTAAACACTTCAATTAGATTACCCCTCAATCTTTTATATTCAAGGGAATGCAAGCCTAGCCTGTGCTTTGAATCTGGTGACATTTAGTGGGAGCTTTGTTGTGGGCCTGAATTGTCACTGCTAATGTTACAGTGTCTGGGAACTTGACAGTCTGCAGGCACGAATTTCAATCTCAAGATTTTAACCATTTACTCCATCCTTTCCTGCCCATTGACAGGAATGGTGGTGAGAAGCGGTGGTGGAAGGTCAAAATATCCTTTCACTTGAAATATATTTTTATGAGATTTCTCACCTTTGTGTCAATGATGACTCCGACAAAGCTTTCTAGATTTAGTGAGACAGGCTCTCTCAAATGACAAAAGAATGCCGAACAGGCCTTGAAGCAGCTGATGTAGAATCTAAATGCCAAATGCACCATCTCCAAAATGTGGGTACATAGAATCCCTACAGGGCAGGAGGAGGCCATTCGACCCATCAAGTCAGCACCAACTCTGACAGAGTATCTTACCCAGGCCCGAACCATGTAACCCCACATATTCAACCCACTAATCCCTCCAGCCTATATATCTTGGGACACTAAGGGGCAATTTAGCATGGCCAGTCTGCACTTAACCTGCACATCTGGTCAGGTTGGGTTTGTCCTTAAGGGAAGTGGCTTGATTATTCAAGTATTATCATGAGTCTGCCTGTCTTCATTTTAAGAAGTTTAACAACTGTTGGACTTTAACCTGGTGTTGTTAAACTTCTTACTATGTTTACCCCAGTCCAACGCCGGCATCTCCACATCATGTCTTCATTTTAACAGTCATTCCATTTTTAACTTATTTTGGTTGGGTTTCCTGAGCCTTGGGAAATCTGGCAGCTGAAAGGAAGCGGGAAGGACTGAATACAGAAGGTAAGTGCCTTCAGCATGGTTTTTGGACCAAGAAGAATAGGAGAGATTTTTTCAGGACATTGGCCACTTTTTGCTCTCCAAAACCAAATGCCTCATTATATCTACCTGTTCTCATTGTATTTGAATGTCCTCCAAACTGTGAATCAAGCTGCTGTGGATGGGAACTAATGTTCCCTTTAATTTTTTTGGAGTGGGTTTGGTTAAATGCGCAGCCCCTTTAAAAGTTTTGCTTGGTGACACGCAGCTTTAACTTAGGTTACGTAGAACAGTACAGCACAAAACAGGCCCTTCGGCCCACGATGTTGTGCCGAGCTTTATCTGAAACCAAGATCAAGCTATCCCACTCCCTATCATCCTGGTGTGCTCCATGTGCCTATCCAATAACCGCTTAAATGTTCCTAAAGTGTCTGACTCCACTATCACTGCAGGCAGTCCATTCCACACCCCAACCACTCTCTGAGTAAAGAACCTACCTCGGACATCCTTCCTATATCTCCCACCATGAACTCTATAGTTATGCCCCCTTGTAATAGCTCCATCCACCCGAGGAAATAGTCTTTGAATGTTCATTCTATCTATCCCCTTCATCATCTTATAAACCTCTATTAAGTCTCCCCTCAGCCTCCTCCGCTCCAGAGAGAACAGCCCTAGCTCCCTCAACCTTTCCTCATAAGACCTACCCTCCAAACCAGGCAGCATCCTGGTAAATCTCCTCTGCACTCTTTCCAGTGCTTCCACATCCTTCTTATAGTGAGGTGACCAGAACTGCACACAATATTCCAAATGTGGTCTCACCAAGGTCCTGTACAGTTGCAGCATAACCCCACAGCTCTTAAACTCCAACCCCCTGTTAATAAAAGCTAACACACTATAGGCCTTCTTCACAGCTCTATCCACTTGAGTGGCAACCTTTAGAGATCTGTGGATATGGACCCCAAGATCTCTCTGTTCCTCCACAGTCTTCAGAACCCTACCTTTGACCCTGTAATCCACATTTAAATTAGTCCTACCAAAATGAATCACCTCACATTTATCAGGGTTAAACTCCATTTGCCATTTTTCAGCCCAGCTTTGCATCCTATCTATGTCATTTTGCAGCCAACAACAGCCCTCCACCTCATCCACTACTCCACCAATCTTGGTGTCATCAGCAAATTTACTGATCCACCCTTCAGCCCCCTCCTCTAAGTCATTAATAATAATCACAAAGAGCAGAGGACCAAGCACTGATCCCTGTGGCACTCCGCTAGCAACCTGCCTCCAATCCCAAAATTTTCCATCCACCACCACCCTCTGTCTTCGATCAGACAGCCAGTTACCAACCAATCGGCCAACTTTCCCTCTATCCCACACCTCCTCACTTTCATCATAAGCCGACCATGGGGGACCTTATCAAACGCCTTACTAAAATCCATGTATATGACATCAACTGCCCTACCTTCATCAACACACTTAGTTACCTCCTCAAAAAATTCAATCAAATTTGTGAGGCATGACTTGCCCTTCACGAATCCGTGCTGACTATCCCGGATTAATCCGCATCTTTCTAAATGGTCGTAAATCCCATCCCTAAGGACCTTTTCCATTAATTTACCAACCACCGAAGTAAGACTAACCGGTCTATAATTACCAGGGTCATTTCTATTCCCTTTCTTAAACAGAGGAACAACATTCGCCACTCTCCAGTCCTCTGGCACCATCCCCGTGGACAGTGAGGACCCAAAGATCAAAGCCAAAGGCTCTGCAATCTCATCCCTTGCCTCCCAAAGAATCCTAGGATATATTTCATCAGGCCCAGGGGACTTATCGACCTTCAGTTTATTCAAAACTGCCAGTTCATCCTCCCTCCGAACAAACATTTCCTCCAGTTGACTTGTCCATGGCCTGCATGGGGTCTCCTAGGTTGCTGCATGGCTGAAACACAGAGGGAACCTTTGGGAAACCTTGACAGAAAATCATTTAAAAGATCCCCACTGTTAAAAACTGCAGGACCTACATTCCTGTTCTGGGGTTCTTGATGCATGCATGGAAGTTGCCTCCAGGCCAAAATCCAGACCATTATTTGGAAGATCAAGTGGTCAATCTATGGAAAGGGGCGGCGTGGGGTGGAAACAGTGTTGATTCATTTAAATGCAAATCAGATGTATATTGATTCATTTCAGTAAATAGTAATTTGGCATGCAGCAAAGGAGTATATAATGTATGATAAGTATAGAGTTAAATCAAATTTGTTATAATCTCTGTAGAGACCAATAACTTTCAAAAAGATATTTGCAGTGACTGACTGGAAGGATCACACAAGAATTCAAGTTTTTAGACTGGAATAAACAAACTAAACGAACGAACAGACTAAAAGCTTCATTGCCTGAACACAAGTCATTAGTCAACTTATACTCTAAATTACAGAAAAGATCCCCCCATTTAACTTCAAAACGACCAAAATCCACCACCACAGTTCCACTTTATTCTGTTCTTTAAGTGTACACTTCATTTTTCAGGAACCAGCCCAAAGGTATCCTCAGCTCCCAATGTCTTGCTTCCTTTTCCCTTTTCCAGTTAAATAGCTTCTAATCCCTGACCTGAATTTCACGGTGAGGGTTAACCTGGAGATTCCTCCCTCAAGCCAAAGCTAGGAAAATCTTCCAACTTTATTGAAGTCTTCACGAGCTTGGTCTCTTCAGTCTGAGTGTGTGCTCCTACCCTCACTCTGCATTGGTGAACTTTTTTTTGTTTATTCATTCGTGGTACATGGGCGTCACTGGCTGGACAGCATTTATTGCCCATCCCTAGTTGCTCTTGACCTGCTAGGCCATTTCAGACAGCAGTTGAGAGTCAACATTGCGCCATGGTGGCACAGTGGTTAGCACTGCTGCCTCACAGTGCCAAGGACCTCACAGTGCCAAGGACCCGGGTCCAATTCCCGGCTTGGGTCACTGTCTGTGTAGAGTCTGCACATTCTCCCTGTGTCTGTGTGGGTTTCCTCCGGGTTCTCCGGTTTCCTCCCACAGTCCGAAAGACGTGTTGGTTAGATGCATTGACCTAAACAGGCACCGGAGTGTGGCAACTAGGGGAATTTCACAGTAACTTTATCACAGTGTTAATGTAAGCCTTACTTGTGACTAATAAATAAACTTTACTTTAAAAACTTTGCTGTGGCTTTGGAGTCACATGTAGGCCAGGCCAGGTAAGAATGGCAGATTTCCTTCCCTAAAGGACATTAGTGAGCCAGATGGGTTTTCCCGACAATCGACAATGATTACATGGTCATCAGGAGATTCTTGATTCCAGATATTTTATTTTATTGAATTCAAATTCCACGATCTGCCATGGCAGGATTCAAACCTGGGTCCCCAGAACATTAGCTGAGTTTCTAGATTAATAGTCTAGCAATAATACCACTAGGCCATTGCCTCCCTTAACAATGCCACCATCTCTCCAGCAGGTAGGTTTAAGAGGGAATTAGATGATTATTTGAGAGGAACAATCTGCAGGGACATGGCAGGAGAGTGGGATTAGGTGAAATGCTAATTCGGAGAGCTGCTGAGGACACAATGGGGTGACCGGCATCCATCTGTGCTGTAACAATTCTGTGGTATTTACAGTCGAAGGGTTGTCACAGTAATGGTCGAGCTGATTAGGGACCAAAATGGTGATGTATTGGTTGAGGCAGAAGACTTCCTGGAATGAGCTTTGCAGAATAACTCTGGGGGTTTTCACAGTAACTTCATTGCAGTGTAATGTAAGCCTACTTGGGACACTAATAAATAAACTTTAATAAACTTTCTGTGCTGCATTATGATTCAATGACTATGTCACTCCTCAGTCTTTTATTTTCTACAGAAAGTGATGGTTCCTCCTCAGTTTTTCCGAATTGATATTGTTGTGATCTGAGGAACATGTACCTTTAGGGAAACATATCATAATCATGACCACCTCATCAGGGTGTGATGTATTCTTCTCATGACTTGTTACTCAGTAGCAGTAGAGATCAGATATACTATACTTAGTTAACCCTATTTGCATATAGCCTTATCTTCAAATAAAGAGTCCACATTATTTATTCACCGATCCTTGTTGTATAATGGATACACTATCACTGAGAAGAAGAATGTAGCATGGTGGCAGCTTGGTTTTGAAGATTCGCCTCTGCAGAATAAAGCCTCACCCTTTCCATATCAAACAGAAGATAAATTGGTGAGAAAATGAAACAACTACAAAGAACTCACCTTGTGGAAGTGATCCTGCAGCTTTGTAGGAATCCTACACACTGAAACTTATTGCACCTCACTCCAGGCTACAGGCATCAGGTCCTGATAACATTGTTCAAATTTGGGAGGATTTAATCAGTATAAGTCTATCTGCTGTGAAGTCTAATCAGGCACAAAAATTAAATAGCTTATTCTGTCAAGTCTCACTTTAAGCAGAATTTACAGATAGGAGAGACTCCATGATTGCTGCTTGCTGTCCTTACGGGAGGTCAAGGAAAAGTTAAAATCTGCAAACTGGGCTGGGAAGCAGAATCCATGATGTGGAGATGCCGACATTGGACTGGGGTAAGCACAGTAAGAAGTCTCACAACACCAGGTTAAAGTCCAACAGGTTTATTTGGTAGCATGAGCTTTCGGAGTGTTGCTCCTTCCTCAGATGAGTAAAGAGTTCTGTTCACAAATAGGGCATATATAGACACAAACTCAATTTACAAGATTATGGTTGGAATGTGAGTCTTTACAGGTACAGACAGTGTGAATGGTGAGAGGGTTAAGCACAGGTTAAAGGGGTGTGAATTGTCTCCAGCCAGGATAGAATCCACCCAATACCAGCGCCTAAAAGCCAGAAAAAGCCTGTTAAAAAAACCTTTGTCACTGTTTCATTTTACTTTTGAAGCCCACAGTTGCCATTCACACCCAAAATCATTCTTTTGTGGGCAGAGCTTTAGACCACCTGGGAAAAACCAGAAAGAACTCAGCAGCGCTGCCTTTGCAGTCAAGCAGGAATCTATGACCAGTTAAGGCAATGGTTACTAAAGGTACTGCAACTCAGAGCTAAATGGAGAAGAGCTGTCAAAACAGCCCAAGTCACTGTCAATAGTCTGAGCTGGCATTACAAGTCCTGCAAAAAGCTGACCACAACATTTCCAACACTTAATTGGAAGGCAGTGGATCTCCTATCAGAGCTCACATTGCTCTGACAACAAGCTGTGTTTGCTGGGCCTCAATATCTACAAAACAGATAAACAAGCCATTAAAATTAAAATTACTATAGGCATCGCAAGCCTCTACAGACTGAAGATGTCAGGTCTGTCAACAATTGATGGTCAATTATGAGGGAAGCTCAGCTTCCGAATACACTGGGCAGAATTTTACCAGCATGTCCGCCCAAGGTTCATACAATCCTGCCTGAGGCCAATGGAGAATGCTGTTCTGAGCTTCGCCCGCCCCCAGAATCGGGGAGGGTGTGCCAGTAAAATTCCGGCTACTGTCTGGAACTTGTTTTTCAAACAATAACTGACAGAGACCATTGATCTTCATAAGTAAATGCAGAGACAAGGGACATGGATATGACTTTATAGTGGCAGAGCTAGACAATAGAATAATTAAGCTTGTGATAGTATTGTCTCCAATGGAAGCATTCCAAAAAGACCTCATGGACCAACCCAAAGGTTACACTGTAGAAGCTGATGAAGTATGAAGCCATATTACTGGGTAGACAGAATCTCTGTATAATTCATCCACAATTGGCACTGTAGCCAGTGCAGGCATACCTAGTTAGCAATACAGGTGGTGTGGTCTCATATATGTACCCAGAAATTGCCCAGCTTTTAACATTGCACACAAGGCATGTCATACCAGAGGACATTGGAGGCACCAATGTAGAAAGCAAAGGCCGCCATAAGTGGTTCAATAACATGTGGAGCTATTCCAAAACCCGCATGGGTACAGCATTCCAACCAATCAAGAATGCATACCAAACAGTGTCAAGATCCATGGTCAGATGATGAGAATGAGGATGACCAAGATCATCAATATGCAAAGTGAGCCAACATTCAACACAGCGAACCACAAAGATAGTATTAGCACAATTTTACCAACAGAAGCCTTCGTCACCATCCAGAGCATATGTTCACAGATGAAGAGTCAGCATAGCTTTTATGGAAAAACTGGACATGGTGCAGGTGCAAACATCCTTCCATTCTGTACGCAGAAATATAAAGTCACCATAGTCCCAGATGACCATAGGCTGATCTCCCCTTTGAGGGGGAAAATTGATTAGTGGTGATTTAATCTGAGGATCACCACATCTCAGGCGCGGGTCAAGGTTGAGAGCGTGGGCCTTCATGAATAAGCTCATATTGAACCTGCGCTGCTGGCATCGTTCTGCATCACAAACCAGTCGTCCAGCCAACTGAGCTAATCTGACCCATGTACCCGCAGAATTGGTAAGTGATGATTGAACCAAACATTGCCAAACTCAATGTGCACAATGGCTCAGAGATTCCATCATTGGGATGCATTACACTCAAGTGTTGCTGCACCAACGCACCCTGGTTACCCCAGATATTTTGTACTGTGGAGACCAGTGGTCCATTTTTTACAGGCTTCCTGATGTGCAAGGAATTGTCCTCGGTCACCATTCATGGTATCATCAAGAGAATGGCCACAGGGAGAACCACTGGAAACTCCGTGCTTACACTGAGAGGCAATCAGCTAATCCTGCAATGCAGATCATTAGCCAACAGACAGTGTGGCACAGTTTGAATCGAATATGTATACCCATTCCCAAGGTGCACACTTTATTGTGCTGTGGAACCCATGTGGAATTACAATTCAGCAGACAAATGCGGACAAACCTCCCCGGTCATCACTCATCAATAGTCCCAGGAGTAAGTGATGCATTACTTGAAAAACAGGGGAAGTTGAAAGAAGCCCATGGCTGGCATGTAGGTAATGAATTACCCAATCTAAACATTGGAATCCAGCAGAAATCATCAGCATAAAACTAGAACCAAGATTGTATTAAGTACGAATACCAAACAGCATAGCAGTGTAATCAAGTCGATGCCAAATCAGAACAATACAGCAACCAGAAACACTGAATAATCCGACTGTGACTAGAGACGTTATTCTTAATAATGTTCACAGGTGGTGGAACGCAGGGTTGCCAAAATGGTGATGGGTGGGGCTGGAGTTGCAGGGCCCCAATAGGTGTGGTCAAAATCAGGAAAGCATGATGTCCCAGAAGTGAATGCTAAACCAATCACATTGAGAAAGTCCATTATGCATTTCTCAGCCATTTTGGATAGGGAAAGTCATACGAGTCCCATACGCAGAAACAACAGTTAATGATTAAGCTGTATTTCTTCCATCTTAGGTACTTTGACACATTTCATTGCACATGCCATCACATCTGGCTCCAAACATCAGTCAGTCAATTTTTTAAAGCATCTTCCCACTGGAGACAGTTTTTGGCACAGTAACTTGGTACTATTCTCAGCCAGGTGGCTATCGACTTACCTCTATCTTATATCGCATGGTATTCTGCCAAGTGCTTTACTTGCGCAGTTAATTTTTGTTCCTTATTATCACATGGCTAAACTATGCAGATCACATTACCATCCAGATGTTATTTGATTCCTCTCGCTGCTTTGTTACATGATGTGTATAGTAAGTTCCTGGAATCTTTCTTGAGCATCTGCTTTTGAAAGCATTCAGCCTTTCTCCAGCATATTGGTCTAATCCACAGTTCTGGCCCATACAGCAGCACAGCCAGGCCACTGTCAATCTACACGTTTCTTCTAATGTCAGTCATTTATTTATGTATATTATGAAGGAAATTGAATTGAAAGTGAAAAACTGCAGATACTGGAAACCTAAAATACAAACGGAAAATTTCGACAAACAAAACACAGTTAACGTCCCCACGAAGACCAACACAACACGTATTTCATAGATTCCTAAACATTTACAGCACAGAAGGAGGCCATTCGGCCCATCATGCCCACACCAGACTACAAAGATCTGACTACACGAATCCCACTTTCCAGCGCTTGGTCCATAGCCCTGGAGGTTATAGTGAATATCTAAGTACTTCTTAAATGTTACAGAGTTTCTGATTCAACCACCTTTCAGACAGTGAGTTCCAGATTCCCACCACCCTTTGGGTGAAAACATTTCTCCTCAACTCTTCTCTTAGCCTTCTACCTCACAGAATCATAGAATCATAGAAACCCTACAGTACAGAAAGAGGCCATTCGGCCCATCGAGTCTGCACCGACCACAATCCCACCCAGGCCCTACCCCCATATCCCTCCATATTTTACCCACTAATCCCTCTAACCTACACATCTCAGGACACTAAGGGCAATTTTTAGCATGGCCAATCAACCTAACCCGCACATCTTTGGACTGTGGGAGGAAACCGGAACACCCGGAGGAAACCCACGCAGACACGAGGAGAATGTGCAAACTCCACACAGACAGTGACCCAAGCTGGGAATCGAACCCAGGTCGCTGGAGCTGTGAAGCAGCAGTACTAACCGCTGTGCTCTTACCTTAAATCTATTGCCCGAGTTATTGACCCCTCTAATGGAAAAATTGCCTTCCTATCCATGCCCGCATAATCATACACACCTCTATTAAGTCGCCTTTCAAACTTTGCTGTTCCAAGGGAAATAGCCCCAGCCTTTCCAATCTTTCCTCATAGCTCAGACCCTCCCGCCTAGGCAGCATCCTAGTAAATCTCCTCTGTACCCTCTTCAGTGCAATCATATCTTCCCTATAAATTGGTGACCAGAACTGAATGCAACACTCCAGTTGTGGCCTAATCAGAGTTTTAAACCATTCCAGCATGACCTCCCCACTTTTGTATTCTATGCCTCGACTAATAAAGGCAAGTATCCCATATGCCACCTTAACAACTTTATCTACCTGCCGTGTCACCTTCAGGGATCTATGCATGTAGACTTCAAAGTCCCCCTGATCTTCAGTACTTTCCAGGGTCCTACCATTCATATAGTGTGATCCTTTGTCATGTTAGTCCTCCCCAAGTGTATTACCTCATGCTTTTTCTAGGTTGAATTCCATTTGCCACTACTCTGCCCACCTGACCAGTCCTCCTGCTTTTTATGGCTATCCTCCTCACTATTTACCACCCTACCAATATTTGTGTCATTCACTAACTTCTTGATCATACCCCTTACATTTAAGTCCAAATCATTACTGTACACCACAAATAGCAAAGGCCCCAGCTCCAAGCCCTGCAGAATTCCATTGGAAACAGACTTCCAGTTGCAGAAACATTCCTCTTTAATCACCCTCAGCTTACTGCCTTTCAGCCAGTTTTAGATCTAGGGGGCACCACTTTGCCTTGGGTGCCATGGGCCCTTATTTTCCTGACTAGTCTGCCATGAGGGATCTTATCAAAAGCTTTGGGACCCTATCACCTCTCTTGGTTTTTGGTTCATGATGGGGCCTCACAAAAGCCTCCTCCATACATTCATTCTGCAGGGGCCTTGGGATGGTCATCAGATGGGAGCCTCTCCCCGAAAGGCAGCCATGCCTCTGACAGGATCCGGTCAATAACCAACTTGTGGTATTGTACTGATGTTCAGGTGGTGACCGCACGGCTGCAGACCTCCTCTGCAACCTCTGTCCAGGCTTGCCTAGTAGGATGGATCCAGTTCTCCTTCCATCCCTTCGGGACTTCATGCCTCACCCTTGTAGCTTGGTGGAGACTCTACAGGGAGATATCACTAAAGTGTGGGACCACTTAATATCCATTATTATTCGTTCATGGGATGTGGGCTTTGCTGGCCAAGTCAGCATTCATTGCCTATCTCTTGAGAAGGTGGTGGTGAGCTGCCTTCTTGAACTGTTGCAGTCCATGTGATGTAGGTACACCCACAGTTCCATTAGGGAGGGAGTACCAGGATTTTGACCCAGCGACAGAGAAAGAAGGGCAATATATTTCCAGGTCAGGATAATAAGTGGCTTGGAGGGAATCTCCAGGTGATTGTATTCGCATGTATCTGCTGCCCTTGTCCTAAATGGCAGTGGTTGTAGGTGCGACAGGTCAGTTGGTGAGCTCCTGCAGTGCATCTTGTAGATAGTACAAACTGCTGCTACTGAGCGTCGGTGGTGGAGCGAGTAAATGTTTGTGGATGGGGAGCCAATCAAACGGGCTGCTTTGTCCTGGATGGTGTCAAGCTTCTTAATGTTGTTGGAACTGCACCCATCTAGGCAATTGGAGAGTAGTCCATCACACTCCTGACCTGGACCTTGTAGGTCAGGAGGTGAACAGACTTTGTGGACTCAGGAGGTGAGTTACTTGCCACAGGAGCCCGAGCTTCTGACCTGCACTTATAGCTTATATAGTGATCTAGTCTAGTTCAGTTTCTGATCAGTCTCAACCTCCAGGATAGTGGGTGATTCAGCGTTGGTAATGCCATTGAATGTCAAGGCGTGATGGTTAGATCCTCTCTTATTGGTGATGGTCATTGCCTGGCAATTGTGTGGTGCCAATGTTACTTGCCACTTGTCAGCTCAAGCCTGGTTATCGTCCAGGCCTTGTTGCATTTGGATATGGACTGCTTCAGTATCTGAGTAGTCACGAATAGTGCGGAACATTGTTCTCTGATGCCTGCACATCGCTACTTCTGACCTTATTGTGGAAAGAAGGTCATTGCTGAGGCAGCTGAAAATGGTTGGGCCTAGAATCTTGCTTCAGTGTCCCATTGAGCTCCTTGGGACTTCTGTACTGGTGGTCGGGTGCAGGGGTCTTCTATCAGCTTCAGGGGTCTTCTGCAATGTTTGTCATGTATGCGAGTCATAGAAAGCTGCAGTACAGAGGACTGGCAGGCCTTTGAATATGACACCAGCACCTGTCTTTGAGACAGCTGATGCTGCCATTAGCGTCTCTTTACTGGGCTCCATTCTTTAATTGGACAGTTTTGCCCCACACCTCTGGTTAGTTAATGGACCAACCATCGTGTAATCGTGCTCAGCTGGCTGCATGACTCTCGAGCAGAAGTGACACTTGCTTACAGATATTACTTTAATGTCTGTGCCAAGAAGGTTAATGCAACCTTTGTATTTTGTTGGATGAAATTTTCTGATTTTTGGCTTCCAGTGTTGAATAATACTCAACGAGAGCACAGGATGGAAGTTCTGAGGAGAGCAATTTTGATTTGATGACCATTAATGGATAATCATGTCCAGGATGTTAAATTTGTGCGTTTTGCCTGACGAGAACTCTCATGAGGAAGCAAATTGAAAAGTGAACCCCGTTTGGATTCTGCGTGAGGTGATTTGGTGGAAAGGTACATTTTAAGTTTTTCAGATTGTTTTAATTAATGAAGGATTTTTAAAAATTCATTCATGGGATGTGGGTGTCTCTGGCTGGGCCAGCATTTAATGCCCATCCCTGAGAGCAGTTGAGAGTCAACCAGGTTGCTGTGGCTCTGGAGTCACTTGTAGGCCAGACCAGGTAAGGACGGCAGATTTCCTTCCCTAGAGGGCATTAGTGAAGCTGATGGGTTTTTATGACAATTGACAATGGTTTCATGGTCATCAGTAGATTCTTAATTCCAGATTTTTATTGAATTCAGATTTTACCATCTGCCATGGTGGGATTTGATCCGGGCTCTCCAGAGCATTACCCTGGGTCTCTGGTTTACCGGGTCACTGTCTGTGTGGAGTCTGCACGTTCTCCCCGTGTCTGCATGGGCTTCCTCCAAGTGCTCCAGTTTCCTCCCACAGTCCAAAAGATGCGCTGGTTAGGTGCATTGGCCATGCTAAATTCTCCCTCAGTGTATCTGAACAGGCACCGGAGTGTGGCGACTAGGGGACTTTCACAGTAACTTCATTGCAGTATTAATGTAAGCCTACTTGTAACATTAATAAATAAATAATACCACTCTGGTGCTGTCACCCTGATTCACGAATACACTTCATGCCTGAAGTTATTGTGTTTTGTGAAAACCGATCAGTTCAACTGGTTTTAACACAGAAGTCAGAAAGAAATAAAGGGCTTTCAGCTTTCTGATCCTACCTGCCCTTTCCATCGTTAGGAGTACAGGTTTTGGAACTATGCTGGTAACATTGAATTGACAGCCTTTCATGACCTTGATATGATGAATGATAGTTATATCCCAGCTAATGCTTTCTGTAGTGTAATCATTACTGACATTCCATTCCATTTTTAACTCGAGTCTAATTCCGGTGAAACAGGTACTGTTGAAATTGCTTCCTCAATGCTGTCTATCGCTGATCTGTTTCTCCACACACACACACACAATCTGAGCAGGATTGAGCAATAACTTGTTTTTCAAGGGTCTTAACAATCTAGGTTTTAACCTTTTGGTTGGACAACCACTCAGGTGGGCGAGAGCTCCGTACGAGTTTGAGGATCCCTCCTCAACCAGCAGCTGAGTTGCAGGCTATCCCGAAACAGCTCATAATGCGAGACAAATTGCTGAGTTGGTGGGGAGGAGAGGGAGCTGTGACCATGAAAGGTTTGTTCCCAGGCCAGTCGTGACCAGGGTAGCATCTTGTGGGGGCATGGTGGCTCTTCCTGAGATTGCAAAAACAATTCAAGAGCTACTAAATTGATATGGTCTGCTCTGCTCCGTTGCCCATGGAGCTCATGTGTGATGCAGACCCAGAGTGTCGCGCTCTCATTTTGCACTGTATGAAATGTCAGCCTAGATTATGTGCTGAGATTCTGAAGTGGCATTTGAACTGGCTCCAAGGTGAGAATGCAAGCCAAGCTGACACTTAAACAGCAAATATACCACATGGTCAGATGCTTGAATCCACACCCATGTATTGTGTTTGGAAGAGACGTACTGGTATGTTAACCAGCTATGAAAACATGCAAACTATGCACTTGCTGCCATAAATCTTCCTCTTAAAAAGCTGTGTTCTGATTTGTTGGTACCAAAGTCCTTTTCATTAACCCTACATCCACCACAACGTTACACATCAGGGCAGGCTCTTTCCTGGGGCTGCAGCCACGCCGGCCTTGAGATTTTCGGCAATGAGCTTAACGAACCATTTTTAGTCCACAAAATGGCAAATCCTTTCTTCTGCCCCAAAAGCGATATTGAGACTAGCGAGGCAAAGAAGAAAAAGACAGGGAGGGATTTTACATTTGGAAAGAAGTAATAAAATAAAAGGGTTATCAGAGGAAGCAGAAATCTTTACACCGAATTTTACTTGTTTTCAATGAATGTGGAACTCCCGTTTTCCTTGGATAAACATTGGTGGGGAGCTGGGGCCTCTGCTTTCTGCTGCAGCTTCCTAGGATCTGTAGAGAAAGCCTGGGCCTTGTAGTGACTTCACCATCCAATGCAGACCTGAAGGTTTACCTTCGGCAGCCTCAATCTTATGCATGGCATAGAAACATTTCTGGCTCACCTCATCCTTCCCTTTGCTGTCCCTTTAAATCCTCTTCTTCCCACTGCAGCTCTATCTTGCTTTCCCTCCTTGGCATTGGATTGACCCTCTTTCCTGCATCTAACTCTGTGACTGACTAACACTGAGGTGTGAATGGCAGAATAATCATCAGCTGTCATCCTGCCGGAGCGTGGTGACTTCTTGCAAGCTGTCCCCAGCATATACTCTAATTCTCTTACTCTTGTTCTATGCTTTTAAAGCTGTTCTCGAACTCTTTTATGGACCTACCATATATTAAGTTGATCTTTCTCCACACTCTAACTATGGCTATAACACTATATTCTGCACCCTCTCCTTTCCTTCTCCCCTATGTACTCCATGAATGGTATGTTTTGTCTATATAGCACGCATGAAACAATACTTTTCACTGTATCCCAATACGTGTGACAATAATAAATCAAATCAAAATTAAAGATGAGAAAGAGCAGGTTAACACTGATCCCTACAAAGAAAATGAGATTAAATGGGTGGGGGCAGAGATTACAGTCCCAAATTATTGAACTCAGTGTTGAGTGCAGAAGGCTATAAAATCCCTAATCATCAAAAGATGGCATGCTGTTCCTCCAGCTTGTGTTGAACTTCACTGGAACACTGCAGCAGGCTAAAGAGAGCGAGATGTTGTTAGCGTGAGAGAATTAAAGCCACTGGAAGCTTGGAGTCATGCTTGGAGACTGAGCGGAGATGTTCTGCAAAGCAATCACCCAATCTGCAGTTGGTGTCACCAATGAAGAGGTGATCGCATTGTGAGCAACCAGTACAGTATTAAAAGTTTATTAGTGTCACAAGTAGGCGTACGTTAACACTGCAATGAAGTTACTGTGAAAGTCCCCTAGTCCCCACACTCCGGCATCTTTTCAGGTACACTGAGGGAGAATTTGGCATTGCCAATGCACCTAACCAGCACATCTTTTGGACTGTGGAAGGAAACCGGAGCACCCGGAGGAAACCCATGCAGACACGGGGAGAACGTGCAGACTCCGCACAGTCAGTGACCCAAACTGGGAATCGAACCCAGATCCCTGGTGCTGTGAGGCAGCAGTGCTAACCACTGTGCTGTGATAGTAATAGCAATACAGGGGAAGGGTGAGAGAGGAGGTTTGTGAAATAAATCGCTCCCTGATCCATGCCCTCCCACCAAGGGTAGAGAACTGCTCCTTCTTTTCAGCTGTTCCATCAAGCCCCCAGTGGCATGTCCACAATCTTTGGTGCATGCCTTCTCCTTTAGTCAGTAGTATTGAATCTTTCACAGCACAATATTTAGAACAATGTCACCTGTCTTAACTCACCTCCTCTTTAAGGAGGTGATAGCTAGCTTTTAGTATTGTGGCACGAATGATATTGGCCTTCCTGCTAACACTGCAGCAGCAATTGAATAAAGTGAGGAGCACTGACTAAATCGCTGAAGTGATTAGGGAACAGGAAGTTGGCTTACTGCCTGCAGTGCCATCAGTGCAGCCAGGTTCAATGCTCATTATGATTCCTATGTCCATTTCCAGGGATTATCCACTTTAAACCTCAAGAATTTGCAATCATGAAAGCTTTTCAACCGTCGAAACTTGAAAGGAGCGTGCAACAGCGTCAAAAATAGCAACAATGATGATTTGTATTCATATAGCACCTTCAACATAATAAGATAATCAAAAGCACTTTATAGGGTGATTATCAAACAAAGTATGACACCAAACCACAGATGGAAATACTAAGGCAGATGGCCAGAAGCCTGGTCAAAGAGGGTAAGTTTTATGTATCATCCTAAGGGAAGAAAGCAGGGTGGAGAGGAGGAGAAGTGTAGGGAGGGAATGCCAGAGGTTAGGGCCACGACAGCTGAAGACACAGCCACCAATCTTGGAGCGATTAAAATCTGTGGTGCTCACGAGGCCAAATTAGAGGAGCAGAGAGGAGTCGAAGCGCTGGAGGGAATGACAGAGATAGGGAGAGGGAAGGTCATGGAGGATTTTAAAAAGAGGGGTGGGAATTTTAAAATCAAGGCTAAACCAGAGGCTCGTGTGGGTCAGTGAGCACAGGGGTGAGGAGTTAACGGAACTTCTTGCAAGTTTTAGGATTTGGGCAAGTGAGATTTGTATCACCGAGATAAAAGTAAAATGCTGCGGTTGCTGGAATCTGGAACAAAAACAGAAAATGCTGGAAAATCTCAGAGCTCTGACGAAGGGTCATCCAGACTTGAGACGTTGGCTCTATTCCCTCTCCACAGATGCTGTCAGGCCTGCTGGGATTTTCCAGCATTTTCTGAGATTTGTGTCACTTTAGGTTTAGAGGCTAGAAGTTGGGAAGCTGGCCTGGATAAAAAAAGTCTAAAGATAATAAAGCCAGATATCAGTTTCAACAGCAAACAAACTGCTTAATGATTGGACAGATGTGTGGTTGGAAGCTCATCCTGGGTCAAAATGACACCAAGGTTGTGAACAGTCTAGTTTAGCATCAGTCTGTTGCGATGCAAAGCTATGGGGTGGAATTTGCCGTCTGGGACTAGGTCCTGTGGCAGGGGCAGGATTGCTTCCCCTGCGGAGGTGGGTGGGCAAACATGCCATATCTTTCAGTCACAACCTCATTGTTTATGCCACATTCTGTGACAAGGCAGGTCCGATGGCATGTAGTCCGCTGTCCTATCTGGAGGCCATATTGAAAAGTTGTCCAATGTCACTGACCCACTACTGAAGAAAGAAGGTGGACCCCCTGAAAATCAAGATGGATCTCTGGGAGCATCCTGAGGCTGGAAGATGGATCTCCTGAAAACAAAGGCGGATCTCCAGGAACATTTTGAGGCAGAAAGACAGACCTCCTTCAGGATACTGAATCTGTAACTACTCCACCGCCACTGCACCCCCCCCCCCCCCCCCGCCCCCACCCCCGCCCCAGCCATTGCTGTGGATCCAGGATTGCTGGCAGCCTCCAACCTGAACTCTGGGGGGGCGGGGGGGGGGGGGGGGGGGGCAGTCCCAGGTGAGTCTCAACATCTGCACACTATGTTGTTCCAGATGTAGAACCATAGAACCATAGAAAATTACAGCTCAGAAACAGGTCTTTTGGCCCTTCTTGTCTGTGCCGAACCATTTTTTGCCTAGTCCCACTGACCTGCACTTGGACCATATCCTTCCACACCCCTCTCATCCATGAACCCGTCCAAGTTTTTCTTAAATGTTAAAAGTGACCCCACATTTACCACTTTATCCGGCAGCTCATTCCACACTCCCACCACTCTCTGCGTGAAGAAGCCCCCCCTAATATTCCCTTTAAACTTTTCTCCTTTCACCCTTAACCCATGCTCTCTGGTTTTTTTCTCCCCTAGCCTCAGTGGGAAAAGCCTGCTTGCATTCACTCTATCTATACCCATCAAAATCTTATACACCTCTATCAAATCTCCCCTCAATCTTCTACGCTCCAGGGAATAAAGTCCCAACCTATTCAATCTCTCTCTGTAACTCAGCTTCTCAAGTCCCGGCAACATCCTTGTGAACCTTCTCTGCACTCTTTCAACCTTATTTACATCCTTCCTGTAACTAGGTGACCAAAACTGTACACAATACTCCAAATTCGGCCTCACCAATGCCTTATATAACCTTACCATAACACTCCAACTTTTATACTCGATACTCCGATTTATAAAGGCCAATGTACCAAAGGCACTCTTTACGACCCTATCCACCTGTGACGTCACTTTTAGGGAATTCTGTACCTGTATTCCCAGATCCCTCTGTTCAACTGCACTCTTCAGAGTCCTACCATTCACCCTGTACGTTCTACTTTGGTTTGTCCTTCCAATGTGCAATATCTCACACTTGGCTGTGTTAAATTCCATTTGCCATTTTTCAGCCCATTTTTCTAGTTGGTCCAAATCCCTCTGCAAGCTTTGAAAACTTTCCTCACTGTCCACTACACCTCCAATCTTTGTATCATCAGCAAACTTGCTGATCCATTTCACCACATTATCATCCAGATCATTGATATGTGTTTTGCATTGTGATATGTGTTTTGTGTTTTGCATTGGCATATTTTCCCACTGGCATCATGGAGAATTCGGCGTGGGTGGTCAGGATTTCATCTGCATCCCAAAGGCTGGATGCAAATCAGTTTCACACTGGCCTCCAGTGGGTTTCCTGATCTGCCATGGCGGGCAGTGGAAGTTCCCACGGGAAATCCATGCTGCATAAAACTGATCTTTGGGCCACATACCCAATTCGCCGAGGGTGGTGAATTTGTGGAACTCGCTGCCCCATAGCGCAGGGGAGTCTGAATCGTTAAATGGTTTCAAGGAAGAGATAGATATATTTTTCATTTTAAAAAAGGAATAAAGGGATATGGGGAACAGGTAGGGAGATGGATTTGAGACCAGGGAGAGATCAGCCATGATCTGATTGAATGGCGTGTCAGGCTCAAAGGGCTGAATTTGCCCACTTCTGCTCCTAATTCCCATGATCCTATTCCCCTGCTGCTCCCTGCCCACCATTGTACCCGCATAGGAAATTCCGTACATCGAGTTGCTTGCTCTTGAACAAATTTCATTGAGGGAACTAAAGACTTCAGTCTTTCCAATATTCAACTGAGGGAAATTTCTGCTCATCTGATATTGCACGTTGGACAACCAGTTTGATAATTTAAAGACAATGGAAGGTTCAAGAGAGGTGCGTGTGAGATGGAGCTGGGTGCCATCAGTGTAGAGGAGGTCAAGGATAGATTCTTGGGGGGAGTGGGGGGAATACAAAAGGTAAAAGTGCTGAAGTGAATGACAGTGGCAAGGTGTTCAAGAAAGAAGGTGTGATCAGCCGTGTCAAGGCTGAAGACACGTCGGGAATCCTTGTAGCAGGAACATGGAACATCATTTGTGACTTTGATAAGGATTGGTTCAGTACCATGGTGGGGGGTAAAACCTAATTCGATGGATTCAAACATGGAATTCCTGGAAATATGGACATGAATTTGAGAGGCAACACCATGTTCAAGGATTTTAAACAGGAAAGGGAGGTTGGACATGGGATGGTGATTTGCAAAGACAGAAGGGTCAGGGATTGCATTGTTTTGAGGTGAAGGCTGAAAACGGCAAACTTGAAGGAAAGAGGGACAGTACCCAAGGAGAGGAAACGGTTACCAATATTCACTAACATGGGAAGCAGAAGGGAAGCTTTTGATCAGTTGTCTTTTTTAGAAACGGGGTCGAGAGAGCAGGAGATAGGTCTCATGAACAAGGTGAGAACGGAAGGGGTATGAGGGGACCTAGGAGAGAAACTAGAGAAAAGTATAAGTTCAGGGCTGGAGGCAGAGAAAACCATAGAGGACATTTGGCCTAATGGGCTTGTGGAAGCTTATTGAATTGTCTCAATCTCAGTGACAAATCAATCCATGAGCTCTTCACACTTATTATTGGAGGTAAAGATGGAGGAGATGGGAGGAGGGTTTAAGAAGACACCAGTTAGGAAGAGACTTTTTTCCAAGGGTGGAAGTGTCAATTACAAGGGGGCACAGGTTCAAGGTGAGAGGGAGAAAGTTTAAGGGAAATGTGTGAGGGGGAAGTTTTTCACACAGGGAGTGGTGGGTGCCTGGAACGCGCTGCCAGAGGAGGTGGTGGCAGCAGGCACATTAGCAACATTTAAGAGGTATCTGGATGGGTACATGAATAGGGAGGAAATAGAGGGATACAGACCGAGGAAGGGCAGAAGGTGTTTTTTCAGTTTAGTTAGGGCATCATGATTGGTAGGGGCTTGGAGGGCCGAAGGGCCTGCTCCTGTGCTGCACTTTTCTTTGTTCTAGAAGGCATTCACTGCACTGCTATACAGTAAGCACCAGGGCAACATATATTGAACATACATTTATCATACAAAGTTTGTATGACAGTTATTTTGCTATATGACAGATGAAGGCAATTATGGAGAAACATTGCTGCAGTTAAAGATTCTGATGATAGGTTCAGAGCTGTGGCAGTGAGACTTTATTGGACCAGAATATTGAACGCATGCAGAAATAGCTGTTATACTTTGGCTAAATTACGGAGTTAACTGAAAGTGTTTTCTTTGACGACTGCCTGATCACCGTTTCTGACTGACAACACATCTGGACAGGTGTGTCTTTTGGCTCTTGGTTCAGTTGATCTGTGATTGGCTGATGCTGTACATCTTCCCCGGTTCAAACCCTTTTGTCAGTTACTGAAAACACAGCAATCATTTCAAACATCATTAGTAACTGCAGCACACAGGTATCTGAATCTTTGCTTCAAGTTATCAAAGGTATGTCAAGATAAGCCCTCCCACCCCTTGTATCCTTCGGAACAGTGAGCCGCTGTGGACTTGGTGTCCCAGCTCATCTAGTCCTCCTGGCTCTTAAACTGTAACTTGTTCTAAAATTAATGAATCAATGCCAATGCCAGAGCAGTGATTACGAACATCTAATGATCTGCACATTCCAGTTGCACAGTGGAAGTCCTTTCTAAAGAGTCTGTCAGTGGATTAGGAGCCTGTCTGACCGCACGCACACACAATAACATTAATGCCTGTATTTTATATGGAAGTCGGTGAACTGAGCTGTTCAGGTTTTCAGTGTCCCGAGTGTTACATGAACAGGGTGGTTGGCAGATACCTCTTGCTGTTACTTGGTACAATTCCATTACATGAATTCCAAAGATTCAATCACCCACGATTGCAGCAAGGAGAGCTGTCCCAGTTCTTAAAGTTATTTCCTGGTCTGGCAGCAGGAGTTTGGAAGGTTCAGTGAAGAATGGCCTTTTTAAAAGGAGCAGTGCGGTAAATTTTCATCTTCATGTTTCGCTGCAATTGGATGGAGTGTGCTGTCCTCCCCTTTATACAACCGGCTCGATTATCATTCCAATGAATTAGACGGAGGGAAAATCCAGATATAGCTCTAGGGCCTAAAGGGATCAAAGGACATAGGGGGAAGCGGGGAAATCAGGATATTGAATTTGATGATCAGCCATGATCAAAATGAATGGCGGAGCAGGCTTGAAGGGCCGAATGGCCCACTCCTGTATCTAGTTTCTTTGTTTCCAAAATAGACAAAATCCACTCATCTAATATGCCCAGGAATGAATAGCTAGGATGGTGGAATAAGTTACTGAGTCTCATTCATCTTATGAGCTGCAAATGCACCTGCCTGTCGCCCCTTCTGCGTTCCTCCTCCTTCTCCAGTAACTGCAAATAGTATGCACATAATGAAAGCCAGCACAGATAACACATCCAGTGAAACTTTGAGAAGCTGTCAGGATGGCTCTAATAAGATGACTAACCTCCTTTTGCTTCTAATAAGAATGTCACCCAGAAGCAGTGAGAAACAAACAATTACAAAACAACTTGACACCAGTAATACGACTTTAGCAAGGATTTAACTAAAGACTCCTTTGGAGCCTCGGCAGAGAATGTCCCTGTGAGGAGGATGCAGAGATGCTTCAGCGTGATTTGGACAAGTTGAGCGAGTGGGCAAATGCATGGCAGTATAATGTGGATAAATGTGAGGTTATCCACTTTGGTAGCAAAAATGGGAAGGCAGATTACTATCCAAAGGGCCATAAATTAGGAGAGGGAAATGTGCAACGAGATCTGGGTGTCCTTGTACATCAGTCACTGTCGGTGCAGCAGACAGACTTTTGAATGGTCCCAACATATATTAAGCTGACCTTTCTCTTTACCCTAGCTGTAACGCAACATTATATCCTGCACCCTATCCTTTACCTTTTAACCTATGTGCTTTATAAACAGTATGTTTTGCCTGTATAGTGCGCAAGGAACAATACTTTTCACTGTATCCCAATACATGTGACAATAATAAATCAAATCAAAAGGCAAACTGTATGTTGGCCTTCATAGCAAGTGGATTTGAGTACAGGAGCAGGGATGTCTTGCTTCAATTATACAGGGCCTTGGTGAGGCCACACCTGGAATATCGTGTGCAGTTTTGGTCTCCTTAGCTGAGAAAGGATGTTCTTGCTGTAGAGGGAGTACACTGAAGGATAACCACACTGATTCCTGGGATGGCAAGGCTGATGTATGAGGAGAGATTGAGTCGGTTAGGTTTGTATTCGCTGGAGGTCAGAAGAATGAGGGGGATCTGTTAGAAACCTATTAAATTCTAATAGGACTGGACAGGATAGAATCATGAAGGATATTCTCAATAGTGGGAGTGTCCAGAACCAGGGTCACAGTCTGAGAAGACGGGGTCGGCTGTTTAGGACAGAGATGAGGAGAAAGTTCTTTAACCAGGGAGTGGTCAACCCATGGATTCACAGAAAGTAGTTGAGGCCAAAACATTGAATATTTTCAAGAAGCAGTTAGATTTGGCACTTGAGGCGAAGGAGATCAAAGGATATGGGGGAGAAGACTGGATCAGGCTATTGAGTTGGATGATCAGCCAAAATCATAATGAATGGCGGAGCAGGCTTGAAGGGCTGAATGGCCTCCTCCTGCTCTGATTTTTGATGTTTCTATGTCCCCACATAAAGCAAAATTAGCCTTTGTGAGCCCAGCACCTAACAAGTGTTTAAGGTCGTTTAATGATGTACGCTGCCTATAGGGAACTTAGTGGGCCTCAGGCCTCAGTGTCCCGTCATGAAGGGAACTGAATTCCAACATGCCAAAGATGGTGTTTTCAGTTTCATCATACCTCACTGCATCTCCCAGAAACATCCCAAACATTTCAAATTGCAGAGAAGTCCTTTTCTTCCAGTTGGTTCATTTTATTATATCTTTTTCCCACAGACCTGTGTGCTTTCCAAAAAGTTGACATTTAATGAAAAGCTGAACTTATAAAGTTTAATTGCAAGCAGATATCAGTTAAAAATGGATATCAACCCCAAGTTGAAACAGATCTCTTTCACATGGGAAAAAAATTAAAGCTGTTTTTGCCTTAACTTTGTATTCTTCATGTCACAGCTCCATATGGGACCAATCTTATATTCTTTGAAATGAGGACAATCTTAATTGGTATATGCAATTTAACACATAAATAAGCAGCTACCTTTGGCGCTGATAGTGAGTTGAAGTTAATTACAGCATGATGGTTCTTTTTACAAAAATGCTGGATTGGTAATGGAGAAAGCCAATGACAATCAATAATATATTATGGACATTACAACATTTCATTTAATTTGAATTCATCTTTTGTTCAATTGTCACCTCATCCGCATACAAGACACTGTAGCTGCATCGTTCCCACACAGCATTGAAGTCGTGGGTTTTTGAGGCTTCAGTAAAAACATAGCCAGTAAGGAACAATATTTTTACATCTTGCCAAGAGACCTCCATTTTCTTAAATTAATAACATAACTATTGGACTGAACGCAGCTTTACACAGGAACTGGGCAAAGCAACAGTATCCTTGACGGCGACTTTTATAAAACAAAACAGGCCCGAGAGAGCAACGGTGAGAATTCATCTCAGAAAACGTCAAATGGGCAAAGACAATCCTCATCCGAGTGGAGTTAAATTATTTGAGCAGACGGAAAGCATGGGGAAAGCACAGCTCTCTTCATATTATCAACTTTCAAACTGCTCAGCATTCCAATGATGCCTGATCATCCAGTTTATCCAATGACTGAGCCATACGTACAAGCAAGGTCATGGGCTTGATCCCTGCTCTGTGCTGATTTAGCCGATTTTAACACGGCTGAAGACATTGCAATTTACATCAGTCCCCAGGACTGGGGAGGAATGACCAATGCATCTGCACCCAATAAGTATTAGGTGGCACCTCCTACACACCCGCCACACGATCCCTTCCACATTGGAAAGGTGTATGTGGGGACACTGGCAAAAGGCCAAATCAGACTCACCTGTGGTGTCTTGTCTTTCCTCACTTGTGAACCAATAGGCCGCCATTATGAACAATAGCCACATGGGCAGGCACCATGGGAACAAATACCCCACCAAGTAGTCAACACTTGCAGGACAAGAAGAAAAATTAATATCAACATTTTCTTTTCAATGTAATAACATACAATTCCATTTTAAAAAAAGGTGACACCTCAATTGGTTTGGATGAAAACAGTCAATACTTTAATTTAGTAAAGTTTATTCATTAGTGTCACAAGTAGGCTTACATTAACACTGCAATGAAGTTACGGTGAAAATCCCCTAGTCGCCACACTCCAGCGCCTGTTCGGGTACACTGAGGGAGAATTTAGCATGGCCAATGCATCTAGCCAGCACGTCTTTCGGACTGTGGGAGGAAATTGGAGCACCTGGAGGAAACCCATGCAGACACAGGGAGAACGTGTATATGCCGCACAGTGAGCCAAGCCAGGAATCGAACCCGGGTCCCTGCTGTGAGGCAGCAATGCTAACCACTGTGCCGCCCCAACAACTGTTTCATGGATGAGTAGTTTTCTGAGCTGCTACCGCACTAGCAGACATTTCCTCTTTAGCAGTGTCTGGCCTCCTTTTCAGAATGGCAGTACGATGGAAGGAAAGCACAGTGAGCTCAATATTGTAACCTTTAAAATCTTCTTGGGGCTCCACTGACACCTTAACAATCCCGTCCATTGGTTGAGGATTCTTTGTTTAAAGATTCTTTGTCCCTGAATTTGCCCTTCACAATCTCGAGTCTGTGCCCCTTTGACCCAAAAATATTTCTTCAGATCTATTGGTTGAGAATTATTCACCTTCAGAGCCATTTCTTCTGGAGGCTAAAGAATGGATAATGTATTAATTATTTTTTTAGTGTTGGACCAATAATTTGTTTCTTTACTTGTCCAATTTACTGCTCATTCGGGGCTATTTCCACCAACCTTTTTGTCTTTTAATGTCTTCCATCTTCCGCCCTATCACAGATCTCCCCTTTTGTTTATCCCCACTCTCCTCCCTTTTTCCTGCTTAAAACCTATCACATTTCTAAGTTTTCCCAGTTCCAATGAAAGTACACGATCTGAAGTATTGACTCTGTTTCTCCCTCCACAGATGCTGTCAAACTAGCTGAGCATTTCCAGCCTTTTTTGTTTTTGTTTCTCCTTCACCAAGCCTGGGTATGTCCTTCACCAAGCCTGGGTATGTCCTTCACCAAGCCTGGGTATGTCCTTCACCAAGCCTGGGTATGTCCTTCACCAAGCCTGGGTATGTCCTTCACCAAGCCTGGGTATGTCCTTCACCAAGCCTGGGTATGTCCTTCACCAAGCCTGGGTATGTCCTTCACCAAGCCTGGGTATGTCCTTCACCAAGCCTGGGTATGTCCTTCACCAAGCCTGGGTATGTCCTTCACCAAGCCTGGGTATGTCCTTCACCAAGCCTGGGTATGTCCTGTTCTACCAGCAGGACAGACCCACCAGAGGTAGCAGTGCAGTGGTATACATTCGATCGATTAGCTCAGTTGTCTGGGCGGCTGGTTCATGATACACAGTGAGGCCGGAACAGCACGGGTTCAATTCCTGTACTGGCTGAGGTTATCCATGAAAGCCCACCTTCTCAACTCTGCCCCTCACCTGAGATGTGGTGACCCTCAGTTTAAATCACTACTAGTCAGCACTCTCTCAAAAAGGTGAGAGCAGCCTATAGTCCTCTGGGACTATGGTGACATTTCATTTCATACTTTTGGGAGGGAGGTGCCCTGGAAGTCCTCAACTTTGACTCCAGATTCCATGAAGCCTAATGGCCGCAGTTTAAAGGTGGGCAAGGTGTCCTCCTACTGATTAACAACTGCCACACTCCTTTAACTGAACCATTTGGAAGAAGCTCGGAAGACACAGAATGGGTGGGTGACTTCAAAAGTTATGAAGAGTGGCACGGTAGCAACATAATTGAGTGAACTGGCTGAGTCCTGAAGGACATATCTGACGAAGGGTTATCCAGACAGGAAATGGTGGCTCTATTCTCTCTCCACAGATGCTGTCAGACCTACTGAGATTTTCCAGCATTTTGTGTTGATGGAGATGACATCCTGTCTTCACATTGAAGATTCGTCTTATGTGGCACCACCACTATGCTTTCTGGTATAGATTCCGAACGAAACTTTCAGCTCATAATTGGGCACGCACAAGGCATTTTGGGCCATCAGCAGCAGAATTTTATTTAACTACAATCTGTAAGCTCATGGATCGGCAAATCCCTCATGATGCTGTTAACATCACGCCAGAGGTTCAATCCTGTTCAAGGAGGAAGGCAGCAGGGCATGTCAGAAGTAGCACCTAAAAATGAGGTGCCAGCCTAATGGACCAACAACACAGGACTGCTAAATAGTGGCACAGTGATTAGCACTGCTGCCTCACAGCGGCAGGGACCCGGATTGGGTCATTGTGCGGAGTTTGCACGTTCTCCCCATGTCTACGTGGGTTTCATTCGGGTGCTCCGGTTTCCTCCCACAGTTTGAAAGACGTGCTGGTTAGGTGCAGACGCCGGAATGTGGCGATGAGGGGAATTTCACAGTAACTTCATTGCAGTGTTAATGTAAGCCTTACTTGTGACTAATAAATAAATAATACACCGCTTTCACACCTAAACCAAAATTCTTCCAACCTCAGTCATAGAACTTCAGCATACAAATGACACGTGTGTGCGCACTCACTCAGAAACTGAGCTCCAGGTCATGGTTGACTTCTTCTCTGCAGTGGATGGGAAAACAGGTATCATACCAAACATGCAGTAAATCAAGATCCTCTTTCAATCAGCTTCCTTGGCAAAACACTTTCCCAAATGATTAAGATTGGTGGTGAGATTGTGGACAATGTGAACCATGTTCCCTACAGGAACACAAGAAGAGTAGTAGATCACATGGCCCATTGAGTCTGCAGAGACAAAGTCAAGGTGTTGGACAGAGAGAGAGTGTAAAAACCTCCAAACACCACCTGCCCACATGTGGCAGAATCTGCAGATCACACGTTGGACTTACCAGCCATCTCGGAACCCGTCAAACTGGATCAGAGGCCAGTCATCCTCAGTCTCGAGGGGCAGCCAAAGAAGAAGAGCATTCTCGAGCAAGCACACGTCAAGTCACACTAGCTTGACTAATGTTCGAGTCCAGCATGCCAGAAGGCTGGACTCAATTATTATTATCTAAAATGAAGTTGCTGGGGTCAGAGGCTACTGGCTCTGCCCACCTGAAACTGGGTGGAGTTTGGTAGAAACCAAAGTCCGATTTAGTCTCTGTTTCCAACTGTTTGTTTACTATTCCAAAAATCAAGCGGCTAATTGTGAAAAATCTGGGCTAGTCTCAGTCTCTTAACATTTACGTGTTTCTAAACCTTAAACGTTGTAAGGCGAGGTACCCTGGGAATAGATCATTTGTTAAAGTTCCCCTTGCAGTGAAGTAGCATTGCATTCCAGTGACATCATTAACAGGGCGGTGGATTCTGGACATCATTCTCCAGTCATAATGTCACTGGACTGGAACTTGGTGATGTAACTGTACAGGGAATTCTACAAAACCTGTGTTCTCGGTCTGCCTTATTGAGCACCATTAAAACACTGAGCAGGGAATGAAATGAAAAACACCCAGGACAGGAATGATAGCTCCCTTTATAATATTTGGATTGCATGGCATTCCAGATGCATTTCAGTCTCCTTTAAGTGCTTAAACGTTCATGCAAAATACACCATATTTCTTCAGAGTTTAACTGCTGCTCAGTGTCATTGGCTTTTCAGGATTATAATGCTATGAATTTTCTACAAAAATATGCAGTACATTTTTTCTGAAGCATTTCAAAATATTATTAGGTCAAATAAGCCATCTTATTTTGATAAATGAATCCATTGTACCACCTTTTCATCATATTCCTGATCCCTTCTCTCTCTGTAAGAGGTTCTTTGTGAAGGGATTTCTAATTTAGCAACGTACTGTACGCAGAGGAACTTTTGCTTCACACTATTGTCATGTTTAATAATCATATTAAACTGGTCACATTGGGGACATTTCCTCAAGAGGAATGATTCAGTGTGTGAAGCTAACATTAACAAGTGAAGGAATATATGGCCTCTTCCACAATTACTCGAATAGATTCTGTAACCTTGAGGGAAACGTTTGCCTTCATGAAAAGCTGTTACCGCAAAAAATATCCAGGTGGTTAAATATATCCTGTGTGAAATTATAAATGGCAACAGATTCATTTCACTTGTATCGCAGGATTATCACTATTGCTTTGGATGGTTTCCCTTCAAAGTACTGGAATTTTTGTTGCTATGAATTGATGTTCCTATTTTAGGGTACATGGATTTTTGTAACGTGCTTTCTAGGGAAAAAACCTGTTTTGCTCCTGAGAGGCAGCATCTAAAATTGAAATTTCCATTAAGATCCCCCCATGATCCACTTGCCAATTCACTGTTAAGATTATCTAAGTGTAATTTAAATGAAGACCGAAAGTATTGACACGCCAAGATCCTGGAAGCTATGCGCACAATGCCTAAAAGGGGACTCAAATTGAGTGAAATGAAGTGTATCTATTTCCTGGAACAGCCAAGACTGACAGAAGATTGAATAAAACTTGAAGCACTGATTAGTGAAGCTAGAAAAAGAGCTTTGGAAGTGGTTTGTTTTTGTTTTCAACCTGGATAAATCTGAGATTGCCTCTGACAGCCTGAGGGCCTTGAGAACACAGGGTTACTTAAGCAACTTTGGTATCAGTGTGGGTATGCTTGTACCACTTAATATACAGACCATTCAGAGACAGAGGTAGCCTCAATGTAAACCTATTGCATTCTCCACAGCTAGTATCCAGGATAATCATTTGTGGAAGGGTTGTGCCAAGGTTGTGATTTGGGAGGTGGTGGCACATCAAAGACATCTGTAGAGAAACAGTTTTTGTGTGAGTAACAGTCACGCCCGTGTCAATTACGGAACAATCAATGTAACATGATAATTCCGTTACTGAACCAGTAATCCAAAGGCTTGGACTAATGAGCCAGGGATATGATGTGGGACATTTAAATTCAATTACTTAAACACATCTCAAATAAAAGGTTAGTATCAGTTATGGCGACAATGAACTACTGCATGGTTGTGAAAACACGTCAGGTCTACAAATGCCCTTTGGGGAGGAAACCTGGCATCGTTACCTAGTCTGGTCAATTTGTGACTCCAGACGCAATGTGGTTAATTCTTAACTGTTCTCTGAAGTTGCCCAGCAAGCCACGCAAGAATGCAACACACTGCCGCCTCCTCAAGGGCAATTAGGGAAAGGCAACAAATGCTGGCTTTCCCAATGATGGCCACATCCCATGAAAGAATAAGGAAAATTAGGCACAGAACAAACGTGCCCATGTCATGTACAGGACCAACACGCTCCTATCAGGTGCAGAACATATAGGATTGTGCCAGGTATAAAACAAGGATGCATGTGTCAAAAGAACAGGTTCTTTAGAACGATCCCTGACGTGGAGGGATTGTCTTATGAGGAAAGGTTAAACAGGTTGGCATTCTACTCATTGGCATTTAGAAATGTTTTTCCCAGTTTATTTATTAGTGTCACAAGTAGGCTTACATCAACACAGCAATGAAGTTACTGTGAAAGTCCCCTAGTTGCCACACTCCAGCACCTATTCGGGTACACTGAGGGAGAATTTAGCATGGCCAATGCACCTAACCAGCGCATCTTTGGACTGTGGAAGGAAACCGGAGCACCCAGAGGAAACCCACGCAGACACAGAGAGAACGTGCAGACTCTGCACAGATAGTGAATCAAGTCAGGAATCGAACCCAGGTCCCTGGCACTGTGATACAGCAGTATTAACCACTGTGCCACCATGCCGCCTAATTTGACAGCTTTGCATGAGAAAAGCACATAGAAATAGTATGGTTCTTGGGAAACCTCGAGAAATGCAGACCTTCAGATCCAGGCTGACACCCACTAATCTTTGTCCCTGTCGCTCGGTGTACAGGAAGCTTAAGACAGTGGGGAAGGAAGCAGCCATGGGGGCAGAAAGGCAGCGCAAGACGGTGAAGTGGTGAACTGGAAAACGGTCTCCACAGGAGTGCTGGGAGTAAACTATCTCTTTGTGGGATTCATATTTTAGTGAGTTGAAGGCAGGACCTATGAGGCTAATCTGAATAAATGCAACCACAGCTGTGGCTGCTGATTCTCCCTGTATAGACCCCACGTCAAGCCCACCCTCAGCCATTTCTTCCTTTACAAGGTTGGTGTTTGCTGTCACTATGCTTCCTGATTTCTCACCTCCACCTGAACAGGCTCTTACATTAAATAAGCAGCATGGGGAGCTGGTTGTGACCTATTATAATTATCTGCCAGCAACAATTTCATCTGTCCCTGTGTCTGTGATCACTCACATGCAGCAAGCCCTGTTCCCTGCACACACATTTTCAGACGCAGTTGAATTTCTAATTCTAGGCCGGTATGTTTGTATGCTGGTATCTATCCACCTTCTTCAGTACCAAGCCCTATGATGTGAGGCTTAGGGGTGATCTTATAGAGGTCTATAAAATAATGAGGGGCACAGATCAGCGAGATAGTCAATAACTTTTCCCAAAGGTAGGGGAGTTTAAAACTAGAGGGCATAGGTTTAAGGTGAGAGGGGAGAGATACAAAAGGGTCCAGAGGGGCAATTTTTTCACACAGAGGGTGGTGAGTACCTGGAACGAGCTGCCAGAGGTAGTAGTAGAGGCGGGTACAATTTTGTCTTTTAAAAAGCATTTAGACAGTTACATGGGTAAGATGGGGGGGTATAGCGGGACATGGGCCAAACACGGGCAATTGGGACTAGCTTAGTGATTAGAAAGAAAGGCGGATTGGGCCAAAGGGCCAGTTTCCATGCTATAAACCTCTATGATTCTATGATTACATTTGGTAAAGTACTGCAATGGTTTGCCATTGCCTTCTGCAGTATTGGTAACCAGGAAATACCACCTGCCACCTGGTGTCCTGGAAGGATTTACCGGCCTGTTTGGTCACATTATTAACATACTTCCATAGCCATTAAGTCCTGGAGTGGGACTTGAACCAGAAGCTTCTGAGCCAGAGTTAGGGATGCGACCGCTGCGCCATCGGACCCCAATGCTGTGAGTTCAGAATCATAAGCCTGAATTTTTCAGATGGCATCTCTGATCCACCACCATTCAGGGAGTTGGCGAGGAATTCATCCCCACCGATAGGCCGGCTGCTATTTTATGTTCTAACAGCCATTGATTGACAGCAGGTGGGGATTCCATCAGTCACAGGGACAAAGTCCTGCCTTGGCGAGCTGCTGACCAATCAGAATCTCCAGCAATTCTCCAGGTCCTCCAGGCAAGTGCTACAATGGCCGGAAGAGACATTGTAGCAACGTACTTGGAACTAAGTGTCAGGACATGAAGGCCAAGTATGTGTGAAGAGTACTGGTGAGGGGAGGGTAGGGGATACCTGGAGGGTGTCATGGGAATAGGCCAGGGGGTGGGGGGGTTGGTCAGTGAGCTAAGTCCTGAGGTCTCTAGGCATTCACAGGAGGACACATACCATTAGATGTAGGCTATTACATTTTTCCTACTCCTGCCATCTGCTCTCCAGCCCCAATTTTTAGGCTGAGCAGGAAAAGGCCCTTAAGTGACCATTAAGTGCGGGCTTCCCATCCAAGACCCTGCCTGCCCCATCGTAAAATTGCTTCCAAGTTGGGACGGGCAAGATCCCAGAGGGAATCCCATCCACTCCATCCCTTGCTCCCATCTCCACCTCAAAACCTGCCATGGGGGAGGGCAGCATTACATTTAGCCCATAGAATATTATGGGGTCACAAGTAACTCCAGGCTAGTGACTATATGGGAAACCTGTTATTTTCAGCGTGCTTTAGGATGGAACTATGTTGTAACCATTTAATTTAGCTATTGCAGCAGAACCCCTCCCTGCAACCTATCCACCCACACTTTCCCCACAGCCACTGAAACAGGAACTTCTATTTATTTCTTAATTTACCTCAGAACAAAGCAGGAGGGAGGAGTCTTACAGAACAGAAGTACGAACACCAGGATTTTTTTTCCCTACTATAAAGGAATAAATCAATTTATGTTGATCCTTCACTGCTGTTTGCTCTCCCTGCAGAGTCGAGTATTCACCAGGGAGGCAATAATTGACACTTAAAATGTCTCAGCTGAAGAGAAGTGAAGAAAGACAGTGGGTACACGTGACATTACCACCTAGAGAATTAGCAACTTAAAGAACAATCTTGGATGCTTGGAGAAGAATATTTTTAAAGGGACTGCAGATTAAAAGACCGGCCTGTTGTCAGCTATGAAAAGCCTAAGACTGGCTTGGATTTGTTATGACACGTAACCAATAGTAACAGATCATACAGCCCTCACTGCACACTGTGACCTGACCTTGACTTGGATCGTCATGACTCAGTCCGAGCCTATCGCACAAATTCCCTTTAACTGAGAAGGTATACAGGTATTCTGTCCTCAGTCTCCATCACTCTGATGCTAGGTATATAACTGTCACTCACCAACCGATTCTCAGTGCTGGAAGCAGGTGGAAACTGGAAGCGAAAGCTACTTTCCATCACATTACTAGATACATCACTTCACCTGCATTTTCAACTGAAAATTGTAGATATTTAACCCTTCAAGTAATAACTGGAAGACTATTGCATAGAAACATATTAAACTGGCAAAAGTGATCCCGAACGGTGGCACGATGGCACAGTGCCTAGCACTGCTGCTCCACAGTGCCAGGGACCCGGGTTTGATTCCCGGCTTGGGTCACTGTCTGCACATTTTCCCTGTGTCTATGTGGGTTTCCTCCAGGTGCTCTAGTTTTCTCCCGCAGTCTGAAAGACGTCGTGGTTAGGTGCATTGGCCATGTTAAATTCTTCCTCAGGTGTACCAGAACAGGCGCCGGAGTGTGACAACAAGGGGATTTTCACAGTGACTTAATTGCAGTGTTAATGTAAGCCTACCTGTGACACTAATAAATAAACTTTAATCCTGTTGAGTGGGCATAGGTGACAAATCTGAGCAACACGATACATTCAGATGCTGCCGTTGTTAGTTTGCACAGAGATATGAAGAACACTTTCCCAATTTATGATTTATTCTGGTTATTCATCAGTTGCGCAGTAATCCTGTGCAGGAAGTTTAATTACATCTTCAGGGATTAAAGACACATGCAAATGGATAAATTATTAATGTTTCATCTGAGTTGCTGTCTTCTGGAGAATGGCTTAACATGATCTATTACTTTTAATATGGTGCTTTGGACAATGGTATATAAATATATTGTTGAGGAAAAAAAAATATTTTGAATTATTAATTTAATCACAAACTTTGAAAGGCGATGTCATAAATTTAAGAAAGCACATTGTAGAAATCCAATCATGCTAATAAAAGATTGGTTTTATTCTTATCGGCCACATAAAGCAATGCCATTGAATTCCTTGCCAGGGAAACTCACAAAGGCTATTATTTTATCAATCATTGTTTAACCAAATAACTAAGAAATCAGCCTGTCTCCAGATTTGAGGTTCTAACCCTTGTCCAGGGATTCCATTGTATATTCAGTGTAATGTTATTTTGGTGCTAAATTTCTGCTTCTGCCTCAGAATTGATTGCCATCAAATTCCCGGCTACTTTATGGCCTGCTTGCCAAATCCCAAGTGGGTTATTTTGTGTATATATATATTATAATGAGGGCCATTTGTGCCACAGGTCTGAGTTCTCTGTTTATTTCATAACGTACGCTGAGAAAGTTAGATCACCGATTATAAGGGCCAGCTGTAGTCAGGATCAGCTGAGATAGGTGAAAGTGAGAAGATTGTGTGCCTGAAGGATATGGATACATAATGATTCCGACAGCTGGGAATAATTTTTTTTTTTGCAGCAGCTTTTTTTTGGCATCATCCTTGCACATAACCTGGACGAACTCCAGACTGCTTCTGACTGTGTGAGGTCACTGGAAGATTTTCATCCATAGTCCCAGTGACGCAGGTATGGAATTCTCAACGGGCATACCCTTGAGTGCCATTATCATAGAATTACAGAATCGCTACAGAGCAGGAGGAGGCAATTTGGCATTTCGAGTCTGCACTGATTCTCTGACAGATTATTTAACCCAGATCCTCTCCTCCACCCTATCCTCATAACCCCACGTATTTACCCTGCTAATCCCCCAACCGGCACATCTTGGGACACTAAGGGGCAATTTAGCATGGTCAATTCACCTGCACATCTTTGGGACTGTGGGAGGAAACCGGAGCACCCGGAGGAAACCCACGAGACACGGGCAGAACGTGCAAACTCCACACAGACAGTCCCCCAAGGCTGGAATTGAACCCGGGTCCCTGGTGCTGTGAGGCAGAAGTGTTAACCATTGTGCAACCCATGTTATATAATGGAGGAGGAACAGCAACACAGGACAGGATGAAGCAAATACTGTTATGTCACTTTTAAGGAGGGTGAATCTCACCAGGTATTATTTCTCCCCACTTGAATATACAGGGAACTCAGGTCATTTGCTGACTTTAGTGAGGAGATGGTTATGAGAAGATTGAGTTTCACTAAAGAGACAATGAGGAGCTCACCATCTGCTGCAAGATGATCTGAAGTCATGATCATCTAACCACATTGTTCTTTGGGGTCTATATTGGGATAGTCCCTGATGCGCGATATAACTCACGAGGCTAGAGATGCTCAGGAAATAAAGGCTTTTATTTGCTGTAACAACGAAGCTACTAATTATATACACGATCCCAGACTGAGGGGTCCCAGACAGAGCAGAGACCTTTATACCTCTCCCAGGAGGCGGAGCCCGACTGGGATGTACCACAATAACTATAATACAAGGTGTAACAGCCCAACCCTAACCCCAACAGCAACAAGTAGAACGACCCATCCCTAACCCCAACAGCAACATATATACATACTTGTAGTACTGGCCAGACCCTGGCTCAGTACTATCTAGTGGGAACCAACGATGGTTCACCACATTCACCCCTCCTTTGAAGACAAAGGCCGGCGGGGTACAAAAAAACAGAATAATTTGTCCTCAGTCTATAAGTTCAGATGGTCAGGGGGACCGCACCGTCGTTGTGACCTCCTCAATACCGGCGATGACACCGGAGTAGGCACTCGCGGTGGCGTTCTCCCCAAGGCGATGTCCAACTGTTCCTCCACAGTCTCACGGGCCGGTTGACCCCGAGGTGATGGTAATCCATGGAGGTCCGACACGCCCTGAAGTGGCGACCATCCTCTGGACTCAGGCAAGCTGTACACGGGAGTAAAAGGGTTAAGTAATGGTCCCGATGCTGCCCGCGCCGTGTCCGGAGGGGAAACAAGAGTTATGGGGTTTGTAACAGGGGGTATGGGAGCGACAGGGGTTTCTACGTCCCCTGCTGGTGCCAGGTCTCGGATCGAGACCGTGTCCTCTCGCCCATCAGGGTATGCCACATAGGCATACTGAGGGTTGACGTGGAGGAGATGGACCTGTTCGACCAACGGGTCGGACTTGCGGGCCCTTACATGTCGCCGCAGGAGGACAGGTCCTGAGTACGTCAACCAAGACGGTAATGAGGTCTCAGAGGAAGACTTCCGAGGCAATGAAAACAGCCTCTCATGGGGAGTAGCGTTGGTTGCCGTACACAGGAGTGAGCGTATGGAATGGAGCGCATCAGGGAGCACCTCTTGCCAACGGGAGACTGGAAGTCTTTTTGACTTCAACGCCAGTAAGACAGCCTTCCCGACTGTAGCATTCTCACGTTCCACCTGTCCGTTACCCCTAGGGTTGTAGCTCGTGGTTCTACTGGAGGCAATCCCGTATGAGAGCAGGTATTGCCTCAAGTCATCGCTCATGAACGACGAGCCCCTGTCGCTGTGAATGTAGCTGGGGTACCCGAACAGGGTGAAAAGATCACGGAATGCCTTGATAACCGTGGCAGCGGATGTATCAGAGCAGGGAATAACAAAAGGGAATCTCGAGTACTCATCAATGATGTTGAGGAAGTACACATTCCGATCTGTTGAGGGAAGGGGGCCCTTAAAATCGACACTCAGTCTTTCGAAGGGACGAGTGGCCTTGACCAATTGTGCCCGGTCAGGTCGGTAAAAGTGCGGTTTGCATTCCGTGCATACCCGACAGCTTCTTGTTATGGACCTGACATCCTCCACCGAGTAGGGCAGATTGTGGGCTTTTATAAAGTGGTAGAGCCGAGTGACCCCAGGATGGCATAGGTCATTACGGAGAGCCTGCAAACGGTCCTCCTGTATACTGGCGCATGTTCCACGCGAGAGGGCATCCGAGGGCTCATTGAGTTTCCCTGGACGATACATGATGTCATAGTTATAGGTGGAGAGTTCAATTCTCCACCGCAAGATCTTGTCGTTCTTGATCTTGCCCCTGAGCGTGTTATTAAACATGAAAGCCACGGACCACTGGTCCGTGATCAGGGTGAACCGTTTTCCCGCCAAGTAATGGCGCCAGTGCCTGACGGCCTCCACAATGGCCTGGGCCTCCTTTTCCACCGCTGAATGCCGAATTTCGGGGCCTTGGAGGGTGCGGGAAAAAAAGGCGACGGGCCTGCCCGCCTGGTTAAGTGTGGCGGCCAGGGCGAAATCAGATGCATCGCTCTCCACCTGAAAGGGGATGGACTCATCAACAGCGTGCATCGTAGCTTTCGCGATGTCGGCTTTTAGTTTATCAAAGGCCAATCGGGCCTCTGGTGTTAGGGGAAAAGAAGTGGACTTGATGAGCGGACGGGCTTTGTCCGCGTAATTGGGAACCCACTGTGCATAATAAGAGAAGAAGCCTAAGCATCTCCTCAGTGCTTTTGCACTAGTGGGCAGGGGAAGTTCAGCAAGGGGGCGCATACGGTCTGGATCAGGGCCGATGACCCCGTTTTCACCACGTATCCGAGGATGGCTAAACGGCGCGTACGAAACACACACTTCTCCCTGTTGTAGGTCAGGTTCAGGCGAGATGTAGTGCGTAGGAAATTCAGGAGATTTGTGTCGTGGTCCTGCTGGTCATGGCCGCAGATGGTGACGTTATCCAGGTATGGGAAGGTAGCCTGCAGCCCGTTCTGGTCCACCATTCGGTCCATAGCACGCTGGAAGACCGAGACCCCATTGGTGACACCAAAGGGAACCCTGAGAAAGTGATACAAGCGACCATCCGCCTCAAAAGCCGTGTATTGTCGGTCCTCTGGGCGAATGGGGAGTTGGTGGTAGGCAGACTTGAGGTCTATGGTGGAGAACACCCGGTACTGCGCAATCTGATTGACCATGTCAGATATGCGTGGGAGGGGGTACGCATCCAGCTGCGTGTATCTATTAATAGTCTGACTATAGTCAATGACCATCCGGGGTTTGTTCCCACTCTTGACCACCACGACCTGCGCTCTCCACGGACTAGCGCTAGGTTGTATGGTCCTTTCCTTGAGGAGCCGCTGAACTTCAGATCGAATGAAGATCCGATCCTCAGCGCTGTAACGCCTACTTTTAGTCGTAATGGGCTTGCAGCCTGGCACAAGATTCTGGTGTGGAGATGCCGGCGTTGGACTGGGGTAAACACAGTAAGAAGTTTAACAACACCAGGTTAAAGTCCAACAGGTTTATTTGGTAGCAAAAGCCACACAAGCTTTCGAAGCTCTAAGCCCCTTCTTCAGGTGAGTGGGAATTCTGTTCACAAACAGAGTTTATAAAGACACAGACTCAATTTACATGAATAATGGTTGGAATGCGAATACTTACAACTAATCAAGTCTTTAAGAAACAAAACAATGGGAGTGGAGAGAGCATCAAGACAGGCTAAAAAGATGTGTATTGTCTCCAGACAAGACAGCCAGTGAAACTCTGCAGGTCCACGCAACTGTGGGCATTACAAATAGTGTGACATGAACCCAATATCCCGGTTGAGGCCGTCCGCGTGTGTGCGGAACTTGGCTATCAGTTTCTGCTCAGCGACTCTGCGCTGTCAGCACGACACATGACAGCGCAGTCGCTGAGCAGAAACTGATAGCCAAGTTCCGCACACACGCGGACGGCCTCAACCGGGATATTGGGTTCATGTCACACTATTTGTAACGCCCACAGTTGCGTGGACCTGCAGAGTTTCACTGGCTGTCTTGTCTGGAGACAATACACATCTTTTTAGCCTGTCTTGATGCTCTCTCCACTCCCATTGTTTTGTTTCTTAAAGACTTGATTAGTTGTAAGTATTCGCATTCCAACCATTATTCATGTAAATTGAGTCTGTGTCTTTATAAACTCTGTTTGTGAACAGAATTCCCACTCACCTGAAGAAGGGGCTTAGAGCTTCGAAAGCTTGTGTGGCTTTTGCTACCAAATAAACCTGTTGGACTTTAACCTGGTGTTGTTAAACTTCTTACAAGATTCTGGAACAGGGAGGGTGTGGTAATCTTCAGCGTCGAGAGGCTACAGGCGTTGGGCAATTTGGAGGCTGCTGTTCTCCCACTGAAAGCGAAGGGAGTGGCCCACCATACTGTAGGGTTACACTCCTCAAGTGGACCATGAAGTTTAGTCCGAGAAGTATTGGCGCTCAAAGCTGCGGCAACACCACGAGCTTGAAACGCTCGTAAACTGTGCCTTGCACCGTTAAAGTTACCACGCAACTCCCTAGCACGGTGACAGACCGGGACCTTGATGCCATAGAAATTGTCTGTTTGACAGGTTGAATCCGGAGTCCACACCGCTTCACAGTGTCTGGGTGGATAAAGCTCTCAGTGCTCCCGCTGTCAAACAGACAATAAATCAAGTGGTCGTTTACCTGAATGTCCATCATAGACTTGTCAAGTCTATGAGGCTTGGCCTGGTCCAGGATGATCGACGCCACCGTTGGTTCATGAGCGCCACTGCAGGCGGCTGAGATTGACGAGGATGACCCCTGCTGGTCGTTCGCGGTCGGTGCCGACCAACATGGTCGCTCCCATAGGTCGCACGTGGATGATGGCGCCAAACTCAGCGACCCCTGGTGGTCACACATCTCCGACTCCGTCGACCGTAATGGCGTCGTCCTGGCCTCGCACGTGGATGAAACCCTTGACGATGCCGACGACGAAGAACCGGGCTCCGAGGAATCGCAGGCCGCACTGCTGTTCCGAGAAGCAGATTTAGTTCGGCACACTTTTGAATAGTGCCCCTTCTTACCGCAGGCGGAGCACAACGCAGCTTTAGCGGGACACCGTTGCCGAGTATGCTTCGCTCCCCCACAGAAGTAACACCGCGGGCTGCCCGGAGCTGCTGCCGTCGTCTGGCCCAAGTGTGAGCACGCCATCACGCAGCTTTTCGAACCCGAGGGACGAGGAGGGATCAGCGACTGCTCCTGCCACGTTGTCTCCACGTTGTCTTCAGGATACAATACTAGGCTTTTGGAGGCCGTCTCCAACATATCCGCTAGTTCTATTGCCTAGGTGAGGTCAAGATTACTTTTCTCCAGTAGTCTGAGTCGGATGTAAGATGATCCGACTCCCGCCACAAACGCATCTCGAGCGAGGTCGTTCATATTCTGATCTGCCGACACTGCTTTGCAGTTACAGCCCTTGGCTAGCTGTAAGAGCTCGTTCGCGTATTCTTCCATCGTTTTGCCGGACTGCCGTCGTCGAGTGGCTAAGAGGTAACGAGCGTGTATTTCGTTGGGCGGTTTAATATAACGCTTCTTAAGAAGCTCGAGGGCCTTTGTGTAGTCGGTGGCCGCACGGATCGCGAGGTAGACGGTGTCGCTTACCCTCGCATGGAGGACCCGGAGTCTGTCATCATCTGTGGTGACCGCTGCGGAGGCTGCCAGGTAATCCTCAAAACATTTCAACCAGTGGTCGAAGGTGTTAGAGGCGCCCGCCGCACGTGGATCCAGTGTAAGGCGTTCAGGTTTCAATATCTGCTCCATACTCTCAGTGTCGTTTTTTTTTTCTGACGAGAGTTTACTTACAGCAAATAAAATTGATGCGCGTTATCACACACGAGGCTTGAGATGCTCAGGAAATAAAGGCTTTTATTTGCTGTAACAACGAAGCTACTAATTATATACACGATCCCAGACTGTGGGGTCCCAGACAGAGCAGTGACCTTTATACCTCTCCCAGGAGGCGGAGCCCGACTGGGATGTACCACAATAACTATAATACAAGGTGTAACAGCCCAACCCTAACCCCAACAGCAACAAGTAGAACAACCCATCCCTAACCCCAACAGCAACATATATACATACTTGTAGTACTGGCCAGACCCTGGCTCAGTACTATCTAGTGGGAACCAACGATGGTTCACCACAGCTACCATATATAATACACGATCCCAGACTAAAGGGTCCCAGACAGAGCAGTGACCTTTATACCTCTCCCAGGAGGCGGAGCCCGACTGGGATGTACCATAAAAACTATATTACAGGTAGAACAGCCCAACCCTAACCCCAACAGTAACATGTAGAACAGCCCAACCCTAACCCCAGCAGTAACATATATACAGACTCATAGTACTGGCCAGACCCTGGCTCAGCACTACCTGGTGGGAACCAACAATGGTTCACCACAGTCCCCTGGAACCAGGCACAAGGATTACAATGTGTGATTACTCCCAGTCTGTGAAGTATGCATGCTGCCTGTTACTTATCTTGATTGTGGGAATGGCTGTGTGCCTCAACAAGGGGCCCAAGATTGTGTAGGGTTAGCATCACTTAAAGTTAGGCTGCACTACTTCATGCCAGGTTGCCCCTTTTAAAGGCAAGTTCATTATGGTGGGAACTGCTCAAAGAAGAATGGAAGGCCGGGAGGAAGCTACAGAAATGGCAAAAGAAATGAGAGAGCATAGTCCCTTCGCAAAAGCATTTGAGGATTGTACAGGAGACAGGTAGGAAGCGAGAGGTCCTTTTCCCTTCAGGGGCCAGGAGGCTCTCCACCCTCACACTGAGAAAACAGTCGAGGCGGGTAACATTGGAGGACAATGCCAGTATCTAACTTCAATGACTTGACGTAAAACAAAAGGCTTTGTGTGCCGTTAAAAGCTCCCCAAGTGCAGAAATAGTCAAAAAGATTCAAAATTCATGTAATTAAACTAAAACTAACCCTTGTCTTCAGATCTGTGGTCGGCATCTCCAAGACCCGATAAATCTTGAGCCTCCCGCACATGTGTCGGCCGGAAAGAGCCAGACATGAGCGGTTTAGACCGCCTATGTTGGTCAGGACCATGTGCACGACAAATGGGACTTGGAGCTGAAGACAAAGGTCCCATGTGCCTGCACAAAGAGCAAAAACTCAAATAGGGTGCAAAAACCTTGGAAATAGAGTCATAGAGACATAAATTGCAGAAAAGGCCCATTAAAGTTGCGCTAATTCCAATTTCCAGCACTTCTCCCATAACCTTGAATGTTATGAGGTTTCAAGTGCGCATCTACATCATTTATATATATAACAAACAATAAGGGATCCAGCACTGATCCTTGTGGTATGCCATATGAGAGAGAGGCAAGAACAACAGGCAAGAGGACAGGGAGAAGTTAAAAATGAAATTCCCAGTAAGAAAAGACAGAGAAAATAGGAGATGTGCCTCATATTTTTTAATAGTACAGAGGTGTGCCATGACATATAAAAGGTTGGGAACCACTTGTTTAAGAAATAGCTTCAACTAGGGTGGTGAGCTCAAAAATGGCAGGCAAGCTATCAAACTGGCATTAAGCATTGACTGATGGCACAATCTGCCTACGGTGTGCACACAATGCCCATGGAACTTTCTTGCCAAGAAGGAAATGGGTGCAAGCCATGAAAATGCTATTTTTCACTGAACTGGCACCTGAGGAGCCAAAATGACTAACGCTACGGAGCTGGGTTTTGTGACCTTTGTCTCAAGTTGATGACTAGCCTCACCTTTTGTGGCATTGGGTCATTCCAGGGAAGCATGGGGTAATCTCTGGGATAATGTTGAAAATTGAAATCATTCTGCATGAAACCTTGGCCCTCACGTAAAAAATCAGCACCATTGTGGCAACCGATCCAGAAGAAAGTGCAATTATTCAGTGCAATTACAGAAACTAGATGCTATAATAGAAGATTAAATAACCCACATAAATGTTGAAGATCACAATAGATTTTCATTAGGGGAAATATGATTGAAAACTACTGAATGTGCTTTCATGAGATAAATATTGCAAAATGATTATCCGGCTAAAGGAAGGACTAGTGGGTACTTCAATCAGAATATAGTTGATGAACACATTTTTTATAAATTGAATTATTTAACATCTTTTGATTATATGGATGTATTGTAAAGAAGGTTTATGCTTCTAAATACAGACTTTTACATTGAAGTTAAAATCAATTCCTACAGTTCTCAGCTCAAAGGCAATTTGAGAATAAGTCAATATTTCCCATTTTATATTCCCATTGCCATTCTGTCAGTTAAGTGCAGTGGGGAATTTCACTCTGAATTTTTTAAGAGTCCTACAAGAACTCGATCTTTATCTACCTAAGGCGGTTTGGACAGAAATTTAATTTCCCGTTTATAGGCAGGAAGGGTGACTATAAAATTCTTTGATTGGCCTTCTCACTGGGCTTTTGCCTGCCCTGACCTCTCTACAATTTTACAGTGGAATCGGTGAAGCTGAGGCCAGCCCCTCCCACCATTGTCCTAGTTGAAGCCCTTAGGTGGCCAATTAATGACTACTTAAGGGCTCTTTTCAGCCTAGCCTCAATTTTTAGGCTGGCAGGAGGAGTTCAGGGACCGGGGGCAGGGGAGCTAGAAAAGTGACCCTGCTCAGTCTTCGGGTGGGAAGGTGCGGCTGCGGGGTGGGGGGTGCAATCAGCAGCTCCAAAAAGGTATAGCCCCAATGGGTGTTTCTTCCCCCACTAGCCTCTTCATAGAATACCTACAGTGCAGCAAGAGGCCATTCGGCCTATCGAGTCTGCACTGACCCTCTGAAAGAGCATCTTACCCATCTCTGGCCAATTAATACTGGTTGGGTCATTAGGTAAGACGATAAGATGTAGGAGCAGACGTAGCCATTTGGTCCATCGAGTCTGCTCTGCCATTCAATGAGATGGCTGCAAGGCAGGGAAATTCCACCATCTGAAAAATTCTGATCCTGTTTTTTTAACAGTATAAATAACATTGTTTGTTGACCCAGTGACAGAGCGATCAAAAGAAGCAAACAGAACACGGCCAGATTATGTGAGATTATTATTCAAATTCCACCAGCGATGTATTCTTTGAGTTACGAAAGGCATCAGCTTTCCAACTTTCATGTCTAAAGAGGATGTTAGCTGGATACAACTTCAGACCCATTGGTGTAAATTTTCCAACGTGTATGATGCAACAGTAAAAAATGTGCGCAGTGGGTTTGTGCTCATTCCTACACCTTTTCTCATTCTCACTCTTGATTTGCTGATAATATGATGGTAGGTGCTCCAAAAAATAGGACTTGGAAGCTTCAGGGTGAAGCACTCAAGTATTGTCCTGGTGGAGGTGACAAGCACAAGGGTGACCAGGAACCAGTGTACAAATTGCGCAGAGTTTGTTAGGCACAATCCCTGCCCGACCCATGGAATAATGTGACTGGAGAACTAACCCTTTGAGCCCCTTTGAGTCCCTTTGAAGAGATTCCAATGGAAACTTTTGGAAGTAAGTTTGGGCACAATGATGATAGATGCTTTTGCACAGGCTGAGAACAAGTATTAAATTTCCTCTCCTCTCATCCATGAACCATGACATAGGCATACATTTGAGCACAGCAATAGGGAATGATATTTATTGCCATGCAAGTACAATTTGAAAAGCTATTGCTAGCCGACACTCACATGTGGCCTGGGGTCCAGTGACGATTTTAGAGCTCAAGTGGGTGTCATTCTGGCAGCAACCATCATCTCCCAGTGGCACTGTCACTCAATAGAGCTGCAGGCCTCTGGTCAGAGGGTGAGACTTCTGCCCCCAAGGTTCTTGGTCCTAGGGAAGACCCAGCACTGTCTAGTTAAATGCCTGGGTTATACCTTCCCTAAAAGAGGTGACACAGCATTGTCATTGGCTCTCCAAGACCACCCCCCCCCCCACCCCACCTCCATTAGAACATAGAACATTACAGCGCAGTACAGGCCCTTCGGCCCTTGATGTTGCGCCGACCAGTGAAACCAATCTAAAGCCCATCTAACCTACACTATTCCAATATCATCCATATGTTTATCCAATGACCATTTAAATGCCCTTAATGTTGGCGAGTCCACTACTGCTGCAGGCAGGACATTCCACGCCCTTACCACTCCCTGAATGAAGAACCTACCTCTGACATCTGTCCTATATCTATCACCCCTCAATTTAAAGCTATGTCCCCTCGTGCTAGCTATCACCATCCGAGGAAAAAGGCTCTCACTATCCACCCTATCTAATCCTCTGATCATCTTGTATGCCTCTATTAAGTCACCTCTTGACCTTCTTCTCTCTAACGAAAACAACCTCAAGTCCCTCAGCCTTTCCTCATAAGACCTTCTCACCATACCAGGCAACATCCTAGTAAATCTCCTCTGCACCCTTTCCAACGCTTCCACATCCTTCCTATAATGCGGTGACCAGAACTGTACGCAATACTCCAAGTGCGGCCGCACCAGAGTTTTGTACAGCTGCAACATGACCTCCTGGCTCCGAAACTCAATCCCTCTACCAATAAAAGCTAACACACCGTACGCCTTCTTAACAACCCTATCAACCTGGGTGCCAACTTTCAGGGATCTATGCACATGGACACCGAGATCTCTCTGTTCAGCCACACTACCAAGTATCTTACCATTAGCCCAGTACTCTGTAATCCTGTTACTCCTTCCAAAGTGAATCACCTCACACTTTTCCGCATTGGACTCCATTTGCCACCTCTCAGCCCAGCACTGCAGCTTATCCATGTCCCTCTGTAACCTGAAACAACCTTCCGCACTGTCCACAACTCCACCGACCTTAGTGTCATCTGCAAATTTACTAACCCATCCTTCTACGCCCTCATTCAGGTCATTTATAAAAATGACAAACAGCAGGGGCCCCAAAACAGATCCTTGCGGTATACCACTAGTAACTGAACTCCATGATGAACATTTCCCATCAACCACCACCCTCTGCCTTCTTACAGCTAGCCAATTCCTGATCCAAACCGCTAAATCACCCTCAATCCCATGCTTCTGTATCTTCTGCAATAGCTTACCGTGGGGAACCTTATCAAACGCTTTACTGAAATCCATATACACCACATCAACTGCTTTACCCTCATCCACCTCTTTGGTCACCTTCTCAAAGAACTCAATAAGGTTTGTGAGGAACGACCTACCCTTCACAAAACCGTGTTGACTATCCCTTATCAAATTATTCCTTTCTAGATGATTATAAATCCTATCTCTTATAATCCTTTCCAAAACTTTGCCCACAACAGAAGTAAGGCTCCCTGGTCTATAATTACCAGGGTTGTCTCTACTTCCCTTCTTGAACAAGGGGACAACATTTGCTCTCCTCCAGTCTTCTGGCACTATTCCTGTAGACAATGACAACATAAAGATCAAAGCCAAAGGCTCTGCAATCTCCTCCCTAGCCTCCCAGAGAATCCTAGGATAAATCCCATCCGGCCCAGGGGACTTATTTATTTTCGCACTTTCCAGAATTGCTAACACCTTCTCCTTATGAACCTCAATCCCATCTAGTCCAATAGCCTGTATCTCAGTATTCTCCTCAACAACATTGTCTTTTTCCTGCGTGAATACTGATGAAAAATATTCATTTAGCGCCTCTCCTATCTCTTCAGGCTCCACGCACAACTTCCCACTACTGTCCTTGACTGGCCCTACTCTTACCCTAGTCATTCTTTTATTCCTGACATACCTATAGAATTAATATTACCCATCATTTGTATCCACAACCTCAGAGGAAGATTGAAACAGGAATATCAATCTCTCGAGCACATTTTGCTTTTCAAAAGAAAATCTGGCAATCACACTCTAGAAAATGTCAATTGACCCAGTATCCTCAGCCTTCTGGGAGAGAAAGTACTCATCATCTTTTGTGTGAAAAAGTCTTTCCTGATTTTATTCTGAATGGCTTACCTCTAATTTTAAGATTATGTCCCCTTGTTCTGGATATTCTCGGTGAAGGAGATAGTTTCTGTTTGAGAGGAGGGATTTTCTGGCCTCCCTGCAGCATCTTTCTTGTGGTGGGAGACAGCATGCCATTCGCCAGTGGCAAGATCTTCCAGTCTCGCCGCTGTGAATGGGATTTTCCATTGACTGCACCGCACGCCACAGGGAAACTCACGGCGACGGTGTGCTTTCAGCGGGATCATAGAATCCCTTGGGAAAATTCCCTTATTTAAATTAAACATGTTTAACAAATCAAATCTTAATCTCAGAAAATGCTGGACAAACTCAGCAGGTCTGACAGCTCTTGAGGAAGGGTCATCCAGACTCAAAATGTAGGGCGAGATTTTATGGCCTCACTCGATTTTACATTCTCTCTCCACAGATGCTGTCAGACCTGCTGAGATTTTCCAACATTTTCTGTTTTTGTTTCAGATTCCAGCATAGAAACATAGAAAACTACAGCACAAAACAGGCCCTTCGGCCCCACAAATTGTGCCGAACATATCCCTACCTTTTAGGCCTACCTATAACCCTCCACCCTATTGAGTTCGCCTCCACCACCACTGACGGCAGCCGATTCCACTCGTCCACCACGCTCTGAGTGAAAAACTTCCCCCTAACATTTCCCCTGTACCTACCCCCCAGCACCTTAAACTTGTGTCCTCTCGTAGCAGACATTTCCACCCTGGGAAAAAGCCTCTGAAAGTCCACCCGATCTATGCCTCTCAACATCTTATATACCTCTATTAGGTCTCCTCTCATCCTACGTCTCTCCAAGGAGAAAAGATCGAGCTCCCTCAGCCTATCCTCATAAGGCATGCCACTCAATCCAGGCAACATCCTTGTAAATCGCCTCTGCACCCTTTCAATCTTTTCCACATCCTTCCTGTAATGAGGCGACCAGAACTGAGCACAGTACTCCAAGTGGGGTCTGACGAGGGTCTTATATAGCTGCATCATTATCCCCGGACTCCTAAACTTAATCCCTCGATTGATAAAGGCCAGCACACCATACGCCTTCTTAACCACCTCCTCCACCTACGGGGCCAATTTTAGAGTCCTATGGACCTGGACCCCAAGGTCCTTCTGATCCTCTACAGTACTAAGAGTCTTTCCCTTTATATTGTACTCCTTCATCCCATTTGACCTGCCAAAATGGACCACTACGCATTTATCTGGGTTGAAGTCCATCTGCCACTTCTCCGCCCAGTCTTGCATCCTATCTATGTCCCTCTGTAACTTCTGACATCCCTCCAGACTATCCACAACCCCACCAACCTTCGTGTCGTCGGCAAACTTACCAACACATCCCTCCACTTCCTCATCCAGGTCATTTATGGAAATGACAAACAGCAAGGGTCCCAGAACAGATCCCTGTGGCACACCACTGGTGACCGACCTAAAAAGACCCATCTATACCCACTCTTTGCCTCCTTTGGGCAAACCAGTTCTGGATCCACAGGGCAGCAGCCCCTTGGATCCCATGCCCTCTCACTTTTTCGAGAAGCCTTGCATGGGGAACCTTATCGAACGCCTTGCTAAAATCCATATAAACCACATCTACCGCTTTCCCTTCGTCAATGTGTTTAGTCACATTTTCGAAGAACTCCTGCAGTATTTTGCCTAAACCTTAAATCTCCTCTGTTTTGATGCAAAGAATTCCAATTTTTCATATCTTTGTTTGTAATTCTCTTTCAGACGGTAATTGAGCCAAATGTAAACTGAGTGCTGGTTGTGCAGAACGCCTCTGCAAGCTTCCTGTCATTTTAATTCTCCACCTTGCTCCCACTCGGACCTTTCTACCCATGGCCTGCTACGCTGATCCAGTGAAGCTGAATGCAAGCTCCAGGTACAGTACCTGGATTAGATGCATTGGCCAAGCTAAATTAGGATCCTGGGATGTGTAGGTTAGAGGGATTGCTGGGGAAAATATGAGGGTTACGGGGATAGGGTCCTAGGTGGAATTGTCATTGGTGCAAACTTGATGGGCCAAATAGTTTCCTTCTACACTGTAGGGTTTCTATGGTTCCCTTCCACTTGCTATTCCATTTCTTTCCTCTGTATTGATGAGAGCTCATGATGATCTGAAAGGTTGGGTGGAATTTAATGCTGTCCCAGAGGTGGGTTCGGAGGGGGTGAAGGTGTAAATGTCTTGATAAACATATTGGGCAGAATCTGAGGAGTCCCGGGCGGGCTGACCTTGCCAGTGATGCCCACATTCTGACCTGGAAGAGCATAAAATAGTTATGTTGTTGTCAGGCACGCATCCTGATGTCATTCTGTACTTGCACAATATTTAGCTTGGCAGGAGCATATGCAAATTGGCAGTGAGCCCGCCAACAATTATGGAGCCAATTGAAGGCATTATTTGCCCTAGAACTGAAGGTATTACATTGTCCAGGCAATTTTTAGATTGTCACGTGGTCAGAACGGGCAGGCAATCTATTTTTCAATGTTTCTCAATTACAGATGGGAAGGTGGTGGGGGGCACCTCCATCTGAAGACCCTTTCAGATTTGGGGTGCCTTCCCCTCCGGGACATGGGAGATCCGGCCCTCCCTTGTCCCCCTGGCCTACTCCCGAATGCCATAATCGCCCCCTACCCTTTCCCTCCAGGGCGTCTCCAACCATCCTGCCCCCAGGAATCTGAGGGACTTATCTTGGGAGTGGTCCCAGGACTTAGTTCCAGGCAGAGCGCTGCAGTACCTCTTTTGGCCACTGCAGCAGTGTGCCTGGGGGAGGAGTTGGAGAGCTGTCAGCCAATTGGCTGACAGATCTCACTAATGGGACTTTCTTCCAATGCCAGATGGAAGTCCTGCTCACTGTCAATCAATGCTTAATTGAGGTTAAATGGCTGTGGGCTTCTGAGAGTCAGCACTGACTCTATCCATTGTTACTTTTTTATTATTCTTTCAGGGATGTAGGCATCACTGGCGAGGTCAGCATTTGTTATCCATCCCTAATTGCCTCGAACTGAGGACAATTAAGAGTTAACCAGATTGCTGTGGGTCTGGAATCACATGTAGGACAGACGACCAGCTAAGGAAGGCAGATTACCTTCCTGAAAGGACGTTATGGGTTTTCACAGTAATAATCAATGATAGTTGTCATGGTTACCACCGCTGAGAATAGTGTTTCATTTCAGATTTATTATTAATTGAATTCAAACTCTACCACGCTGCTGTGGTTGAATTTGGACCAGTTCCCCAGAGCATTAATCCGGACCTTTGGTTTACTAGTCCAGCAACATCATCACTACGCCACAATCTTTCTTCGAGAGGGTGGCGGGGTGGTTAATCACATTTAATGGCAATCACATTGTCAAACAATGATGGGTAACTGTACACCTATTAATGGGGATACTGGGAACACTGGGGGTGTTTGGAGTAATGTTGACTGTGAACGAAGTCAATAAACTCTCTCCAGCAAAGAAAGCGGTTGTGTCTTTGTTTTAATTTCATCAAATGGCATGGTCATGAGTAACCGGAGGGTGTGAGGTGGAGACCGCTCTGCCATCCTGGCTCCTGCCAGTTAAATCTGGGTTGGCATGGCTTACTGTTGTCCTTCCTGCCAGGTGGCCAATTGAGGCCCTTAAGCGGCTACTTAAGGGCCATTTAAATGTCTCATCCCACCAGTCCTGGTATTCAACAATGGCAAACAATGCCAGGAGGCCACCCAGAAAATCCTATAGAGTTTCCCTGCAGCCTTGAGAGGAGAGGAGAGGATGCACTCTGCCTGATTAAAGGACACAACATAGAAAAAGCTGGGCCCAGAAGAAACCAATCCCCTGCCCTGCTGGCATCTCTCCCTCCCTGATTGGCAGAGGAAAGACATGATGTGGCCAGCCACAGGGATAACTCAATTCCCTCTTCAACTGAAGAGTTTGGAGATTCCTTTCTCACGTGGCTTGCTTGTAAATGAATGTTGCTATCTTATTATCGAGCCTTTTCTGAGCTTGCCAAAGGACTCTGCAATGCACGGTGACAACCGTAGAGGAGTTTATTGTGTCCATGTAGTTACGTATGAAGGCTGCTTGTACATCAATCCACCACACAACATGGAACAAACGTCAATGCTGCATTTGCAGCAGCGGTCACAATGGTAAAGATACTAAAAGCAATGGGTTTATCTCCCAGTGGTTACACAACTGCCATTGAGGCTTTGGATTTGAATATCCAATGAGCATAGGATATAAAATAACTGGAGCTGGATTAGGCCATTTAACCCCTCAAGCCTGTTCTTCCATTCAATGAGACCATGGCTGATCTGTGAGCTGATTGCATATAACCCACCTTCTTCCCTTATCCCTTACTACCTTTGGATTTAAAAAAATCAATCTCAGTTTTAAATTAACAACTGATCTCACATCAGCTGTCATTTGTGGAAGAGTTCCAAGCTTCTACCACCTTTTATGTATAGAAGTATTTCCCGATGTTACTCCTGAAAGGTCTGGCTCTATTTTTCAATGCTCCCTGGTACTAGACTCCTCAACTTGTTATTCCTAATCCACCTGATCTCTTCCCTTCATATCTTGAAAACTTTGATCAACTCATCCCTTACCCTTCCAAACTCAAGGAAATATAACCCCAGTTGTTGTAATCTCTTCTTGCATTTAAATGTTTGGAGTTTAGGCATCATTCTGGGAAATTAATGTTGCTCTCCTCCCAGGGGCAACATATCACAGAATCATAGAATCCTTACAGTGCAGAAGGAAGCCATTCGGCCCATTGAGTCTGCACCGACAACAATCCCACCCAGGTCCAGTCCCTGTAATCCCACATATTTACCCAGCGAATCCTCCTGACACTAAGGGGCAATTTACCATGGCCAATCAACGACACATCTTTGGAGTGTGGGAGGAAACCGGAGCACCAGGAGGAACTCATGTAGACAGTCACCCGAGGCTGGAATTGAACCCAGGTGCTGTGAGGCAGCAGTGTTAACCACTATGCCACCGTGCCGCCATGGTATCCTTCCTCAAGTGTGCCCAACATTGCTCATAGGACCAATGCTGTGCCTAGCTGAAGCATGACTGTTATTCCCTTGTCTCTACTCCTCTAGATTTGAAGCTGTGCTTTCCATTAACATCTTTGATTATTGTCTATGCTTGTTCATGACATTTTAATAATGCGTGCAACTGGACCTTCAATTCCCTTTGCCTCTTTTACAGCCTTTGTGTCTGCCCACCAAAATGCTCTGCTCTGCTTACTCCAAGTAAAATTTCAGGTGCACTTTCTTTCTCCATTCTGGCTTTGAAATCACAATGTATCATATTTCTCTATAATGAATTGCATTTGCCATCTATCCACCCATTTTATATCCTGCTCTGTGTCTTTCTGCAATACCGCTAATTGGTACAAAATTGAATTGTGCATAGGAGCGCATTGGCTTCTTACAGGCAAAGCAACTAACTGTATCAGCAAAAAATAGATCATAACTTTCAAGATGTATGGTACGTGGTGGGATACTGCTATCAGAAAAATGTTCATTACATCTGAAAGAGGCTAATTATTGGGCATCAGATTTGACAGGAACTGACTTTATCCTCATACCTCTGTCAGGCCACATCAGAGATGCCAAGTGATACTAGTGCAGTAAAAGAGGAAATCATTTACTTTCCTTTCTCCTATTACACATGGATAGATTCTTCAAATGACTGGCACCCTTTAGTCAGGCTTACAGACGCCTCTTGATGAGGTTTGTATTGCCTCGGGCTAGAATGAATAAACTCCGAGCCAAGACTTCCTGTGCTATGTCATGATTCTTGGATGTGATTCTAATGAGTTAGAAGCAAGTATTGTTATTTTGATTTTAATCTCAGGATTCTTTTGTTAAATCCTGGTTTAAAACTCAGCCTTCAGTTGGCAAGAACAATGTGAATGGTTTGATCAATGAGCTATTGGGGATTTCAGGCAGAGAAGGTTTCAATCAGGCAGAGGTTAAGTCAGAAGGGAAAAAAGTTGCATTTTGAAGGGATGATATCTCATCCCACACTTACAGCACCTGCTGCAAAATTAGAGGGGGTTTCATACTTGCTGATTTGGAGCTATTAACACCAAACAACCAATTTTAACCCTGTGCAGCTGGCAGAAACCGATTGGGAAGGTAGTTAAAATTGGAGCAGTAACTTTACCCTCTCTGATCCCACTCCCACCCCATGGGACATTATTTTAACCTGCTGTTTTGGCAGGCGAGTGGGATGCCCATGAAAGACTTGCATTCCAACCATTATTTTGTAAATTGAGTTTGTGTCTTTATATGCCCTGTTTGTGAACAGAACTCCCACTTACCTGACGAAGGAGCAGCGCTCCGAAAGCTAGTGGCTTTTGCTACCAAATAAACCTGTTGGACTTTAACCTGGTGTTGTGAGACTTCTTACTGTGTTTACCCCAGTCCAACGCCGGCATCTCCACATCATGACTACCCATGAAAGTCTCACTAGCTGTCCTGTCTGGAGACAATACACATCTCTTTAACCTGTGCTTAATGCTCCCTCCACTCACATTGTCTGTACCTTTAAGACTTGATTAGCTGTAATCATTATTCATGTAAATTGAGTTTGTGTCCTGTTTGTGATCAGAACTCCCACCCACCTGATGAAGGAACAGCCTGTTCCGAAAGCTAGTGGCTATTGCTACCAAATAAACCTGTTGGACTTTAACCTGGTGTTGTTGGACTTCTTACCCATGAAAGAGCAGAGGGTTCTTGATATATATATATATACACAGGTAGAGTCATGATCACATTATTGGGGCCCCAGCCACATTTTAACAGAAGTCCCATGTGCAAGGAAACTGCCTCACCAGGCCAATCTGACAACAATCAGAAACAGGGCCAGAAGAGAGACACAGTAGCTGGTGCATTTATTTAGTTTGATTGGTCTTCATGTGGAGCAGAAATTAATATGTCCTGGGCCTCATGCTGAGGACAGGTTCCTGTCTGTGTGACTCCTACCAGAGTCAAAACGTGGGCTTAAGACACAGGATTTTGTTATGTTGGAGACCAAGTTCCACGCCGAATGTGGCACTTTCCATTTACACAGGGTGGGAATGGGGACAGGACATGTTCATTCATGCACATCTTCTGGAGACAGTTGGCTATTCGAATCATCCGTTACCTTCACCAAAGTGGGATTTTGGTAGCCCTGGAGTGTGAAACCTGAAGTGTGCAGATTAGACCAGGTAAGAACTGGATTCGTCTGGATAGCCAGGGTACCTCTTTGGAGTGGTATGGTATCCCTTTGGATATGATCCTCGGACATCTTTGGGGGAGGCAAGGTGGCCTTTGGAGTGGATCAGGTGTTCTTTGGGGAGGTAAGGTGGGTTTTGGAATTGTTAACAGTAGCACACATGTGCGAAATAGTACATAAACTCATGACTATCAGGCTAATTGGAACTGTCAACAGACCTGTCAAAAGCACCTGTAAAGAAGGCCTGTCAAAAGTGTCACAAGGAACTGCCAATAACATCTGTCAAATGGACATGTCACGCTGTCAAGACATTTAAAATTCCTGTTCTTAAATCTTTTAAAAAATGATTGCTTGCTATTTCACTCAGTCCTTGATACAAGCCTGGGAGGGTTTCCATTCCTGGACTGGTGATGCATGACTGATTTCACAACTATCCATTATCCCATGGGGATGCCTACAACTTCACAGCTTGATTGACAGCTGCAAGTGGTTATAGACTTATTGATGTGGGACTATGATATCCAGTGCTTGTTATTATAAGGGCTTTGTGGTTTGAATGAAATGTTTGTTGTTTCAGGTTTTATTTAGTTGAAGGACTATAAATGTTGTAACTGGGTTTTTAATGAATGTGTTTTTTTTTCAATAAAGTGAAAGTCTGCACTCGACGCTTTGAACTTTGTTTTAAAAATTTTTATTTAATCACATCTCAGCTTGGATCCTGCCCATGATAGATATTAAATGAGTTGGCATGGTAGGTGATATGTGGAGAGCCATGGGTTGGCATGAGTTAGCACTAAGTTGGCACAGGGTGTAAAGGATCAGGAGGTAGGTGGAGGGGCATAGGTTGACATTGGGGCTTTTAGCGGCTATGTGGGTGGGGGGTCATGGCATGGCATGAGGAGCCATGGAGGATGGGAGGCATGAACAGGCAGGGGTTGTCATTGATGGGACAAGGGGAATATTTGATTTGATTTATTATTGTCACATGTATTAACATAGTGTAAAGTATTGTTTCTTGCACGTTATACAGACAAAGCATACCGTCCATAGAGAAGGAAACGAGAGAGTGCAGAATGTAGTGTTACCATCATAGCTAGGGTGTGGAGAAAAATCAACTTTATGCAAGTTAAGTCCATTCAAAAGTCTGATGGCAGCAGGGAAGAAGCTGTTCTTGAGTCGATTGGTACTTGACCTCAGACTTTTGTGACTTTTTCCCGGTGGAAAGAGAGAATGTCCGGGGTGCGTGGGTTCCTTAATTATGCTGGCTGCTTTGCTGAGACGGCAGGAAGTGTAGACGGTGTCAATGGATGGGAGGTTGGACGATATGTGTGGATGAGGGGGGGGATGGGTGAGGGCTGGAGGGATGTTTCACGTTTTATTCTTTTACTATATTTTGGACACACTGCCGGAGACCCGAGACAGTCCTTCATTCCAGCGCACAACCGCACCCGATAGCCTCCCCAGTCTTCTGGGGTCACCTGCCTGACTTCTAATCCAGCCTGCCCCAAGCCCCCACGCTGGACCGAAAATCCAACGTACACCAGCCATTTTTAAAGGCTGAGTTCGTGGATCTGGGAATCCTCCTGTCCCTGCGCACCCAACCCGGGAGTGAAAATCTGGGCTCAAGTGTTGAAATGAGAACAAGTTAATAAAATAATACTTCTAAAGTGGTTCAGGTCAGCAAACTAAACTACTGGAGTACGTGAACAGATCTATTCTCTACCCTACAGGATTGACAAACCCTTCTGGAATTTCAAGAAGCCAGGTCTGGGTATTCTGGGAATTTCTGATGCTTAACCTATGGATATCTGAGTGGGCAGGAATTTCCGACCCCTTCCCCCCCTCCCCGGACTGGAAATTCCTACTCGAGATCAACAGACCTTTAACTGGTCCGCCAAATTTTCCGTCTCACCATGACAATTCCCGTGGCGGACGAGACCGGAAAATTTACCCCATGTCGTTTCCAAATGAATAGCAACAGTACATAAGAGCTAGGAGCAGGAGTAGGCCATCTGGTCCCTCAAGCCTGCTCCACTCTCTATGACTCTATGATGTATAGTTCCATGCCTGTCTGCAGCCTTTCTATATATTGCTAACACATAAGTGACTGTGTTTGAAGGTATCACAATCCAGCCCAAAGGCTTTTGGCAGGCAGTTATGCAGAGGTTCCTGTTTCCACTGGCCAGGGCAGGGGGAGTGTTGGGGTGGGAGGGGTAAATTAACCCTAATGTATCATTTTCCTGATCTACTGACTAACCTGTGCCCAATAAATTATTCAATAACTCTTTAATGCAGGTGATGACAGTTTGCTAGCGTACTTTGATAATTAAGATGTTTATATATGGGACGCAAAAATGAAAAGCGGAATACCAAATTTTATTTATTCTTCTATGACATGATGGCACAGTGGTTAGCACTGCTGCCTCACAGCGCCAGGTACCTGGGTTCAATTCCGGCCTTGCATGACTGTGCGGAGTTTGCACATTCTCCGGGTGCTCCAGTTTCCTCCCACGGTCCAAAGATGTACAGGTTAGGTGGATTGGCCATGGTAAATTGCTCCTTAGTGTCAGGGGGACTAGCAAGGTAAATACATGGGGTTACAGGGATGGGTGGGATTGTTGTTGGTGCAGGCTTGATGGGCTGAATGGCCTGCTTCTGCAGTATAGGGACTTTATGATTCTCTCCATGATAGTTCCGTGCAGGTCAGCAGCCTTCCTATATATTGCTCAAGTTATCATCTCCATGTGTGATCCTAGACATTCTGCAGATATTCCGCTATAGGGGCATCACATATGCACTTTGCAGCAGTGGTAACTACATAATTTATCTCTGCTTAAATCAGGGCCACCCAAGTCAGTGCCAACACCACTATTAAGATAAGATCAACTAATTTTGAACTGAATATTTCAATTCCTAGAGAGATCTCACAACTATCTAATATGATGTGGAGATGCCGGCGTTGGACTGGAGTGGTCACAGTAAGAAGTCTTGCAACACCAGGTTAAAGTCCAATAGGTTTATTAGTAATCATGAGCTTTCGGAGCACTCTCCTTCATCAGGTGAGTGATTAACTATTTAATATGGGAAGGCGATGGCCTAGAGGTATTATCATGATACTATTATCCAGAAACTCAGCTAATGTTCTGGGGACCTGGGCTCGAATCCCACCATAGCAAATGGTGGAATTTGAATTCAATATAAAAGAAAATCTGGAATTAAGAATCTACTGATGGCTGTGAAACCATTGTCGATTGTCGGAAAAATCCATCTGGTTGACTAATGTCCTTTAGGGAAGGAAATCTACCACCCTTGCCTGATCTGGCCAACTTGTGACTCCAGAGCCACAGCAAAGTGGTTGACTCTTAAATGCCTCAGGCAACTAGGGATGGGCACTAAATGCTAGCCAGCCAGTGACACCTGTGTCCCATGAATGAATTTAAAAAGTGAAAGACCAACGCTTTCAAGTGAAAGACCAACTACCAACTGAGCTAAGCTGAAGCAGAAGGTAGTGGACTCTGCAACTCATGCTGTCGGTCCAAAGCTGGCTGCGGGGTAAGTATTAGCCAGGGCTCTGGCGAGGCCATCCCTGCTCTTCACTATCGATGTGGAGATGCCAGCGTTGGACTGGGGTAAACACAGTAAGAAGTCTCACAACACCAGGTTAAAGTCCAACAGGTTTATTTGTAGCAAACACCACGAGCTTTCGGAACTGGCTGTTCCTTCGTCAGGTTAATCACAAACAGGGCACAAAGACACAAACTCAATTTACATGAATAATGATTGGAATGTGAGTCTTTACAGCTAATCAAGTCTTAAAGGTACAGACAATGTGAGTGGAGAGAGTATTAAGCACAGGTTAAAGAGGTGTGTATTGTCTCCAGACAGGAAAGTTAGTGAGATTTTGCAAGTCCAGGCAAGTTGTGTGGGTTACAGATAGTGTGACATGAACCCAAGATCCCGGTTGAGGCCGTCCTCATGTGTGCGGAACTTGGCTATCAGTCTCTGCTCAGCGACTCTGCGCTGTCGTGTGTCATGAAGGCCGCCTTGGAGAACGCTTACCTGAAGATCAGAGGCCGAATGCCCGTGACCGCTGAAGTGTTCCCCAACAGGAAGAGAACAGTCTTGCCTGGTGATTGTCGAGCAGTGTTCATTCATCCATTGTCGTAGCGTCTGCATGGTCTCCCCAATGTACCATGCCTTGGACATCCTTTCCTGCAGCGTAACAGGTAGACAACGTTGGCAAGAGTATGTACCATGTACTTGGTGGATGATGTTCTCACGTGAGATGATGACATCCGTGTCGATGATCCGGCACGTCTTGCAGAGGTTGCTCTGGCAGGGTTGTGTGGTGCCGTGGTCACTGTTCTCCTGAAGGCTGGGTAGTTTGCTGCGGACAATGGTCTGTTTGAGGTTGTGCTGTTGTTTGAAGGCAAGAAGCGTGGGTGTGGGGATGGCCTTGGCGAGATGTTCCTCTTCATCAATGACATGTTGAAGGCTCCGGAGAAGATGTCGTAGCCTCTCCGCTCCGGGGAAGTACTGGACGACGAAGGGTACTCTGTCCACCATGTCCCGTGTTTGTCTTCTGAGGAGGTTGGTGCGGTTTTTGGCTGTGGCGTGTCAGAACTGTCGATCGATGAGTCGAGCGCCATGTCCTGTTCTTATGAGGGCATCTTTCAGCGTCTGAAGGTGTCTGTTGCGATCTTCCTGCATGCACAGGTTCGAACAAAACTTCTTCACCGCACAGGACCTTCAACCGATGCTATACATTAGATACATCGATGACATTTTCTTCCTTTGGACTCATGGTGAACAATCACTGAAACAACTATATGATGACATCAACAAGTTCCATCCCACCATCAGACTCGCCATGGACTACTCTCCGGAATCGGTTGCATTCTTGGATGCATCTCCATTAAGGACGGTCACCTCAGCACCTCACTGTACCGCAAGCCCACGGATAACCTCACGATACTCCACTTCTCCAGCTTCCACCCTAAACACGTTAAAGAAGCCATCCCCTACGGACAAGCCCTCCGTATACACAGGATCTGCTCAGATGATGAGGATCGCAATAGACACCTCCAGACGCTGAAAGATGCCCTCATAACAGGATATGGCACTCGACTCATCGATCAACAGTTCCAACGCGCCACAGCAAAAAACCGCACCGACCTCCTTAGAAGACAAACACGAGACACGGCAGACAGAGTACCCTTCGTCGTCCAGTACTTCCCCGGAGCGGAGAGGCTACGACATCTTCTCCAGAGCCTTCAACATGTCATTGGTGAAGATGAACATCTTGCCAAGGCCATCCCCACACCCCCACTTCTTGCCTTCAAACAACTGCACAACCTCAAACAGACCATTGTCCGCAGCAAACTACCCAGCCTTCAGGAGAACAGTGACCACGACACCACACGACCCTGCCACAGCAACCTCTGCAAGACGTGCCGGATCATCGACACGGATGTCATCATCTCACGTGAGAACACCATCCACCAGGTACACGGTATATACTCTTGCAACTCGGCCAACGTTGTCTACCTGATACACTGCAGGAAAGGATGTCCCGAGGCATGGTATATTGGGGAGACCATGCAGACGCTACGACAACGGATGGATGAACACTGCTCGACAATCACCAGGCAAGAGTGTTCTCTTCCTGTTGGGGAACACTTCAGCGGTCACAGGCATTTGGCCTCTGATCTTCGGGTAAGCGTTCTCCAAGGCGCCCTTCACGACACACGACAACGCAGAGTCGCTGAGCAGAGACTGATAGCCAAGTTCCACACAAATGAGGACGGCCTCAACCGGGATCTTGGGTTCATGTCACACTATCTGTAACCCCCACGACTTGCCTGGGCTTGCAAAATCTCACTAACTGTCCTGTCTGGAGACAATACACATCACTTTAACCTGTGCTTAACGCTCTCTCCACTCACATTGTCTGTACCTTTAAGACTTGATTACCTGTAAAGACTCGCATTCCAACCATTATTTTGTAAATTGAGTTTGTGTCTTTATATGCCCTGTTTGTGAACAGAACTCCCACTTACCTGACGAAGGAGCAGCGCTCCGAAAGCTAGTGGCTTTTGCTACCAAATAAATCTGTTGAACTTTAACCTGGTGTTGTGAGACTTCTTACTGTGTTTACCCCAGTCCAACGCTGGCATCTCCACATACAGATCTGTCACCAGCACTGTTAACAATGGGGCAATTTAGAGTAATGAATAAAACATTGAAATAAAGCATTTTAATTGTATTACTTTTGTACTACATTTAAAAATAAATGATATTAGCATCCATAATCTGTAACTTGCCACAATGTAACTTCACCAGATATCAAACACAAAAAAAAACTTGCATCTGTAACTACCTCAAGACACTCCAAATTGTTTTGCAGCCAAGGACAGTTTTGAAGTGTAAATCACTGTTTTAATGGACAGCAAAGCAGCAGCCATTTTGTGCATAGCAAGCTCCCACAAATAGCAATGAAATAGATGACAAGATCACCTTTGTACTTTGTGTGTTGAAGGATGAACTTTAGCAAGGACTTTGGAAAAATTCCCTTTTTTTTCTTAACATTAATACCATAGGATCATTTGCATCCACCTCAACAGACTGATTCAGCTTAATGTTCCATCTGAAAAGACGGTGCCTCAGACAGTGCAGCATTCCCGCAGTACGGCACAGCCTAGGTTAGTGTTCAGGTCTTTGGAGTTTGAACCAACAACCTCTGTCTCAGATCCTTCAGGAGAATCATAGAATCCCTACAGTGCAGAAAGAGGTAATTCAGCCCATCGAGTCTGCACTGACCACAATCCCACCCAGGCCCTATCCCTGTAACCCCATGTATTTACCCTACTAATCCCCCTGACACTAAGGGGCAATTTAACATGGCCAAGCCTACACATCTTCAGAGTGTGGGAGGAAACCGGAGCACCTGGAGGAAACCCAAGCATACATAGGGAGAGTGTGCAAAATCCACAAAGACAATCACCTGAGGCCAGAATTGAACACTACCACCTGCAAGTTTCCCTCCAAGCCCCTCACTATCCTGATTTGGAAATATATCGCCGTTCCTTCGCAGTCACTGGGTCAAAATCCTGGAACTCCCTTCCAGATGGCATTGTGGGTCAACCCACAGCACGCGGACTGCAGTGATTCTCTCTTTAATTTTCTCTTTCATTTAGCCTCTCCGTTCTGGAAATGTATTTAATAAATGAAGGAATCAAATTTGTTTACTTACACTTCCATAATATCATAATGATTCAAGAAGGCAGCTCACCACCACCTTCTCAAGGGCAACGAGGGATGGGCAATAAAATGCTGGCCAGCCAGTGACGCCCATGTCCCACGCACGAATAAAAAATAAATCCAGGTCCCTGGTGTTGCGAGGCAGCAGTGCTAACTGCTGAAGTGGGGGAAACATCTCGAACTGCATTCGTAGCTGAACTCTGGAGTTGCAATGGGAGTCTGTTTGTTTATATGATCCTTATTTTGAAATTTAAACACACTAAAATATCGACCACAGATATATTGCATCAGTTCACAAAACATCAGAATCATTTAAAGTTCAGAACCTGGGCTCTGCTATAAAGGTATAGAGGGATATCGGAACTTCTGGGTGATAATGCAGCATGATCCATCAAGTTAGCCTTCTCTTAACCACATGACGCAACAATAATAGATTTGCAGACGAGTTAATTTTCTCTTTCATTTAGCCTCTCCGTTCTGGAAACGTATTTAATAAATGAAGGAATCAAATTTGCTTACTTACACTTCCATAATATCAGAAATCAGTTCCACAAGCTATTTGCCCAATAATGAGAATTCTTATTGCTGGTCATGTCCTATTTACAGCTGAGTAATTTTGTTGGAATATCTAAAATGTCACTGCAGAATTTGTTGCAAGATGGTGACCTCCATTCTATTGCTTGATATTTTTAGTCACGTATTCTCGCCTCCGTTGGAGAAAACAATTGTACAATAAATTCACAAGTCAGTTCAGAACTGATATAATAAAATATGTTTTCAGGCTGCAGTAGAAATGAAATGCAGATATTTACTGGATGCAAAAATAGGCTCATTTTAAGAATATTGGAGTAGATATTTGGACAGTCAATAGTTTTCACACTGATTTACTGTAATGGGAAAAAGATAGTCAAGATGCTTAGGAATACTAAGGTCAACCTTCATTATCTGACGTACTTATTCAAAGGGCAGTAAATGCCTTACATGTATGAACCAGACACACAAATTTAGATGGTATTTAGGGTAGGGAATAGGCATTAATTTATCCATAAAGTGTATTCCGAATTGAGAAGGTCACACTCGCCAATGTGTGTAGCCAGAATTTGAGCAGGCTTTAGTAACAATCAGTTAATTAAACTGACAGAATCGCAGAATAGTTACAGCATAGAAGGAAGCCATTCAGCCCATCATGTCGGTGCTGGTTCTCTGAAGAAGTAGCCCAATTCCCTGTTGAAAGCCTCGATTGAATCTACCTCCACTACACTCTGAGACAGTGCATTCCAGATCCTAACCACTCGCTGTGTGGAAATGTTTCTCCTCATGTCACCATTGCTCCTTTTGTCACCTAGTTTAAATCTGTGCCCTCTGGTTCTTGATGCTTCCACGGATGGAACCAGTTTCTCCCTATTTGCTCTGTCCAGACCCCTCAAGATTTTGAATACCTCTATTAGGTTTCTTCTTAACTTTCTCTTCTGCAAACAAAACAGTCCCAAATTCTCCAATCTATCCACGTAACTGAAGTTCCCAATTCCTGGAACCATTCTGATGAATCTTTTCTGCACTCTCTCTAATGTCTTCACATACTTTCTCAAGTGTGGCACCAAAGAGTTGGATGGAATACTCCACTTGAAGACTAAACCAATGCCGTATACAAGTTTCACAAAACTTAATTGATTTTGTACTTTATGCCCCTGTTAATAAAGCTTAGGATACTGTATGTTTTATTAACCTAGCCTACCGCCTTCAATGATTTATGCAAATATACACCAAGATATGTCTGTTCCTGTACCCACTTCAGAACTGTACCCTGTATTGTATATTGTCTCTCCATATTCTTTCTACCAACATGAGTCATTTCACACTTCTCTGCAATAAATTTCATCTGCCATTTGTCTATCTATGTCCTTTTGAAGTTCTACATTATTCTCCTCACAATATTTTGAAGTTTTGTAATGTCTGCAAATTTTGAAATTGTTCCCTGTACACCGATATCTAGGTCATTTATATATACCATGAAGACCGACCCCTGGGGAACTCCACTACAAAACTTCCTCCAGTCTGAAAAATAACCAATACTGTTTCCTGTCACTCAGCCAATTTCACATCCATCTTGCTACTGTCCATTTTATTCCATGAGCTCTAACTCTTTTGTGACACTTTATCAAGTGCCTTTGTGACAGCAAGACCACAAATAGTTGTGTGTGTGAAGGAGTAGGTAATTACCATAGAAAGGCCTTTGCCTCAACTCCAGCTTCTTTAGGTGCATCTTGACAAAGCTCCTTCAAGAGCACCTTCCAAACCTTTTTCACCTCGGAGGACAGGGGCAGCAGATCCACTGGAGAAGCATAGAATCATAGAATCCCTACAGTGCAGAAAGAGGCCATTTAGCCAATTGAGTCTGCACCGACAACAATCCCACCCAAACCCTATCCCCATATCTCCACATATTTACCCTACTAATCCCCCTGACACTAAGGGGCAATTTATCATGGCCAATCAACCAAACCTGCCCATCTTCGGACTGTGGGAGGAAATCCGCGCAGACATGGGGAGAATTTTCTAACTCCACACTGTTACCCGAGACCGGAATTGAACGCAGGTCCATGGCGCTGTGAGGCAGCAGTGCTATCCAATGTGCCACCATGCTCCCCCAACCATCTGCTAGGTCCTCTCTAAGCCACGTACCATCCTAACTTGAAATTATAATCACCGTTCCTTCAATGTTGCTGGGTCAAAAAATGGGAATGCCCTTCCTAACAGCATTGTGGATGTACCTACACATTGTGGACTTCCGCGGTTCAAGAAGGTGGCTCACCATCACCTCTTCAGGGGCAGTTAAATGCTGACCTTGCCAGTGATGCTCACATCCTGTGAAAGAACAAAAACACCACAACTTTGGCATGATTGGTTTTCTTAATTTACTAATCGATGGACCAACAGCATTGCATTTACATAGAATCTTTAATATATTAGAAAGTCCCAAGGCAGTCACAGACAAAATTTGACACTGAGTCACATAGGAAGCTATTGTACCATCTGATCAAAAGCCTGCTCAAAGTGGAAGTTTTTAAACCACAGTTTATAGGAGGAGAGAGAGGTAGCAATGCAGAGCAGTTTAAGGAGAGCATTTCAGAGTTTGCGGCCGACTCAGCTGAAAGCATAGCTGGTAGGGAGAAGGTAATCGGACATGTCTAAGAATTGAGGAATGCATCCTCGGCGGCACAGTGGTTAGCACTGCTGCCTCACAGTGCCAGGGACCTGGGTTCGATTCCCGGCTTGGGTCACTGTCTGTGCGGAGTCTGCACATTCTTTCCATGTTTGTGTGGGTTTCCTCTGGGTGCTCCGGTTTCCTCCCACAGTCCAAAGATGTGCGGGTTAGGTGGATTAGAACATAGAACAGTACAGCACAGAACAGGCCCTTCGGCCCACGATGTTGTTCCGAGCTTTATCTGAAACCAAGATCAAGCTATCCCACTCCCTATCATCCTGGTGTGCTCCATGTGCCTATCCAATAACCGCTTAAATGTTCCCAAAGTGTCTGACTCCACTATCACTGCAGGCAGTCCATTCCACACCCCAACCACTCTCTGCGTAAAGAACCTGCCTCTGATATCCTTCCTATATCTCCCACCACGAACCCTATAGTTATGCCCCCTTGTAATAGCTCCATCCACCCGAGGAAATAGTCTTTGAACGTTCACTCTATCTATCCCCTTCATCATTTTATAAACCTCTATTAAGTCTCCCCTCAGCCTCCTCCGCTCCAGAGAGAACAGCCCTAGCTCCCTCAACCTTTCATCATAAGACCTACCCTCCAAACCAGGCAGCATCCTGGTAAATCTCCTCTGCACTCTTTCCAGTGCTTCCACATCCTTCTTATAGTGAGGTGACCAGAACTGCACACAATATTCCAAATGTGGTCTCACCAAGGTCCTGTACAGTTGCAGCATAACCCCACGGCTCTTAAACTCCAACCCCCTGTTAATAAAAGCTAACACACTATAGGCCTTCTTCACAGCTCTATCCACTTGAGTGGCAACCTTTAGAGATCTGTGGATATGGACCCCAAGATCTCTCTGTTTCTCCACAGTCTTCAGAACCCTACCTTTGACCCTGTAATCCACATTTAAATTAGTCCTACCAAAATGAATCACCTCACATTTATCAGGGTTAAACTCCATTTGCCATTTTTCAGTCCAGCTTTGCATCCTATCTATGTCTCTTTGCAGCCTACAACAGCCCTCCACCTCATCCACTACTCCACCAATCTTGGTGTCATCAGCAAATTTACTGATCCACCCTTCAGCCCCCTCCTCTAAGTCATAAATAAAAATCACAAAGAGCATAGGACCAAGCACTGATCCCTGCGGCACTCCGCTAGCAACCTGCCTCCAATCCGAAAATTTTCCATCCACCACCACCCTCTGTCTTTGATCAGATAGCCAGTTACCTATCCAATCGGCCAACTTTCCCTCTATCCCACACCTCCTCACTTTCATCATTGACCATGCTAAATTGCTCCTTAGTGTCAGGGGGACTAGCTGGGGTAAATGCATGGGGTTATGGGCATAGGGCCTGGGTGGGATTTGGTTGGTGCAGCCTCGATGGGTCCAATGGCCTCCTTTTGCACTGTAGGGATTCTACGCAGGAGTTCTTGGAGGCTTGTAAGGCTGTGGGATGTTGCAGAGATAGAGAGGAGCGAGGCCACAGAGAGATTTGAACACAATGAGAATTTTAAATTTGAATTCTGGGCTTGGAGCCCATTGAGAAAACATGATGTGAGAACAGGATGTGAGTCAGAATGTGGGCAGCAAAGTTCGGATGAGCTCAAATTTATTGCAGGTGGAGATCAAAGGTTGGCCACAAGAACATTGGAACAATCAAATCTGGAAGAACAAAAAAACTAGGGATGAGAGTTTCAGCAGTAGGGACAGAGATGGATAATGTTATGGACGAGGAAGTAAATGGTTTTCAGGATGGTAGCCGGCGACTGGTGGAGTTCCGCAAGGGTCAGTGTTTGAACCATAACTTTTCACTGCATGCAGTTATGTAGCAATTGAGAATTCATAGAGCCATAGATCCATACAGCGCAGAAGAGGCACTTCAGCCCATCGAGTCTGCACCGACAGATTACAAACACCTCAACTCCCACCTAATCCCATCTGCCAGCACTTGGTCCATATTATGATGTAACAAGTGCACACTCAGGTACTTTTTAAAGGATGTGAAGCAACCCACCTCTACCACCCTCCCATGCAGCGCATTTGCAGGCCATCACTATCCTTTGGGTAAAAAGGTTTTTCCTTACATCCCCCCTAAACCTCGTGCCCCTCACCTTGAGCCTATGTCCCCTTGTGACTGACTTTTCAAGTCCAAAAGACATGCTGGTTAGGTGCATTGGCCATGCTAAATTCTTCCTCAGTGTACCCGAACAGGTGTGGGAGTGTGGCGACTAGGGAATTTTCACAGTAACTTCATTGTAAGTCTACTTGTGACAATAATAAATAAATTTAACTAAAGGGAACTGCTGCTCCTTATCTACTCTATCCATATCTCTCATAATCTTGTACACCTCGATCAGGTCACTCCTCAGTCTTTCCTGCTCCAACAAAAACACTCCAAGCCTATCCAACCTCTCTTCATAACTTAAATGTTGCATCCCAGGCAGCATCTTGGCAAATCTCCTCTGAATCCCCTCCAGTGTGTCCGCTTCTAAACCCACCGAGTGCGTATAGCCGGCTGATGGATGTAAAATTCAGCCCTTAGATTACTGTGTTTGCAGTTCTAGCTGTTATATTCTACAATGGATCTAGGTGCCCTGGAAAGGGAGTGGAAAATTTACAGAGATGATCCCAGGAATGTCTGGGTATACATATCAGGAAAAGATCGACAAGCTGGGTTTCTTTTTTCCTTGCAAGAGAAGTCTGAGGGGTGACCTAGTGGAGATGCTTAAAATTATGAAAGGACGAGTGGACACAGAGAGAATGTTTCCTCTTGTGGGGAAGAGCATAACCAGAGGCTAACGGTATAAGATGATCACTGAGAAATCCAATCGGGAATTCAGGAGAAGCTTCTGCACCCAAAGACTGGTGAGGATGTGGAACTCAGTATCAGAGGAAGTGATTGAAATGAAGATTCAGTTAGGGTGAACCTCAGCAAGGGAGAATAGAAGATAGTCAATGTCGATATAGATGAAAGGAGGTTTGAGTGGAACATAAAAACTGGCATGGAGTAGTTGGTCTGTTTGCGAGCTGCATATTCTATGTAATCCTATGTAATGCAATCCATTCGGTGCAGGGAGGGAGTTCCAGGTTTTTGAGCCAGCAATAATGAAGGAAGAGCAATATAGTTCCAAGTCAGAATGGTGCATGATTTGGAGGAGAACTTGCATTTTGTGGTGTTCCCATTTGTCTGCTCCGCTTGTCCTTCTAGGTGTAGAGATCATGGGTTTTGAAGGTGCTCTAAGGATTCTTGGCAAGCCATTGCACATTTTAGATGTTTAAGATGGTGGACGAAGTACAAATCAGGCAGGCTGCTTGTGTGGGATGGTGTTTAGCTTCTGGAGTATTGTTGGAATTGCACTCATCCAGGCAAGTAATTTGTGCCCTTATCATGTTGAACAGGCATTGGGGACTCACCACATCAATAACAGTCATTGCTCTTGGAGCCAGAGTATTTATATGGCTAATCCAGTTAAGTCTCTGGTCAATGGTGACATTCTTAGAACATAGACATAGAACAGTACAGCACAGAACAGGCCCTTCGGCCCACGATGTTGTGCCGAGCTTTATCTGAAACCAAGATCAAGCTATCCCACTCCCTATCATCCTGGTGTGCTCCATGTGCCTATCCAATAACCGCTTAAATGTTTCTAAAGTGTCTGACTCCACTATCACTGCAGGCAGTCCATTCCACGCCCCAACCACTCTCTTCGTAAAGAACCTACCTCTGATATCCGTCCTGTATCTCCCACCACGAACCCTATAGTTATGCCCCCTTGTAATAGCTCCATCCACCCGAGGAAATAGTCTTTGAACGTTCACTCTATCTATCCCCTTCATCATTTTATACACCTCTATTAAGTCTCCCCTCAGCCTCCTCCGCTCCAGAGAGAACAGCCCTAGCTCCCTCAACCTTTCCTCATATGACCTACCCTCCAAACCAGGCAGCATCCTGGTAAATCTCCTCTGCACTCTTTCCAGCGCTTCCACCTCCTTCTTATAGTGAGGTGACCAGAACTGCACACAATATTCCAAATGTGGTCTCACCAAGGTCCTGTACAGTTGCAGCATAACCCCACGGCTCTTAAACTCCAGCCCCCTGTTAATAAAAGCTAACACACTATAGGCCTTCTTCACAGCTCTATCCACTTGACTGGCAACCTTTAGAGATCTGTGGATATGGACCCCAAGATCTCTCTGTTCCTCCACAGTCTTCAGAACCCTACCTTTGACCCTGTAATCCACATTTAAATTTGTCCTACCAAAATGAATCACCTCACATTTATCAGGGTTAAACTCCATTTGCCATTTTTCAGCCCAGCTTTGCATCCTATCTATGTCTCTTTGCAGCCTACAACAGCCCTCCACCTCATCCACTACTCCACCAATCTTGGTGTCATCAGCAAATTTACTGATCCACCCTTCAGCCCCCTCCTCTAAGTCATTAATAAAAATCACAAAGAGCAGAGGACCAAGCACTGATCCCTGCGGCACACCGCTAGCAACCTGCCTCCAATCCGAAAATTTACCATCGACCACCACCCTCTGTCTTCGGTCAGACAGCCAGTTACCTATCCAATCAGCCAACTTTCCCTCTATCCCACACCTCCTCACTTTCATCATAAGCCGACCATGGGGGACCTTATCAAACGCCTTACTAAAATCCATGTATATGACATCAACTGCCCTACCTTCATCAACACACTTAGTTACCTCCTCAAAAAATTCTATCAAATTTGTGAGGCACGACTTGCCCTTCACGAATCCGTGCTGACTATCTCGGATTAATCCGCATCTTTCTAAATGGTCGTAAATCCCATCCCTAAGGACCCTTTCCATCAATTTACCAACCACCGAAGTAAGACTAACCGGTCTATAATTACCAGGGTCATTTCTATTCCCTTTCTTAAACAGAGGAACAACATTCGCCATTCTCCAGTCCTCTGGCACCATCCCCGTGGACAGCGAGGACCCAAAGATCAAAGCCAAAGGCTCTGCAATCTCATTCCTTGCCTCCCACAGAATCCTAGGATACATTTCATCAGGCCCAGGGGACTTATCGACCTTCAGTTTATTCAAAACTGCCAAGACATCCTCCCTCCGAACATCTATTTCCTCCAGCCTATTAGCCTGTAACACCTTCTCTTCCTCAAAAACATGGCCCCTCTCCTTGGTGAACACTGAAGAAAAGTATTCATTCATCACCTCGCCTATCTCTACTGACTCCATACACAAGTTCCCACTACTGTCCTTGACCGGCCCTAACCTCACCCTGGTCATTCTTTTATTCCTCACATAAGAGTAAAAAGCCTTGGGGTTTTCCTTGATCCGACCCGCCAAGGACTTCTCATGTCCCCTCCTAGCTCTCCTAAGCCCCTTTTTCAGCTCATTCCTTGCTAACTTGTAACCCTCAATCGAGCCATCTGAACCTTGTTTCCTCATCCCTACATAAGCTTCCCTCTTCCTTTTCACAAGACATTCCACCTCTTTCGTGAACCATGGTTCCCTCACTCGGCCATTTCCTCCCTGCCTGACAGGAACATACCTATCAAGGACATCCAGTATTTGTTCCTTGAAAAAGTTCCACTTTTCATTAGTTCCTTTCTCTGACAGTTTCTGTTCCCAACTTATGCCCCCTAATTCTTGCCTAATCGCATCATAATTACCCCTCCCCCAATTGTAAACCTTGCCCTGCCGTACGGCCCTATCCCTCTCCATTGCAATAACAAAAGACACCGAATTGTGGTCACTATCTCCAAATTGCTCTCCCACAACCAAATCTAACACTTGGCCCGGTTCATTTCCCAGTACCAAATCCAATGTGGCCTCACCTCTAGTCGGCCCATCCACATATTGTGTCAGGAAACCCTCCCGCACACACTGCACAAAAACTGCCCCATCCGAACTATTTGACCTACAAAGGTTCCAATCAATATTTGGAAAGTTAAAGTCCCCCATGACAACTTCCCTGTGACCCCCACACATATCCATAATCTGCTTAGCAATTTCTTCCTCCACATCTCTATTACTATTTGGGGGCCTATAGTAAACTCCTAGCAACGTGACCGCTCCTTTCCTATTTCTAACTTCAGCCCATATTACCTCAGTGTGCAGATCCGCCATCTTGATATTGATATTGATGTTGAGGGATTCAGCAATAGTATTGCTGTTGAATGTCAAGGAGAGCCAATCAGATATTTCCTTGTTGGAGTTGGTCATTACTTGCCTCTTGCCTAAGCCTAAATGCTGCCCTTGGTCTTGCTACATACAGACCTGGACTGCTTCAGTATGTGTGGAGTTACAAATGGAACTGAACACTGTGCAATCATTAGCGAACATCTGCACTTGTGATGGAAGACCAAGTCATTGATGAAGCAATTGAAGTAGACTGAGGACAACACTGAGGAACTCCTGCAGCAATGTCCTGGGACTGAAATAATTGGCCTACAAAAACGTCAGCCATTTTCTTGTGAGATAGGAATGACTCCAATCAGTGAAGAGTTTCCCCCTGATTCCCATTGCTTTCAATTTTACCAGTGCTCCTTGATACCACACTTGGTTAAAAACTGCCTTGATGTCAAGACGATAATTTTCACCCCAGTTTTGGAATTTAGCTCTAATACAATAGCAAACTACTGTGGATGCTGGAGGTCAAAAATAAAGCAGAAAATGCTCTGCAAGTCTAGCAAGATCTTTGGAGAGAAAAACAGTGTTAATGTTTCAGGTCCGTGACCTTTCTTTAGATTGGGGAACACAGCACGGTGGCACAGTGGTTAGCACTGCTACCTCACAGCGCCAGGGGCCCGGATTCAATTCTGGCCTTGGGCCACTGTCAGTGTGGAGGTTATACATTCTCCCCCTGCTTGTGTGCGTTTTCTTTGGGTGATCCATTTTCCTCCCACAGTAAAGTAAATTAAAGTTTATTTATTAGTCACAAGTAAGTCTTACATTAATACTGCAATGAAGCTACTGTGAAATTCCCCTCGTCGCCACACTCCAGTGCCTGTTCGGGTCAATGCACCTAACTAGCACATCTTTCGGATTGTGGGAGGAAACTGGAGCACCCGAAGGAAACCCACACAGACATGGGGAGAATGTGCAGACTCCACACACACTGACCCAAGCTAGCAATCGAAGCCGGGTCCCTGGCGCTGTGAGGCAGCAGTGCTAACCACTGTGCCGCTGTGCAGTCCTAAAACGTGCAGATTAGATTGATTGGTCATAGAATCATAGAATCCTACAGTGCAGAAAGAGGCCATTCGGCCCATCGAGTCTGCACCAACCACAATCCCACCCAGGCCCTATCCACATATCCCTACATATTTACCCACTAACCCCTCTAACCTATGCATCCTGGGACACTAAGGGGCAATTTAGAATGGCCAATCAACCTAGCCCACACATCTTTGGACTGTGGAAGGAAACTGGAGCACCCGGAGGAAACCCACGCAGACACGAGGAGAATGTGCAAACTCCACACAGACAGCGACCCAAGCCAGGATTCGAACCCAGGTCCCTGGAGCTGTGAAGCAGCAGTGCTAATCACTGTGCTACCGTGCCGCCCCGTCATGTTAAATTTCCCCTTAGTGTCATGGGGATTAGTAGCGTAAATATGTGGGGTTGCAGGGAATAGGGCCTGGGTGGGATTGTTGTCGGTGCAGGCTCGATGGGCTGAATGGCCTCATTCTGCATGATGGGGATTCTATGATTACACTTAGATATGTAATAGGTTTCGAGCAAGTGCAAGTGGGAAGGGTGGGAAGACAAACAAAAAGGCAGATCTGAGACAGGGTGGAGGGCAGGAAAGATTCAATAAAATGGCTTCATGTGGCATGGCCAAAGGGAGCAGTCATGGGACAAGTAATGAAACAAAAGATATATCTGGAGGAGATGCGAATGGCAAGATTCTGCATAGCTGCTGCCCAAAAGCAAAACAAAAATGAAACCAGCAAAGTAAAATAAAGTAAAACGGGGCAGAAATTCTGATTGTAACTCAGTGGATCTTGGCTAGGGGCACGGTTAGTTCTGGAGTACAAGTCTTCAGCGGATGTTACTGAGTTTCATTGGCTTTTGTTGTGTCCAGTGCAGTTAACTGTTTCTAGTTAGAAATGTTTAATTTATGAATGTTTTACAATTGATCTTTGTGATTTAGAAAACTTCATTGAAAAGTAGTATTCAAAACCAGTAAAAAGGAGGAAAAAAAGGACTTTTAAAACACTAATTCAGTACCTGGCATTGCACTTAGAGACACTGTGTATATTAAAGCTAAAGGTAATATTGGGAATTTTTACTCTTTAAGGGCAGAGTGTTTTATAAAATAAAAGTGTAAACAATGACCTGCCCTCATCACACGCTGCCTCTGTGTTAGGTTACAGTGACAGATGTGATAGTAAGCGTACTGTTTCTGCCCCTTAGGTTATGCTGCCTGGAGACGGGTCAGACTGCAGGCACAGTGAAATGAGCAACCAAAGTCTGATCCGCCCCTACAGACAAACTGCTCCTGGCAAAGTAAGTGCTCTCCTGATTTCCATTCACTTTTACTGTAATTCAGAAAGACTTAAAAGGCAAAAAAAAAACAATCAAGTGATTGACAGATCATTAGAAACATGCATTGCATTATTAATGACCTCATCACTGGCAGATTATTGCAAAGACATAATGGGGAAGACTATCTCTGTCTGCAGTTCATTATAAATAGTCCCATGATTTTGTTAATGTAAAGCATCTTTCCCCTGTCTAGGCTTAGACTGTATGCAAAGTAGGACCGACAGCGCCTTTTTCCTCATGTTTGTAGTGGAGGAAAAACCAGACTTCACAATATTGCTTCACCCAGCATAATCAAGGACCTCCCGCACCTTAGACATTCTCTCTTCCACTTTCTTCCATCGGGAAAAAGATACAAAAGTCTGAGGTCACGTACCAACCGACTCAAGAACGGCTTCTTCCCTGTTGCGATCAGACTTTTGAATGGACCTACCTCTCATTAAGTTGATCTTTCTCTACACCCTAGCTATGACTGTAACACTACATTCTGCACTCTCTCCTTTCCTTCTCTATGAACGGTATGCTTTGCCTGTAGAGTGCACAAGAAACAATACTTTTCACTGTATACCAATACATGTGACAATAATAAATTAAATAAAGGGGCCGTTCACTTTCTTGTCACTACCATTGAAACTTGTGCTTTGTCTATGATCTCATATATAGGTGTGAATAAGCCATTAAATTCCTGTTAAGTAGCAAGGGCTTCGGACCTCCAAACCATTCTAGTTGAACAATAGAGGTATTGACCATGTGATCAAAATTGTCTTCAGGTATCAGATGAGGGAGAAACCAATCAGTCTAGAAACCAACAGCATAAGAGGGACCATTCCACCAGCCAGGAGATCAGAAATCTGCTTAACAATCAGTCAACTCAGGTAGTGGGAGTGGGATTAATTAGCTTTCACCTGCAAAGATTTTACTCTACAGAAACCCAGCCAGAACATTGTCTAGAAATTCAGAGACATCCAACTTCCATTAATCTCCAAAGAACTATGAGACATGACTCATCCAGGCCTGCAGCATCTACGTCTTAAAAGAATCAAGCTAAATGTGATTTGCTTCATGTATTCAGATTCAGGGGCTGCACGGTGGCACAGCATGATCGCACAGCACCAGGGTCCTGGATTCAATTCCAGCCTTGGGTCTGTGTACATTCTCCCCATGTCTGCTTGGGTTTCCTCCTACACTCGAAAGCTGTGCAGGTTAGGTGGATTGGGCATGCTAAATTGACCCTAGTGACAGGGGGATTAAGAGGGTAAATATGTGGGGTTACAGGAATAGGGCCTGGGTGGGATTGCAGTCAGTGCAGACTTGATGGGCCGAATGTCCTCCTTCTGCACTGTAGGGATTCTAATATGCATGCATCATTCTCTAGAATCCGTCTTTACTTGTTTGTGTGTGTGTGTATATATATGCACACATGGGAGAAATGAATATTCATTGAATTTACCTTTGGGGTATTGTGTGAATAATATTATCTTTTCTTCTGATTTAAGCATACCCAAATGTATTCATTTATTAAATGTCATGCCACTAAAACACTCTGTCTAAACACACATCTGCTGTAGACACCCACGTGTTACGGAAAAGTTATCCCAACGTTTCTCTCTCCCCATCTTTAAAAACTGTAATGAACAAACCAAATCTTGCAAGTACATTCATGTATATGAATGAAGACTAAAATTACATAGACTGTAAACACAACAGTGGCATCATCTTTCCTGCCCACAACATGCAGTGGAATAATTGCTGCTGTAGCATGTATTTCAACAGTGTATTAGTAAGTGTGTCAAAACAGCATTTATGATTAAACTTAGCTCGTGAAATTGTGGTTGAATAGTTTAGATTCAGCAACAGAATTTTAAATCTAACTATGTTGAAGCAGATTGGGGAGCTAAGGTGTATTGAAGACTATAAAATCCATGAATAAAATGTCCAACATTATTGCATAGTCAACTTATACCCTAAACTAAAGAAAAGCTTCTCTCCCATTTACCTTTAAAATGATCAAAACACCACTCCATGGTTATACCTAATATAAGGTTAAGTAGACACTGTATTCTTGTGAAGCCAGTACAAAGCTTCTTCCCACCCCCACTGGCCCATTTCCTTTTCCCGGTTGGGTAATTTCTGATCCCTGAAGTGACTTTCATAGTGAAGGTTATCCTGGAGATTCCTCCCTCTAGCCACAGCTAAGCAAATTTTCCATCTTGTTTAAATTCTCATCAACATGATCCCTTCAGTCTGAGTGTGAGTTCCCACCCCTATTCTGCATATTAACCGACAAAGTCAGCATTTCCTTGTGCTTTAGGTGCAGGACTGGCTGTGTCTATCTCTCTCCCTCTCAGGTTTTTGTAGATTGAGTTGGGTGTGTGAGGTTCAGTAATCTCTTTAGATCCTCTTTAACCCAATGCTACAATTGCTTGCTATGGGTCTTTCGCTTCACAAAACTCAACTCCATTGCAATGCGAATGACATAGACTTTGTATCTATCTAATCATGTTAACATGCTAACACCTCCCTCTCCAAACTGGAGACTAACAGTTTACCCACAGTCAGCACAGATGCTCTTACCAATGACAATGAGCCTGCTTATCTTGCACCTTCTTCCCAGTTAATCAACCCAGCCTCCCATTCAACCTTTAACAACCAAACACCCCAGCTTCCTGTTTGGTGAAATTCAGAGCAGGTCACATGACCCCTTCATTTCACCAATTTACCTTGAATTAAAAAGACAGTCCAAAAACAAAGCAACCTCATAAGCTTTGTATTTGTAACAATCTATAATGCTCAGCTTGGAAAGGATTGCATGTTGTATTTCCCTCGGACAATATTGGATCTTTTTGAACCTTGCAATTGAACAGGCTTAGCACCAAAATCACTCTGGTGACTTCACGTGGCACCCTTTCTAAGACCACCTTGTAGTTATTTGGCACATTAAATATAATGGAATATCCCAAGGTGATTTATAGAGGCATTATAAAACAAAGCCACACCATTAATTATTAGGTCAGATGACCAAAAATCTGGTCAAAGAGGTAGGTTTTAAGGGGTGTCTTGAATCATTGAGCACACGAGCAGGTTATTTGGTCTATTAAGTCTGTGCCAGCTCTTTAATAGAGTGATCCATTTTGTTCCATTCCCCCAGTCCTTCTGCATAACCACAGGAACACAAGAACTAGAAGCAGGGACAGGCCATTTGGCCCCTCAAGCCTGTTTGCCATTCAATAAGATCATGTTTGACTTGATTATGGCCTCAACTCCACTTTCTTCTCTGTTCCCTACAGCCATTGGCTCACTTGTTGATCCAAATTCTATCTAACGCAGCCTTGATCCACCCTCCTTTCTGGGGAAGAAAATTCCGCAGGCTAACGACTCTCTGAGAGAAAGAATCCTGTGTCCTGTAGTCCTAGGCTCTTCCACAAGGAATAGCATTCAGCATCTACCCTGCCAAGCCCCTCAGAATCTTACGTTTCATTAAGAGCACCTCTCATTCAACCTTTCCTCATAAGGCAAACACTTCACCCAGGAGTTAGTCTTGGGAACCTTCTCTGAGCTGTTTCTAATGCAATTCTATCTTTTCTTAAATAAGGAGACTGAAACTGTGAACAGTACTCTAGATGTGGTCAAACCCCATACACCTGCAACAACAATATCCTGCTTTTATACTCAATTCCCTTTGCAATAAATAGCAACATTCCATCTGCCTTCTTAATCAATTACTGTACCTACATACTGCCATTTTGTGATCCATGTCCCAGGACACATAGACCCTGGCCGGAATTCTCCCAAAAAAATTCCAAGTGCCGCATTCGCATAAAAACTGGAGTAACTCCCACTGTTTTTTTTCAGCGGGATTTTCAAAATGTATCACCCGCACTCTGAGCACCAGAAGTGCCTCAGGGAGATTCACGCTGAAAATCAGTGGGCGGGGCCTATTCCCGCTGGAGAGGCTGGCAGCATAACGCCGAGTGGGCAACTGCACACTCGCCGATCTGTCAGCGCGGAGACTGGCATATGCGCAGTAGCCCCGCACAGCCGGCCTCCCAATCGCTGGCCGGCTCAGCAAACCCCACTCGTTGCCACACAGATTCCCCCCCCCACCCCCCCCCACCCCCCCACCCCCCAGATCGCTGGTCTCTCAGGTGTCTCCCGATGTCCCCCCCAGCCCCGATCTCGCCGACCCCCTCCTCCGGCAGTTTCAACCTCCCCTGGCAGCCTGGCCACGTCCCCCCCCCTGGCAGCCCCCCACCCCCACCCTGATGGCCAGCCCTGATCAGCCTCTTCCCTTCCTCTGCCACTGACCCCAATTGCAGAGTGGCAGCAGGACCCCCCACCACTACCGATCACTTCCTATAGGCCTCTCCCCATTTGACCCCGGCCCCTTGGCACTGCCCGATTCTGGGTGGGCAGTGCCAAGGTGCCCCTTGGGCAGTGCCAGGGGGCCAGGCTGGCACTGTCAGGCTGGCACTGTCAGGCTGGCAATGTCCAGGGGGTCTCCATGGCCTCTCTTCATTCCAGCGGGGTCAGGCTGCCAGCTCCCCGTTAAGGGGGAACTGTTGTAAACCCCGCTGGAGTGAACCACTCCTGGCAGCGGTGGAGAGAGGCTAGCAGCCATGGAGACTTCAGTCCCAGGCCTGTTAATGGGATGCAAATGGTAATTTTAATATTTAAATCAGCACCGCGCCAATTTCTGTTGTTGAGTTGATGACATCAGAAATCCTGGCCCTGGAGATGCGTGGAGGCCATGGCGTCTAGCGGCGAGCCCGCTAAACAGTCTTCGCTGATGTCTCCCAGCCCATTGTGCTGCTTGAGCTGCGCAGCAGGCTGGAAGAATCCCCCCTCCCCCCCCCTCCCCCCTCTCCCCCCCCCTCCCCCCTCTCCCCCCCCCCCTCCCCCCTCTCCCCCCCCCCTCCCCCCCCCCCTCCCCCCTCTCCCCCCCCCCCCCCCTCCTCCCCCCCCTCCCCCCCCTTCCCCCCTTCCCCCCCCCCCCCCTTCCCCCCTTCCCCCCCCCCCCCCTCCCCCCCCTTCCCCCCCTCCCCCCACCCTTCCCCCCCCCTCCCCCCACCCTTCCCCCCCCCTCCCCCCACCCTTCCCCCCCCCTCCCCCCACCCTTCCCCCCCCCTCCCTTCCCCCACCCTTCCCCCCCCCCTTCCCCCCCACCCTTCCCCCCCCCCTTCCCCCCCACCCTTCCCCCCCACCCTTCCCCCCCCACCTTCCCCCCCACCTCTGCAGTCTATTCCTTTCAAATAATATACTGCTTTTCTATTCTTCCTGCCAAAGTGAAGTTCATATTTTCCCACATTATGCTCCATCTGTCTATTTTTTGCCCATTCACTTAAGCCATCTAAATCCCACTGTAGACTCTGCAATGTTTTTCCATTCAGGTATTTATCCAATTCCTTTCTGAAAGCTGCTATTGAATGTGTATCCATCACACTATCAGGCAGTGTGTTCTAACCACTCGCTGTGTGAAAATAGTTTTCCTCATGTTGCCTCTGGTTCCTATGCTAATCACTTTGAACCATTGCCCTCTGGTTACTGACCTTTCACACTGGAAGCAGTTTCTCTTTATTTACTCTTCTAAACCTTCCAGCAGGAGATTTCAAAATTGGAAAGAGTGAAGTGGTTTCAGGAGGGGGAAAGACAAGTGAGGAGGTTTAGGGAGGGAATTCCAATAGGGCCTGAAGTGGGCAGCTGAATACACGGTGACCAATGGTGCAGTGATTAAAATCAGGGATGCTAAAGAGGCCGGAATTAGAGGAGCACAGATTTTCTTTGGAGGGTTATAGGGCTGGAAGAGGCTACAGAGGGAGGGAGGGGTGAGATTCATAATGGAGTATGAAAACAAAAATGAGAATTTTAAAATCAAGCTGTTGTTTAACAGGGAGCCAATGTATGTCCCCAAACAGAGGGGTAATGGGTTTCCTCTGGGTACTCCGGTTTCCTCCCACAGTCCAAAGATGTGCGGGTTAGGTGGATTGGCCCCTAGTGTCAGGGGGACTAGCTGGGGCAAATATGTGGGATTACGGGGTTAGGGCCTGGGTGGGATTGTGGTTGATGCAGACTCGATGGGCTGAATGGCCTCCTTCTGCACTGTAGGGATTCTACAGGGATTTGATGCAAGTTAGGCAGCAAAATTTTGGATGACTTCAAATTTATGGAAGGGAACCAGAAGTGTATTAGAATATTCATAGAGCCATAGAATCCCTACAGTGCAGTAAGAGGTCATTCAGCCCATCGAGTCTGCACCGACTCTCTGAAAGAACATCCTACCCAGGCCCTCTCCTCCACACTCACCCTGTAACCTTGTGAGTTAACCATGGCTAATCCACACCTAACCTACATATCTTTGGACTCTAATGTGTAATTTAGCATGGCCAATCCACCTAACCTGCACATCTTTGGACTCTGGGAGGAAACCGGAACACCCGGAGGAAACCCAGGCCGACATGGGGAGAATGTGCAAACTCCACACAGGCAGTCATCCGCTGCTGGAATTGAAACCGGGTCTCTGGTGTTGTGAGGCAGTGGTGCTAACCACTGTGCCACCACGCACAGTATATAAATATAGCAACAGGATTGCTGAGGCAGGGGCGGATTCAGGCAATGCTCTGTCGGTGCAAATAGGCAGATAAGGTGACACTGTGGATCTTTAACTAAAAGCTCCTCACTGGGTTAAATATGACTTGAAGATCTGTTCAGCTTTGGACAGTGGCCAGGGAGAAACATGGAATCAGTGGTGAAAGAACAGAATTTGTGGTAGGGACAAAAAAAACAATGGTTTCATTCTTCCTGATACTTAATTGGTGGAAATATTTGTTCATCCAACACAGGATAATGGATAAGCAGTCTGATACGTTAGAGACAGTGGAGGGGTCAAGAGAGATTGTGCTGGATGTTGACAGCATACACTTCCAAATGACTGAAATGTAAGGCAATTCATTCACAGTGATATATAAAACATGAGATTTATATCGACTAGTTTAATACCCATTAGCAAAAGAGAAGTCTTTGGATCTGATTATTGGGCAATAATAGTCAATTACAGTGCTGCATTATCATTCCATTTTAAAAGATAGGTTATGAAGCTAGGCTAGCTCTAAATATAAAAAATGATAGTAAAAGCTTTTACAAATATATAAAAAGGAATAGAGTGGCAAGAGTGAATGTTGGACCCTTGGAGGACGAGAGGGGGGATTTAATAGTGGGAAATGAGGAAATGGCTGAAACTTTAAATACGTTTTTTGTGTCGGTCTTCACGGTGGAAGACACAAATAGTTTACCAAATATTAACGATCGAGTGTTGGTAGGAGGAGAGGTACTCAATACAATTAATGTTACCAGGGAGGCAGTGCTTGGTAGACTAACGGGACTGAAGGTGGACAAGTCCCCGGGCCCAGATGGAATGCATCCCAGGGTACTCAAAGAAATGTCAGAGGTAATAGCAGATGCGTTAGTGGTTATTTATCAAAATTCGTTGGATTCTGGGGTAGTGCCGGCAGATTGGAAAACGGCTAATGTTACGCCGCTGTTTAAAAAAGGAAATAGACAAAAGGCGGGTAACTGCAGGCCGGTTAGCTTAACGTCTGTAGTTGGGAAAATGCTGGAATCCATCATTAAAGAAGAAATAGCAGGCCATCTGGATAAGAATGGTTCGATTAAGCAGACGCAGCATGGGTTCATGAGGGGAAAGTCGTGCTTGACGAACTTGTTGGATTTTTATGAAGATGTGACTAGTGCGGTTGACAAAGGGGAACCGGTGGATGCGGTGTTTTTGGATTTCCAAAAGGCATTTGATAAGGTGCCTCACAAAAGGTTGCTGAAGAAGATTGGGTCACACGGAGTTGGGGGTAGGGTGTTAGCGTGGATTGGGGATTGGCTATCCGACAGGAAGCAGAGAGTCGGAATAAATGTGTGCTTTTCTGGTTGGTAGATGGTAACTAGTGGCGTGCCGCAGGGATCGGTACTGGGGCCTCAACTATTTACCATTTATATAGATGATCTGGAGGAGAGGACTGAGTGTAGGGTAACAAAGTTTGCAGACGACACAAAGATAAGTGGAAAAGTGAATCGTGTGGAGGGCGTAGAAGGTCTGCAGAGAGATTTGGACAGGCTGAGTGAGTGGGCGAGGATCTGGCAGATGGAGTATAACATTGACAAATGCGAGGTTATTCACTTTGGAGGAAATAATAGCAAATTGGATTATTATCTAAATGGAAAAAAATTACAACATGCTACTGTGCAAAGGGACCTGGGGGTCCTTGTGCATGAGACACAAAAACCCAATCTGCAGGTGCAACAGGTGATCAAGAAGGCAAATGGGATGTTGGCCTATATTGCAAGGGGGATAGAATATAAAAGCAGAGATGTCTTGCTGCATCTGTACAGGGCATTGGTGAGGCCGCAACTGGAATACTGTGTGCAGTATTGGTCCCCTTATTTGCGGAAGGATATATTGGCCTTGGAGGGAGTGCAGAGAAGGTTCACCAGGTTGATACCAGAGATGAGGGGTGTTGATTATGAGGAGAGACTGAGCAGATTGGGTTTGTACTCGTTGGAATTTAGAAGGCTGAGGGGGGATCTTATAGAGACCTATAAGATAATGAAGGGGCTGGATAGGGTAGAAGTGGAGAGATTCTTTCCACTTAGAAAGGAAGCTAGAACTAGAGGGCACAGCCTCAAAATAAACAGGGGTCAGTTTAGGACAGAGTTGAGGAGGAACTCCTTCTCTCAGAGGGTGGTGAATCTCTGGAATTCTCTGCCCACTGAAGTGGTGGAGGCTACCTCGTTGAATATGTTTAAATCACGGATAGATGGATTCCTGATCGGTAAGGGAATTAGGGGTTATAGGGGTCAGGCGGGTAAGTGGAACTGATCCACTTCAGATCAGCCATGATCTTATTGAATGGCGGGGCAGGCTCGAGGGGCTGGATGGCCTACTCCTGCTCCTATTTCTTATGTTCTTATGTTAACATCCCAAGATACTTCACAAGAGCATTATCAAACAAAATATGACACCCAGTCACAAAAAGAGATGTTAGGTCAGATGATCAAAAGCTTGGTCAAAGAGATAGTTTTTAAGGAGCATCTTATAGGAGGTAAGAGAGGTGGAGAGGTTTAGGGAGAGTTGTGGAACTGGAGGAAATTCTATAGATAGGGGTGGGGTGAGTCCATGGATTTAAAAACATGGAAGAGAGGTTTAAATCATGGCACTGCTTGACCCGGTGCTAATGAACATTAGTGGAGCAGAGATGATAGGTCAATGGGAGTTGTTGTGAGTTAGACTGGGAACTGTTTCTCCCTATCTACTCTGTCCCCTCATGATCATAGAATCATAGAATGTAATGCACGGAGACAGGCTCTTCAGCCCAAACTGGTCCATGCCATCCAAAAAGCCCATCTAAGCTAATCCCTTTTGTCTGCATTTGGCCCATATCCCTCTAAACCTTTCCTATCCATGTATCTGTCCAAATACCTTTTAAAAGTTGTCAATGTCCCTGCCTCAACCACTTCCTCTGGCCGCCTCATACCACATACATACCACCCTCTGTGTAAAAAAGGTTACTCCTCAGGTTCCCATTAATTAGTTCCCCTCTTAACTTAAACCTATGCCCTCTAGCTCTCAATTCCCCAACCCTGGGAAAAGACAGAGTGCATTCACCCTATCCATGCCTCTCATGATCTTTTCCACCTCTATAAGATCACCCCTTTGCTCCAAAGCAGGAAGTCCTAGCCTGTCCAATCTCTCCCAAAACTCAGTCCCTTGAATCTTGGCAACATCCTTGTAAATCTCTTCAGCACTCTCTCCAGTTTAATGACATCTTTCCTATAGCAAGGCGACGAAAACTGAACACAATACTCCAGGTGCTGCCTCACCAATGTCCTGTACAACTGCAACATAACTTCTCAACTTTTATATTCAATGCCCTGATGAAAGCCAGAATGTCAAAAGCCTTTTTTCACTGCCCTATCTACCTGTAACTCCATCTTCAGAAACCGTGCACCTGAACCCCAGGTCCCTTTGTTCCACGATACTCCCTAATGTCCTACCATTCACCGTGAATCTCCTACCTTGATCTGACTTTCCAAAATGCAACACATCACACTTACTTGTATTGATCTGATTACCTACCCATTCTACCAACTTGGCTATGTCCTTTTGCAGTTCGACATTGTTCCCTTCATAGTTTACGATACATCCAAGTTTTGTGTCATCCACAAACTTTGAAATTGTACACTGCGCAGCCAAGATCTAGATTACTAACACATATCAGGAAAAACAAGGGTCCCTAAATCGACTCCTGGGGAGCACCGCTGCAAACCTTCCTCCAACCTGAAAAATATCCATTGACCTTTACTCTCTGCTTCCTATTGTTCAGCCAATTTTGTATCCATGTTGCTACTGTCCCTTTTATTCCACAATCTATAGATTTTCTCACAAGTCTGTTGTGTGGCATTATATCAAATGCCTTCTGGAAGTCTATGTACACCACATCAACAGCATTACCCTCATCAACCCTTTTTGTTACCTCTTCAAAACACTCGAGGAAGATAATTAAACGTGATTTCCCTTTTAGAAATCTATGCTGGTTCTTCCTAAGCAACACACCTTTTTCCACGTGACTACTAACTCAATTCTAAATACTTGTTCCTGGAAGATTGCCCCCAATTGACTCGTCTGTAATTGCTGGGACTATACTTACAATCTTTGTTGAACAAGGCTGTAACATTTGAAATTTTCCAGTCCTCTGGCACCTCTCTTGAGTAAGAAGTCTCACAACACCAGGTTAAAGTCCAACAGGTTTATTTGGTAGCAAATACCATAAGCTATGGTATTTGCTACCAAATAAACCTGTTGGACTTTAACCTGGTGTTGTGAGACTTCTTACTGTGCTTACCCCAGTCCAACGCCGGCATCTCCACATCATGACCTCTCCTGAGTCCAGAGAAGACTGGAAGATTGTGACTAGTGCCCCTGCAATTTCCATTCACATTTCCTTCAATGTCCTTATTATTGACCACTTAAGCGTCTTTTACGACCATAAGACCATAAGAAATAGGAACAGAAGTAGGCCGTTCAGTTCCTCAATTCTGCTCCATCATTCAATGGGATCATGGCTGATCCAACATTCCTCACACCCATTTTCCTGACCATTTCCCATAACCCTTGATTCACTTGCTGATCAAAAATCTATCTATATCAGCCTTAAACATACACAAAGACTTTGTCCCCACAGCCCTCTGTGGCAAGGTGTTCCAAAGACTCACAATCCACTGAGAGAAGAAATTCCTCCTCATCTCAGTCTTAAACTGATGCCCCTTTATTTAGAATCCATGCCATCTGTTTCTAGACTCTCCCATGAGGGGAAACATCCTCTCAGCATTTATCCCATCAAGCTCCTTAAGAATCCTATAGATCACCTCTCATTCTTCTAAATTCCAATGAGTAGAGTCCCAACCTGTTTAACCTTTCCTCATAAGACAATCCCTTCACACCGGGGATCAGCCTAGTGAACCTTTACTGAGCTGCCTCCAATTAAATAATATCTTTCCTTAAATAAGGAGACCAAAACTGCTCAGTGCTCCAGATGTGGTCTCACCGGTACCTCGTACAGTTGCAGCAAGACTTCCCTACTCTTGTACTCCAACCCCCTTGAAATAAGGGCCAACATTCCATTAGCCTTCCTGATTACCTGCCACACCTGTGTGCTAGCTTTCTGTGTTTCATGCACAAGTACCCACAAGTCCTTTTGTGTTGCAGCTGTCTGCAGTTTTACTTCATTTAAATAATACTGTTCTTTTGTTCATCCTTCCAAAATGAACTTCATATTTTCCCACATTAAACTGCATTTGCCAACTTTTTGCCCACTAACTTATCCTATCAACACATGTTTGTAAATGGTTTATATCCCTCTCACAACTTGCCTGTCCACCTATTTTTGTCATCTGGAAATCTGGCCATAATACATTCACTTCCTTTCTCTGAGTCATTAATATATATTGTAAAACGTTGTGGTCCCTGTGGAACCCCACTGGTTACAGGTCACCAACCTGAAAAATAACTCCTTATCCCCTCTCGCTATTTCCTGTCCATTAGCCAATTCTTCGGCTTCAACCCTTAGGCTGGCAGGAGGAGTTCCAGGTATGGAGGAAGCCCAAAATAATTGGGTTCAGGCCTTGGGCATGAAGTCAGGAACTTACATCAGGAGACCCCTTTTAACTTTGGGTAACACCCACCCCGCCCCCCCCCCCACCCCGCCCCAAGGTCTGGTAGCCACTGGACCTCCCTTCCCTCCTGGCATCTCCCCAACATTCCAATCCCCCACTATCCACCATCTAGGCTTCTCACCAACAAAACTTCTCTCTTCCTGAAATCCTGGGAATGAGGCACTGGTGACTGCAAGTAGTCCCAATCTTGTCCAGCTTCTGGCTCTACAGGGACCAGAGAGCTACTGGTCAATCAGATTGGGTGGCAGTTCTCTCAGGTAGGACTTCTTTCCTAGCAAAGGGCAGAAAAGGTGGATACAGCCAATTGACGCTCGTTGGAGAATGAAATTGCTGCAGGGCAGTGTGTTGGGGAGGGGGGAGCTGTGTCTGTTCCCTGCTTACTCTTCAGATAGCAGGACGGAAACCCTGCTAATCTAAAAATTCTGGCCATAATCAAATCACCTTATAAACAGTTTAGAGAAGGTTCATGGGACTCATGCCTGGGTGTAGGGCTTGTCTTATGAAGAAAGGTTGAACAGGTTAGGCTATACTCATTGGATGAATGAGAATTGGTCATATTGAAACATATAAGATTTTTAGGAGACTTGATAGAGTAACTACCTGGAGGATGTTTCCTCTTGTGGAGGTACAGTAAGAAGTCTCACAACACCAGGTTAAAGTCCGGCAGGTTATTTGGTATCATGAGCTTTTGGAGCTCTGCTCCTTCATCAGGTGAGTCCCGATGAAGGAGCAGCGCTCCGAAAGCCCGTGATACCAAATAAACCTGTTGGACTTGAACCTGGTGTTGTGAGACTTCTTACTGTGCCCACCCCAGTCCAACGCTGGCATCTCCACGTCTTGTAGAGGTGAGTGAAACTAGAGGTCAAAGTTTAAAAATAAGAGGTCTTTTAAGACAGAGATACAAACATATGAACATACAAATTAGGGCCATGAGTTCCAAAGAGAGTTCCTTTAATTTAAGAGAAAAAAAATCTTATATCTGTCTTAAATGAGTGACCCCTTGTTTTTAAACAGTGGCCTCAAGTTCTAGATACTCCTACAAGAGAAAATATCCTTTTCACACCCAACCTGTCAAGATCCCTTAGGAGCTTCTATATTTCAATCAAGTCAACTTCTAATCTTCTAACTTCCAGTGTAGACAGACCTAGCCTGTTCAATCTTTCCTCTTAATACAACCTGCCCATTTTTATTCATTCTTGGGACATGGGCATCGCCAGCTGGCCAGCATTTATTACCCATCCCTAATTGCCCGAGAGCAGTGGCTCTGGAGTCACATGTAGGCTAGACCAGGTAAGGACTTCCCTAAAGGACATCAGTGAACCAGATGGGGTTTTTCGACAATTGACAATGGTATCATGGTCATCAATAGATTCTTAATTCCAGATTTTTTTATTGAATTCAAATTCCACCATTTGCCATGGCAGGATTTGAACTCAAGTCCCCAGGACATTAGCTGAGTTTCTGGATTAATAGTCTAGCGATAATACCACTACGCCATCGCCTCCCCATTGCAGGTATGTCTAGTAAATCTTCTCTGAACTTTTTCCAAACATTTACCCCTTTCCTTAAATAAGGAAACAACACAGTACTCCATATGTGGTCTCCCCAATTGCTTGTATAACTGAAGCATAATCCCCCTACATTTGTATTCCATTCCCTCGCAATAGACCATAGCATCATAGTAACTTTCCTAATTACTTGCTGTACCTGCCTGCCAGTCTTTTGTGATTCATGCACTAAGACACAAAAATCCATCTCCAACTAAGAGCTCTGCAATCTCTCAGCATTTAGTTAATATGCTTCTCTTTCATTCTTCCTGCCAAAATGGACAATATTACATTTGCCCACAGTATACTCCATTTGTCCGATCTTTGCCCACTTAACCTATCTGTATTCCTTTGTAACTTCATGTCATCTTCACACCTTACATTCCTATCTTTGTTTCATCAGCATATTTAACAACCATACCTTCAGTCCCTTCGTCCAAGTCAATTTTAAAATTTGGGGTCTCAGCACTGATTCCTGTGGCACACCACTCGTTACATCTTGCCGATCAGAAATGACTATTATTGCCTACTCTCTATTTCCTGTTAGCTAGCTAATGTTTTATATTTAATATTTTTATATTTAATATTTCCATGCCAATATGTTACCCCCTTCCACCATCAGCTTTTATTTTCCACAAAACCTTATCAAATGCCAGACTCAGTCCACTCCAATTTCAATCTCTTATATTGATATTTCAAGGTGAGCAAGCTGGATTTGAATCCACAACCTTTGAACACAAACAGTACTACTCAGTGATGCCCCGCACATGTTAAGTTCTTCAGCATCCTTTAGAAGCTCTGGATATAATTGCCACTGATGCTGTTGCCTCTAATTCACCGGTCCTTGATGTGTCTCAGAAATGCTGCCTCCTGGAAGAACTATCTGCATTTGCTTTGTGAATTAATTCACAATTCTCTTTTTCATCTTCTCCAGTTATTTCATTCCAAACCTTCTTACTATGCTGAAGATTTTACCTTTAAACATAACAGTGTGGATTAAAACAAGGTTATCTGCTTGAGGGAAATTAGTTCTTGCAGATTGCTCTGTATGTTATCATGACACGTGTATACAATTGCACTGAATTCATTTCTATATCATTTTAGCATTTGTCTGTCTGCCTTCAATGGTTTTTACATGCTCATCACATCCTGAGCTCCAATTTTACTTTTGTGACTTTTTCCCCCCCAATAAGTTCCTTTGAACAGCCAACATCAAGTTCACTTTCTCTGTTACATATTGCACTCTTAGGAGCGCATTTTCCCTTTCTGCCCGACACAGGAATTGTAGTGGGCGAGGGGCGGACCATGGAAAGGTCCGTTGACCTCAGGTGGGATTTTCCGGTTTTGGGGTGAACACAGTTGGAAAATCCTGCCCTTAATGTTCAACCCCTATTGTTCCATCAATGAGGTGGTGACTTTTGTAGCTTAAGTCTTATACTAGTTGAGTATGTTGTGCCAAAATTTGCTACCAAAACCAGTGACAGTTTCTCAGAATAAACCAATGTTATTGATACACAAAGAATATTTAACATTTTGTACAATACATTATATCAATTGCCATTTACAACAATTCCTTGTCAAATGAAATAAAAGGGAAATCTTGTGATGATAATGAATTTAAATTGTAACTTTGTTATTCAATTGTCATATAAGGATTTCTTCATTTTGGTGCTTCCAGACATGTATCCTTCAAGTATGGAATTTGTAGATATTTTATATGGGCAACTATTTCGCAGATCAAAAATGTAACAAGATTTGCATAACAATATAGCACTTTACTTGTTTCAGACAGATACATAATAAATTTATTACCGAAAAAGAGAAGTTAAAAAAATTAATTTCGTGGAATGTAGATAAATTTATGTTTCTCAATCTTGTCAATATCTTGTTCTAGTTTTTTCATTTTGGCCTCAAGTCGTTCCTTGTGAAGTTGCTTGGAAATAGTATCTATCAATATGGAAAGACTTTGATAGGCATGATTCAGTTCCGCCCAGTTCTGCTTTAGTCCCTGAAAGGTTGCCAGAAATAGAAAAACAGATCAGCACACTGTAGCTTAGCTTGAAATTAAAATTATTTTTGTTCAGCTACCTTAATATCACCAGATAATCAAACTAAAGGCTGGAATTCTCTGGCCGTTCACGCCAACGGGATTCTCTGGTCCCACCGGCAGTGCATCCTCACCCGTGAGTTTCCTGCCAGCGTGGGGTGACATCCATGGGAATTCCCATTGACAGCAGTGGGACAAGAGAATCCCACTGTTAGCAACTAATGCGCCACCTCCCGCTGGCGGGAAACACATGGCTGGGAGGCTGGAAAATCTCACCCAAAATGTCCAGAGTTTACTCTTCTTTAAGGGCAGGGTTAATAAGGCATGACTCTTTAAACCAATTGTTAAGAAATGTAGTTTACGGCAATGTGGGGGAGGGGGTGGTCATACTGAGGGTGTGTCTGGGAGGGTCCTGATGCCCTGATATCGGTGACCCGTGTTGGTGTGGTGAGGGGGAGAGGAGGCTGACAATGCTGCCAATGTTTGAGGGTGGGGGGGGGGGAGAGAGAGAGAGGTGGAAAAAGGTCTCCCAGTTCAGTAGGAACTGAACGCAATAGTGCCCAAGTGCTCTAAAGCTGGTTTCTGACCCCCTGCCCGTCGCAAAGCTCCCAACCGTCAAAGATAATGACGGAGCGCTGGAAGATTACAGTGCCGAGCGCGCCCAGAAGATCCGTGTGGACTCTCATTTTCACACTGTAATGACACTTAGAATTCTTCTGGGAAAATTCTGCTCATTACGAAATTGGATAATTCTTGCTAACCGATAACACAGTGTTCCGCTCATCTTCAGTCAACATTTTCATGGAACCTTGCTGTATTCGTTCCTTTACATAGGCATCATATTCCTCCTGTGCTTTCTTCTCCTCCTCAGTCCGTTTAATCAGATAATCTGGAACTTTACCAAATTCCTGCAAGTGAAATAGCCCAGATTAATCTCATGTGTTTCTCGGCATCCTTTTTTGTTTTATTGTGGAATTAATATTAGATATAATAATTAGATATGCAAAACTATAGGTGCTAAATGCAGGGGTTTCTAGGGTTTCAGAAGTAAAATTCTGGAACATGTGTCCATTGACTTAAACAGATTTCATTCTTCAAGGTTTGTATGTGCCATGCAGTTGAATACAAATACTTCGTGTCATGACTTAACATTGTAAAATGTTAGTTAAACTTCTCTAATTAGAATTTTAATGTTAAAAGGTCATCATCTATCATCTACCTGTCACACTTTTTGTTACTGTCAGATGACTAGAAGACTTTCTAATAGTACTACCATTCCTAAATAACACTCTTCTTTAATAATTACTTGTTGTTGCACTAGATGGCATTGTAAATCATTCAATTGCTACCTGAAAAAATTTCTTCTGATATTTCTTTTCATCAGTAACTATAAATTTTAATGACCAAAATATGCAACTGGACCTTTAAACCAGAAAGAATTTCAAATAACTACATATCTCACAAAAATAGTTCAATTTGTTCATTGATATTTTGTCACTTTTGTACCCTTGTTGAAGTTTTTACTTGAAGGCCTCAGCCTCTGTCAAATGTTGGACTTTGAATTGATTGTTCTTTTGCTTGGTGCTGAAAGTAGAGTTTGAATATTGAGCAGGCACAGGGTACTTAATATTCCACAACGCATCAGCAGTCATATTTCTCTTCAATTTCTACTGGTTCAGTCCACTTATCTTTCACAATCATTTGAAAATAAACTGCAGGACAAATTTGAAAGCTTTATTCAGGTTCAGTTTGTGTGTTATAAGAGGAAGCATGAAGAGGCTTTAAACTGAGCAACATAGGAGCAGGAGTAGGCCGTCTGGCCCTTTTGAGCCTGCTCCACCATTTGTTAAGTTCGTGGGTGATCTGGTTGTGATCTCAACTTCACCTTCCTGTCTGCACCAGCCCCCCCGCGCCAAAACTGACTTCCTTATCTATCAAAAATCTATCTAACTCAGCCTTGAATAAATTCAATGACCCAGCCTCTGGGGGAAGAGAATTCCACAAACTCACAATCCTCTGAGGGGGAAAAAAAATAATTCCTTATCTCCACAATGAACTGTGCTCCTGGTTCTAGTCTCTCCCACGAGGAAACATCCTCCCGGCAGCCGCACTATCAAGTTTCCTCAGGATCTTGTATGTTTCAATAAGATCACCTCTCATTCCTCTAAACTTCAACAACCCCAACTTGCTCAACCTTTTTTCATAAGATAAAGTCTTCCTCCCAGGAATGAGTCCAGTGAACCTTCTCTGAACTGCATTGAACGTAATTCTATCCTTCTTTCAAATAAGGAGACCAAAACTATACACAGTACTCCAAATGTGATCTCACCAAGGAATGGTAAATAGGAGATTGAACTGATTACGCATGCGCTGTAGCTTTTGTCTCATGTTCTACAAACCTTTGAAGATATATTAATCTTACAGACATTCAGCATCTTTTGCAATGTTAAATGCACCTTGTAGTTAGAGCTTAAGTAACAAATGCAATGGTAGAAATAGCAGTATCAGTGGGGTCAGTATGGCTGAAGCCCAGGTTTGCTGAAGAAATGATGGAGTCATGGAGCAGAATTTTAACTGCCAAAGTGAGGCTAGTCTGGGTGCTGGCAGAGCGGGGTGGGGTGCAGAGGGCTAGCTGAAGATCTACAAAAGTGGTATGGAGTCGGGAACCTGACATCATCTTGTTCACTTGAGTGTAACCCAGACAGCTTTGTATGCAAGCAGGATACCCCTGTGAGCTGTCGGGTATTAAGATATTCCAAGAAGCAATTAGATCATCAAGCAATGCAAGGGCTTCCTGAGCTTTGTCCAACTTGCTAGGGATCCATTAAATGAGAACATAGCAGGGATTCATTGAACAATGAAACCGATTCGCTGGGACGCCTTTCCACACAGTGTTGTGGCTAGCCTCACTGAAAGGTTTTATTCAGAGGCAGTTCTGAAAAGCAATCATATTCAACTCAATTCTCTGTCCACAGATGCTGCCAGACCTGCTAAGTATTTCCAGTACTTTATGTTTGTCTTTCAGTGAAAGGCTTGTTGCGCTTGCAAGATTAGTTCCGAGAATCTGATTTCACTACTTTGAGGGTCATTTGGAACTTTTGGAAAGTACTTTCAATTGCCTTGGAGTTTACTCGCCTTCATCTCAATTCTCCTGCTTTGAGCCTTCACTCATAGAAGCAGCATATGCAGCAGCAGCCTGGACCCCTGATGAGGAGCAACCGGAAGCAGCCATACCAGCAGCAAGGAGCCACAACAAACGCAAGAACACCAGTAACAGCAGGAGCGTCAGTAACTCCAACAATGGCTGTCTTTTCCCCAGTCACTTACCACTCCACAGGACAAAGGGGGATGGAGGATAGTTGGAGTTAAGGGTTCAATTCGAAGGCGGTGAGACTCCCCAGCACAGAGCATAAAGACAGAGTGTACTTGTCAATATTATAGAGCAACAGTGCCCCACGATACTGACGTTTTCGTAGCAGGTTATTTCTGGCACCTGCAGTCTCATGGAAGCAGACCTGCTTCCAAGAGGACAGGTGGACAAGCATTTCCAGTAGTCATCACTTCTCAGAATTTCTTTGTTTTCAGCTAGCGACATCTCCGGAATCTCACATTCTGCTGCCTATAAATGCATCTCTCACTCCACACATGCCTCATTGTCCAATGCTGCCACATGTGCATTTTGACATGTATGAGGTCAATCAGACACATACGGCAATTGGTTTCATTAGAATAACCTCACAGAATCCCTACAGTGCAGAATGAGGCCATTCAGCCCATCCAGCCAGCACCGACAACAATTCCACCTCGGCCCTACCCCCATAACTCTATGCATTTACCCTGCTAATCCCCCTGACACTAAGGGTTAATTTAGCATGGCCAATCCACCTAACCTGCACATCTTCGGAGTGTGGGAGGAAACTGACGCACCCGGAGGAAACCCACGCAGACACAGGGAGAATGTGCAAACTCCACACAATCACCTGAGGCTGGAACTGAACCCAGTTCCATGGCACCGTGAGGCAGCAGTGCTAATGACTGTGCCATTGTGCCGCTGCCATTGCGGAGGTTGGATCCTCTCAGGTACAATGAGTTATTGATTGCAGTCACGTGGCATTCAAGACATCTCCACTCAGCAATGAGTCTTCAACAATTACATGGGATTCCATTCCCTCACTGTTCAGATAGTTTCTGACCACCAAAAGGTTATCATGCATGTCTGCTCTAGTTATCCAGGCGGCTATCATGATTCATTCACTCGAGCAATCTCTCCCACAGGTTTACGGCCTTCCACACAGTGTCATTGGCTGGCTCCTGGAAGAGGAGACTTGACCAATAACTCCTGTGAGGAAGCTTACGAGTGAATCAGAGCAGCAGCTACACGGCCACAAAGGCAATAACCGAGCAACAGATCTGAAGGTGCCCTGCAACGTGCCCCAAAGGCCTCTCGAATGGCTGTGGTCTGTTGTGCCTTTTTCAACATTGTGCCACAGAGTCGTCGAGCTACAGGAAGAGGAAGGTGCAGAATTGGCATCCTCCTCCTCTGAGCAGCCAGATATGGTGCCTGCAGCCATGCACTTGACTGCAAGAAAAGCCTGTGATGGCCTCATCCAGCGATGCTTTACATAACCTGGGTGCGTGAAGAGGTCTAACACTGCCATCAGAATGCTGTCACCAAATATTTGCCACATCAGCTCCACTGCTGACATTGTGTTTGCCACTCAGCTGATCTCCAAGAATGTCATCCTCCAATGTGGCCAGGGTGGCTATGGTGTAGATCCATCCGGAGTAAAGGTTTGCATTTACTGAAGTGAGCAGACTTGATTTGATGTCTCATTCAAAGGATGGCATCTTCAATGTGGCAGTTCTTTAGCACTGCATCGAGATGTCCACATGGATTAAGGGTTCAACTCTCTGGAATTAGGTTTGAATCTATGATCTTCTGATTCAGAGGTCAAAGTGCCAGCTGGGCCAGGTTATATAATTGACCCTGAACAGCAACGCATACTCTTCTTCCATTCTGTAGACCGAGTGGTCAGATGCTGCCATGATGACATGGTCACAGGTCAGGAGTGTGAAAGTTCTGCCCAGGAATGCTGTCTTCAATGGTCTCAAACAGGCATTCACCTCCACTGGTGCTATAATACTTTAATGTTTGAGCATTCGTACTTATAGCAGCAGACTCCTCTCAACGCGAACTTGGTGCAGTCTTTTTTTTATTCATTCATGGGACATGGGCATTGCTGGCTGGCCAGCATTTATTGCCCATCCCTAGTTGCCCTTGAGAAAGTGGTGGTGAGCTGCCTTCTTGAAATCCCACAATGCCATTAGGGAGGGAATTCTAGGATTTTGACCCAGTGACTGTGAAGGAACGGCGATATATTCCCAAGTCAGGATGGTGAGTCGCTTGGAGGGGAACTTTCATGTATCTGTTGCCCTTGTCCTTCTAGATGGAGGTGGTCGAGGGTTTGGAAAGTGCTGTTTAAAGATCTTTGGTAAATTATTTCAGTGCATCTTGTAGATAGTACACACTGCTGCTACTGAGCATTGGGGATGGAGGGAATGGATGTTTGTGGATGTGGTGCCAATCAAATGAGCTGCTTTATCCTGGATGGTATTAAGCTCCTTGAGTGTTATTGGAGTTGCACCCATCCAGACAAGTGGGGAGTATTCCATTACACTCCTGACTTGTGCCTTGTAGATGGTGGACAGGCTTTGGGGAGTCAGGAGGTAGTTATTCACTGCAGTATTCTTAGCCTTTGACCTGCTGTTGTAGCCACTGTGTTTATGTGGCAGATCCAGGTAAATTTTTGGTCAATGGTAACCCCAAGGATGTTGCCAGTGGGGGATTCAGCGATGGTAACACCATTGCATACAGAATGGCAGACCAAAAGCCTTTGCTTCAAGGACCTCTCACTGACACCAAGACATGTTATGCCCAAATTGAAAAGGAACTCCTTGCTTTAGTCTTTGCCTGTCATAAATCTCATGATTTAGAAACATAGAAAATAGGTTTCTAAACCTATTTAATTCAGAAATAAATAGGTTTAGAAACCTATTTCTATGAGTAGGCCATTCGGCCCTTCAAACCTGCACCATCATTCAATATGATCATGCACTTTCAGTATCCCACTCGATCCCTTATCTAACGAATTGGTCCCAACAGCTTTTTGCGGTAGAAAATTCCACAAGTTCACAACTCTCGGAGTGAAGAAGTTCTTCCTCATCTCAGTCCTGAATTGCTTACCCCTTATTCTTACACTGTGACCCCGAGTTCTGGACTTCCCCAACATTGGGAACAGTCTTCCAGCATCTAGCCTGTCCAGTCCCATCAGGATTTTATATGTTTCTGTAAGATCCCCTCTCATTCTTTTAAATTCCAGTGCATATAAGGCCAGTCGCTTTTCATACGTCAGTCCTGCCATTCCAGGGATCAGCCTGGTGAACCCTTGCTGGACTCCCTCAATAGCAAGAATGTCCTTCCTCAGACTAGGAGACACAAACTGCACACAGTACTCAAGGTGTGGCCTCACCAAGGCCCTGTATAACTGCAGCAAGACATCCTTACTCCTATACTCGGCACGGTAGCACGGTAGCACAGTGGTTAGCACTGCTGCTTCACAGCTCCAGGGTCCCGGGTTCGATTCCCGGCTCGGGTCACTGTCTGTGTGGAGTTTGCACATTCTCCTCGTGTCTGCGTGGGTTTCCTCCGGGTGCTCCGGTTTCCTCCCACAGTCCAAAGATGTGCGGGTTAGGTTGATTGGCCAGGTTAAAAATTGCCCCTTAGAGTCCTGGGATGTGTAGGTTAGAGGGATTAGCGGGTAAATATGTGGGGATAGGGCCTGGGTGGGATTGTGGTCGGTGCAGACTCGATGGGCCGAATGGCCTCCTTCTGCACTGTAGGGTTTCTTTTCTATTCTATTCTATACTCAAATCCTTTTGCTATGAAGGCCAGCATGCCACTAGTTTTCCTCACTGCCTGCTGTACCTGCATACCAACCTTCAGCGACTGTTCCACCATGACACCGAGGTCAAGTTGCACTTCTCCTTTTCCTAAACTGCCACCATTCAGATAATAATCTTCCTTCCTGTTTTTGCCACCAAAGTGGCATTTGTCCACATTATATTGCATTTACCAAGTATTTGCCCACTCAGCCAGCCTGTCCAAGTCACCCTGCAGCCTCTTAGCATCCTCCTCACAGCACACACTGCCACCCAGCTTAGTGGTGTCTGCAAATTTGGAGATATTACATCCAATTCCTTCGTCCAAATCATTAATGTACATTGTGAATAGCTTGGGTCCCAGTACTGAACCCTATGGTACCCCACAAGTCACTGCCTGCCACTCTGAAAAGGATCTGTTTATTCCCACTCTCTGCTTCCTGTCTACCAACCAGTTCTCTATCTACATCAATACATTACTTCCAATACCATGAGCTTTAATTTTGCTCACTAATCTCTTGTGTGGAACCTTGTCAAAAGCCTTTTAAAAGTCCAGATACACAATATCCACTGGTTCAGCCTTGTCCACTCTACTGGTTACATTCTCAAAAAATTCCACAAGATTTGTCAAGCACGATTTCCCTTTAGTGAATCAGTGCTGACTTGGACCAATCCTGTCACTGCTTTCCAAATGCTAAGTTATTACATCCTTAATAATTAACGCCAGCATTTTCCCCACCACCGATGTCAGGCTAACCGGTCTATAATTTCCCATTTTCTCTCTCTTCCCTTTTTAAAAAGTGATGTTACATTAGCTACCCTCCAATCCATTGGAACTCTTTCAGAGTCTTTAGAATGCTAGAAAATGATCACTAATGTGTCCATTATTTCTAGGGCCACTTCCTTGAGTACTCTGGGATGCAGAACATCAGGCTCTGGGGGGCTTATCGGGTTTTAATCCTAGCAATTTCCCCAATACATTTTCCTGATTAATAAGGATTTCCTTCAGTTCCTCCATCATGCTAGACCCCCTGGCCCCTAGTATTTCTGGAAGGTTATTTGTGTGCTCCTTAATGAAGATAGATCCAAAGTATTTGTTCAGCTGGTTTGCCATCTCTTTGTTGCCCATTATGAATTCACTTAATTTTCACTGTAAAGGACCTACATTTGTCTCCACCTGTCCTTTTCTCTTCATATATCTATAGAAGCTTTTGCAGTCAGTTTTTATGTTTTCTGCAAGTTTACTCTTGTATTCTATTTTCCCCTTCTGAATTAAACCCTTTGTCCTCCTCTGCTGGACTTTAAATTTCTCCCAATCCTCAGGTTTGCTGCCTTTTTTTGGCCAATGTATATGCCTCCTCTTTGGCTTTAACACTATCCCTGATTTCCCTTGTTAGCCATGGTTGAACCATCTTCCCCGTTTTACTCTTATGCCAGCCAGGCATGTCCAATTATTGAAGTTCATCCATGTGTACTTTAAATGTCTACCATTGCCTATCCACTGTTAATCCCTCAAGTATCCTTTTTCAGCTTATCCTAGCCAATGCACGTCTCATACCATCAAGTTAGTTTTCCTTAAGTTCGGGACCCTAGTCTCAAGACTTAACTGTGTCACTCTCTATCTTAATGAAGAATACTACCATATTATGATCACTCTTCCCCAAATGATCTCGCACCACAAGGTTGTGCATTAATCCCTGCAATACACAATACCCAGTCTAGGATGGCCTGCTCTCTAGTTGGTTCCTCCACATATTGGTCAAGAAAACCATCCCTTATACATTCCAGGAAAACCTCCTCCAGACGGGCACCATGCAATGCACTCAAGCTGCATCAAGCAAAAGAGCTATTGCATATATGCGAGGTCCCAGACCTCCAATGGTCATTCATAGCAGCTGATATCTTTGAATGGAATGGTAAACAACATTTAGTCTTAGTTGATTTGTATCCCAGGTGGTTTGAACTTGACTACCTACCAAACATGATGAGTACAGTCATCATCAAATTCAAGAGACACTTCGCCACACAGCATCCCACAGAGACTCATGACAGGAAACGCTCACCAATTCGTCTGCACTGAATTTTGGAACTTTGCCACACACGAGACTAAGCACATCACAAGCAGCCTCCTATAGTCATGGTCAAATGGTCTGACAGAATGGGTAGTACTCCCAAACAAGCAGCTTCGAGAGAATTATGCACTAGATCGCACAGACCATCATGCTGTGCTCCTCAGCCTGCAAAGCCTACCATGACAGAGCCTGCCCTTATCAGCTCAATGACTCTTTCCTAGGCATACCCGGACCATGACTCCTGCTGCTAAGGTTCTGCTGCAGCCCAGATTGGAAAGCAGTGTGAATGAAGCATGTCTCGTGCAATGCAGATTGAGAAACAAACTGTACTATGATCGAGATGCTCACAGACCCGACCCTCTAACACCTGGTCAGGATCCAGACCGCATGTGGTCATGACCAGTTGGCGGTGGCAGACAACCATGCCCCAAAACCGAACAGTTATGTGGTAGCTTCAGACAGTACTGACTATGTATGCAACCACATTCTCCTCCTACAGCTATCGGAATCTGTACCAACATGTGACACAGCATTTTAGTCATCCGGCCTATGGTACAGACCCCACACGCCAATGGATGTACAGACTACTAGAGTGGTCCTGCTCCCACAGAATATGCTGATGGAGTTTTCCAGATTGGCCACACCAAGGGAACTGGCCAGAGAAAGACGAGAAAGTACCACCAACCAGCATAACCACATGCTCAGAGTGCCTGAGCAAGGTGAACACAAGGTTCCAGTACTTTATCATCTAAACTAGAGCTGGCTTTTGAAACTCATCTTTCTACAACAAGGGGGGGCGGGGGGAGGGGGCAGGGGGGAGGAAGAGAAGGAGAAACGACGGACTATGGACCAGCTGCAACAGTTTAATCTGCACCTCACTATTTATGCAAGTAGTTAGGCATTGTTGGCTTGTTTCATTTGTGTGTTGCACAATTGTCTGTACATAGTTTCCTACTGCATCTCATACCACTGTGTATTCCAACTGAACAGGGAAGATGTAGCCCAATTTTTTAAAAATCCGTTTACAGGACATGAGCATCACTGGCTGGGCCTGCATTTATTGCCCATCCTTTACCACCCTCCATTTTAAGGGTCAACTACATAGCTCTGGATCTGGAATCACATGTAGGCCGGACTAAGTAAGGGCAGCTGTTTTTCTTCCCTAAAGGGCATTAATGAACCAGTTGGGTTTTTATAACAATTGACAAATGTTTCATGGTCATCACGGAACTTTTAATGTCACATTGTTTTTATTGATTTCAAATGTCACCATTTGTCATGGTGAGATTTGAACCTGGATCCCCAGATCTTGACCTGGCTCTCTGGATTACTAGTCCAGTGACAATACCACTACATCACTGGTTCCCCATAATAACGTGATGACGTGGCTACAAAAGAAGTCACATGTCAGTAGTGTGGGAGTTATCTCCGGGAGCGCGGGCAGTGCACAAATGTTGAAGTAGCTGCTGAGCGAGTGAATAAACTACACCGTGTAATAAGTCTCTGCTGACTGTGATTCAGGAATGATGTGGAGATGTCGGCGTTGGACAGGGGTAAACACAGTAAGAAGTCTAAAGGAACCCAGCACATTCCCACATCACATTTTCTACTGTGTTTGTGAAAAAACAGTCATTGCATTCTCTGTACCTGAAAGAAATGATCATAATTGAATGTCTAGGTGAAAGTAAATAAGCAGTTAATTAGTAGCCTGTCTAAATCTATCTTCTATGCAGAGAAGCATTTTTTAAAAAATTGTTAGTGTCACAAATAGGCTTACAGTAACACTGCAATGAAGTTACTGTGAAAATCTCCTCGTCGCCACACTCTGGCGCCTGTTTGGGTTCACTGAGGAAGAATTTAGCATGGCAAATGCACCGAACCAAGTCTTTCAGACTGTGTGGGAAACCCACACAGACACGGGGAGAACGTGCAGACTCTGCATAGCCAGTGACCCAAGCTGGGAATTGGACCCAGGTCCCCTGGCACTGTGAGGCAGCAGTGCTAACCCCAATCAGAGCAAAAGTGACGCCACTTCTGGAAAAACGGGAACCATCAGGCCTGAGAAGACATGAGGAGGAAGCTCTATATTTCCTCAAAGACAAATCGCAGAGGTAAGGGGAGGTGAAGAAGTTGGTGGAGAGCTGTCAGGTTCAAGATGGTAATGAGATAAAATTGGTTATGGTGCTTAGTGTTTGTAATTTACAGACAATTCTGGTTATTTGAAAACCCCCCATCATTACTCAGTCACACATTATTCACAATTTAGAGTGCACACTCTTAAAATAAATGTTCTTTGTATACGTCATTGAGAAAACTGACAGCTCCACAGTATCCATTGCTGTTCTTGACTCAGTCACTCTGTCATGGCACCTTAACTTCTTCAAGCACCAGCCCACACATACCCACTTGGGAGGAGGTAAAAAAATTAGATCATAAACATACACACAAATCTTCTGCCATGAACATTAATAAAAGGAGTATTGTACGATTGAGCTTTGATAATTGAGAGATTATTCTTTGAAAATTACTATTTAGTATTGATTTTCAACCACAACCTCACAAGCAAACTCAATAGGTCTTGTACATACATACAAGCTCTTATGCATACATAAATACATACAAGCTCTCTCCTTGAGTAACATGTAAACTGTGATATTGAACAGTTCAGTCTCCCCTGTGCTACTTCTGTTCCATCTCCAAGGTATACTGGTGCAAACTATCCTCTTTCTTGTTGGTAAGCTGTCAGTTTTCTTTCTAGCTCACTCCTTGCACTTATCATTATCTAAGTTTGCTTAATGATTTGAAAATTACATCCACCAAATTAACATTAGGACAACACTATTCTCTATGCTTCAATGTTGATTTAAATAAATTAGCCTTTTGGAAAATATATTCTTAAATTTCTTAATTCGACCAGCAGCTTTTCATGAGCTTCCTTCAGTTTTCCAACAACTTCTAACTGTAACTTATACCTTAAGGTGCTGGGGTTCAATATCACTTCAATCACAGCAAACAATTCATCTGAGGAAATCATTTTGTCAGATTAGAAACCATAGTGTAACCTTTCCTTTGGAAACCTTTGTTGGGAAAACCATATCGTCATGAACTGGGTTTTTATTATTAAATTTGGAAGGACATTGCATTATTTGGACATTAAGTTTTATTTTACAAATAAAGTTTTAGGAAGTATCCAGCTAAGAATCCTCAGTTGAGTGGAACTTGTCTGTCTTTGGAAATCCGAGAGGCTCAGACACGAGGGATTGATCCCGATTCCCCCATGGTGAAGCTCTGCTGGTGAGAACCTCCAAACCCCAACTGGGACGTGAGGGAGATCCAAATCAACAGTGTCAAAACCATCAAACTTTATCCTTTATTCTATAAAGCCTATCCTCCAAAGCTCATCTCTGTAGAGATCGTATGTTTATCGTGTGTGTGTGTGGGTGTGTGTGTGTGTGTGTGTGTGTGTGTGGGGGGGGGGGGGGGGGGGGGGGGGTGCGCGGTGCGCGGGAATGGGTGAGCATGCATTTTTGAAAGGAATAGATAGTTAAAGTGTGTGTTAACTAATTCTTGCAACTTGTTTTTTTAAAACAAGTTTTGTTTCATAATCAATCAATCCTTCTGAGTTTATTGAGAGAAGCTTGATTAAAGTTACTTTTACTTTGGGTTTAACAGCAGCAAAGGTGAATAAATGGCCATTTAAGTGGATGGTTAAACTAATGGTGCAACCTGGGGAGTGCTGAGCCGAGATAAACTGTGTACTCTTCCTATCCTGATCGAGACACCTTGCCCTTACAAGGTGTGAGAATATTACTGTAATGTAAAGCTATGCTAAAAACTTCGTCTTAAAAATCTTTATACAGCTGTCAGTTTGAAATGCAAAACAAAAAATGAATGCCTCATTGTCTTAGTTCTACTCCTTGTTCATCATGTGTGCTAGTACAGAGTTAGCACTGTGCATCAACTAAGAGAATTTACACTTTGCTTCATCCTCCTGTTCAATTTCCTACATATTCAAGCTCTAATTTTCCTGTACTTTGTGGAATGTTTATTCACTAGTCATAAAGCACTAGGAAAAGGGGCAAGACTCCTATGGCCCCATTCATTTCATGTTGTCCTAGGATTTCTGCAGCCTCGAGGGGTCTGTGTCAACAATAGATTTGACTGAGGGCAGCTGTTTAATGCAGCAGAATAAGGAATTCCCATCGGTTCTCACTTGCCCAACCCATTTACCTCTGTTTGTTGGTGATGAACCTGCTTTGAGGGAATCCAGCTGTGGTTCTTAGAGGCAATGCCCTCTTTAAAAAAAAGGACCAGAAAGGGGAAGCAGCACTTGCTTCAAAGCTATGCCAACAACTTTGTCTTAAAGATCTTTAGATAGCTGTCAGTTTGAAATGGAAAACAAAAAACATTGTCTTAATTCTACTCCTTGTTCATCATTTGTGCTGGTACTGAATTAGCATTGTGCTAATTCACTAAGAGAATTAAAGGAGACATCAATAATGTATGTTACTTTTTTAGGTTTTGCAGGATAATTCCTCATACTCAAGACCTGTTTTTGGATAGCCATTGGAAGGACTTTACATTGGTGCCCATTTCTAGTACTATAGGACTCTTTCACTTTTATTTTATACATTCAAGGGATGTGGGCTTCACTGGCTAGGCCAGCATTCATTGCCCATCCCCAATTGTACTTGACGTGGTAGCCTTCTTGAACTGCTGCAGTCTCAATGATGTGGGCACACCCACAGTGCTGTTGGGGCAGGGGGGGGGGTGTTCCATGATTTTGACCCAGCAACATTGAAGGAATGGTGACATATATCCAAGTGAGGCTGGTACGTTGCATGGAGGGGAACTTCCAGGTGGTGGTGTTCTCTTGCATATGTTGCCCTTGTCCTTCTAGATGGTAGTGACAGTGGGTTTGGAAGATGCTGTTTAAGGAGCCTTGGTGAGTTCCTGCAGTGCATCTTGTGGATGGTATACACTATTATTCTGCATTGGTGCTGGAGAAAGTGAATGTTTGTGGAAGGGATATTAATCAAGCCTGCTGCTTTGTTGTGGATGATGTCAAACTTCAAGCTTCAGTTGGAGCTGCACTCATCAAGGCAAAGGGAGAATATTCTATCACACTTATGCCCTGTAGATTGTTGACAGGCTTTGGGGAGTTAACAGGTGTGTTACTGCTTCTGCTGGAATCCTGACCTCCGACCTGCTCTTGTAGCCACAGTATTTATATGGCTAGTTCAGTTCAGTTTCTGGTCAATGGTAACCCTTAGAATGTTGATAGTGGGGGATTCAGTAATGGTAATGCCACTGAATTTCAAGGGACAATAGTTAGATTCTCTCTTGTTAGTGATAGTCATTGCCTGGCACTTGTGTGACCAGAATGTTACTTGCCACTTGTCAGCCCAAACCTGGATATTAATTATCCAGGTCTTATTACACTTGGACATGGACTGCTTCAGTATCTGAGGAGTCATGAATGGTGCTGAACTTTCTACAATCATCAGCAAAACTCCCCACTTCTGACGTTTTGAAGGATGGAGGGAAAGTTGGGGAGTGGTACAGCAATGGAAAATTCTGCACCCACCCACATCAGGACCGCGAACTTCAGCCCCAAGTAGTGGATGAGCAGAAATTACCTCTAATTAAGTATTGGGATGACAACAATTGCCCTTGGTCCTAACCCCATATTCCCCAAAACTCTGGTCATTAGCTACTGACTCCATTCCTCTTTCTGGCAACAGTTTGAAATTAAACCAGGTGCTTCACAAATTTGGAATCATATTTGACCCAGGATGATCTTCTAACCACAAAGCCGTGTTATCAATAAGACTGCCTATTTCCACCTCTATAACGTCACCTACTTGGCCCTGCCATGCCTCCTCTGCTACTGAAAACCTCATTCATGAATTTGTTACCTCTGGACTTGACTATTCCAACACACTCCTGGCTGACTTCCTTCATTCAGCCCTCTGTAAACTTGAGGTCACACAAAACGGCATTGCTCAGATTGTTACTCATGCCAAGTCCCATTCACCCAGCACTGTTATACCCACTGCTCTTGGTTAAACAGCTTCTTAATTTTCAAATTCTCTTCCTTGTTTTCAAGACCTACTGTTGCCCCACTCTGTATCTTAATAATCTCTTGCTGCCCCTCAGAGTTATCTGCTCTCCTCTAATTCTGACCTCCTAAACTTCCCCAATTTTAATTGTTGCAACATTGGTGGTTATGTCTTCAGCTACCTTGGCCCTAAACACTGGAATTTTCGCCCTGAATATCTCTGCCTCTCTAATTATCTTATTTCCTTTAATATGTTCCTTAAAACTTACCTATTTGATAAAGCATTTAGTCATTTGCTCTAAAGTCACCTTATGTAGCTCGATGTTTAATTTTGCTTTGTAACACTCCTGTAAAGTGCATGGGACATTTTATTACTTTAAAGATGCTATATAAATACAAGTTGTTGTTAATATGCAATCAAGCTCTTTAAGTTGTATTACTATTTTTGATTCATTATTCAGTAGACAAAATAAATATATACTGCTCTTTTGAAGGCCCACAAATAAGATTATTTTAAAAACATAAACTGCTTGTAAACATCAATGCTTTAAGACACTTTTTGAAATGTACGTACTTAACCTCATGTTCTTATGTTATCATTCCTAATACATATAAACAATTCTCTTTTAAGTCCATATTTTGGTATGATACTCATTTACTCAATGAGCCACAGACATTCAGATGGAAAACTCCGATTGGATAATTTTCTTAAATGAATTATATCTTGTTCCAGAAAGTCGATCTTATGTTTGACCTAAATTGACCCAGGTTCAGGGAAAAACTGATTTAAAATATTTTACAGCTATCAAGAAGATAAAGCAGTAGTGTTAAAAATCCATGCTTCAATATAATGCCAGTTCCTAGCATGTGGAGTCTGAAAAATAATAAGGGAAGAAATTACTTCTCTAGTTTCAAATTGTCATGGTGACCGGCTGCAGATGAATGGGACATTTGAATATTTGGGGGAGACACTATTTTCTTTCAGGGGACTGTAAATGTTTGGTGTAGGACAAACATGTATAACGTTTCCTTTGTATCTGGTGAAGGATATAAAAGTTTATATGAAATGTTGATAAAAAGACAGCAAACATTTATTCCAATCTATTAACACACAAATGCTGGTATCTACCTTTCTGTACAGGAGTGTTGGAAGAAGCCCTGATGGTTCCAGTAACATTCTATTTCCTCTTCTGGTATCAACAAGGATGGGCACAGGTTTCTTGGGCACTGACATCTGAACGTCGACTACATTCGCTTGAACAAAGTTTTTCTTGGTGTGAAGTCCCATCATTGGCTTGTCAGATGGGATAGAGGATTTTATTCCTTCCACAGGGACTTTGTAAGGTTTCCCTGTGGAATGAAACAGATTATGTTCCTGAGTTGATGTAGGTTGCAGATTTCCTTTATGACCACCATCATTGTTCAGCAACGGCCCAGAAAGAGGTGCAGAATGATGGTTCCCCCATCCATTGTCTTGCTGAGAAGTGACACATCCCAGCTACCTGTGGAGCAATGAATGAATTTACAGAAAATTCCTAATTGGCTCTCCAACAACTGGAGGCACTGTCTGATGTAGCACTAAGCAATGTAAAGGTCCAAGTCTATGCTAAGTTAACTGATCTCAGCTATGGTGGTAGTTAGATCACTGCAATTGGTTCCTACATCCCTGGAGTAGAGGAAAAAAAAGTTAAGAAAAATCAGAAGTGCGGTAGGAACCTTGATTCCATCAGTAATAGTAACGCACAAAAATTGCAGCAATAACTAACAGTAATACTAAGAACACTGAGACTCTCCTCATAACCAACAGTAATAGAAAAACTTACCAATAGTTTATATGTAATTGGCAGCCATAGAGGTTTACAGCATGGTTGTCCATGCCACCCAATTTTTAACCACTAAGCTAGCCCCAATTGCCCACGTTTGGCCCATATTCCTCTATACCCTCTTACCCATGTAACTGTCTAAATGCTTTTTAAAATACAAAATTGTACCCGTCTCTACTACTACCTCTGGAAGCTCATTCCAGATACTCACCACCCTGTGTGTGAAAAAATTGCGCCTCTGGACCTTTATGTATCTCTCTCCTCTCACCTTAAAACTATGCCCTCTAGTTTTAGACTCCCCTACCTTATGAAAAGATGTTGACTATCTAGCTGATTTATGCCCCTCATTATTTTATAGACCTCTATAAGATCACCACTCAGCCTCCTACGCTCCAGGGAAAAAAGTCCTAGTTGATCCAGCCTCTCCTTATAACTCAAACTATCAAATCCCGGTAGTATCCTAGTAAATCTTTTCTGCACTCTTTCTAGTTTAATAACATCATTTCTATAATAAGGTGACCAGAACTGATTTGATTTAATTTGTCACATGTATTGGTATACAGTGAACAGTATTGCTCCTTGCGCACTATACAGACAACGCAAAACGTTCATAGAAAAGGAAACGAGAGAGTGCAGAATGTAGTGTCATAGCTGGGTGTAGAGAAAGATCAACGTAATGTGAGGTAGGCCCATTCAAAATTCTGATGGCAGCAGGGAAGAAGCTGTTCTTGAATCAGTTGGTACGTATCCTCAGATTTTGTATCTTTTTCACGATGGAAGAAGGTGGAAGAGAGTATGTCTGGCGTGTGTGGGGTCCTTAATTATGCTGGCTGCTTTTCTGAGGCAGTGGGAAATGTAGACAGTGTCAATGGGTGGGAGGCTGGTTTGACTGATGGACTGGCCTTTATTCACGACCCTTTGTAGTTTCTTGCGGTCTTGGTCAGAGCAGAAGCCATACCAAGCTCTGATACAACCAGAAAGAATGCTTTCTATGGTGCATCTGTAAAAATTGGTGAGGGTTGTAGTGGGCATACCAAATTTCCTTAGTCTTCTGAGAATGTAGTGGCGTTGCTGGGCTTTCTTAACTATAGTGTTGGCATTGGGGGACCAGGGCAGATTGTTGGTGATCTGGATACCTAAAAACTTGAAGCTCTCGACCATTTCGACTTCAAAGAACAAAGAAAATTACAGCACGGGAACAGGCCCTTCAGCCCTCCATGCTGCTTGACTTAACTAAAACCTCTTACCCTTTTACTTGGCAGCGAGTTCCAGGCGCCCACCTGGCACTTTGTCCCCACTGATGTAGACAGGGGCATGTTCTCCACTACGCCTCCTGAAGTCAATGACTATCTCTTTGGTTTTGTTGACATTGAAGAGAGATTATTGTTGCCGCACCAGTTCGCCAGATTCTCTATCTCATTCCTGTGCTCGTCTCGTCATTGTTTGAGGTCTGACCCACTACGGTGGTGTCATCAGCAAACTTGAAAATAGAGTTGGAGGGGAATTTGGCCGCAGTCATAGGTGTATATGGAGGATAGTAAGGGGCTGAGGACACAGCCTTATTCCAAGTGTGGCCTTACTAACTTCAACAAGAAGTCCCAACTCCTGTATTCAATGTTCTGACCAATGAAACCAAGCATGCAGAATGCCTTCTTCACCAAATGTGACTCCACTTTCATAAGAACATAAGAACTAGGAGGAGGAGTAGGCTATCTGGCCCCTCGAGCCTGCTCCGCCATTCAATAAGATCATGGCTGATCTTTTCGTGGACTCAGCTCCACTTACCCGCCCGCTCACCATAACTCTTAATTCCTTTACTGTTCAAAAATTTATCTATCCTTGTCTTAAAAACATTCAATGAGGTAGCCTCAACTGCTTCACTGGGCAGGGAATTCCATAGATTCACAACCCTTTGTGTGAAGAAGTTCCTCCTCAACTCAGTCCTAAATCTACTCCCCCTTATTTTGAGGCCATGCCCCCTAGTTCTAGTTTCACCCACCAGTGGAAACAACTTCCCTGCTTCTATCCTATCTATTCCCTTCATTATCTTATATGTTTCTATAAGATCTCCCCTCATTCTTCTGAATTCCAATGAGTATAGCCCCAGTCTACTCAGTCTCTCCTCATAAGCCAACCTTCTCAACTCCAGAATCAACCTAGTGAATCTCCTCTGCACCCCCTCCAGTGCCAGTATGCCCTTTCTCAAGTAAGGAGACCAAAACTGTACACAGTACTCCAGGTGTGGCCTCACCAGCACCCTATACAGCTGCAACATAACCTCGCTGTTTTTAAACTCCATCCCTCTAGCGATAAAGGACAAAATTCCATTTGCCTTCTTAATTACCTGCTGCACCTGCAAACCAACTCTTTGTCATTCTTGCACAAGGACACCCAGGTTCCTTTGCACAGCAGCATGCTGCAATTTTTTACCATTTAAATAATAGTCCATTTTGCTGTTATTCCTACCAAAATGGATGACCTCACATTTACCAACATTGTACTCCATCTGCCAGACCCTCGCCCACTCACTAAGACTATCTATATCCCTTCGCAGACCTTCAGTGTCCTCCGCACACTTTGCTCTGCCACTCATCTTAGTGTCATCTGTGAATTTTGACACATTACACTTGGTCCCCAACTCCAAATCATCTATGTAAATCGTAAACAATTGCGGTCCCAACACTGATCCCTGAGGCACACCACTAGTCACTGATCGCCAACCAGAAAAACATCCATTTACCCCCACTCTTTGCTTTCTGTTAGTTAACCAATCCTCTATCCATGCTAATACATCTGCAAAAAAAAATATTGGTCTCCACATCCAACCCACTTCCCTGTTGCCTCTGAGCCCCAGCCCTCCTGACCCTCAGTTTGCTTAACTCTAGTCTCCAATGCCCCTGATTCAACCTCTTTCTTTCCCTACCTGAGCTCTACTCTGGTCTCCACTTATTTCCCCATTCCCAAGCTCCTTCTCTTTTACCTCCTGGAGTCTGCTTGAGCCGGCTCTGATCGCACTTCATGATCACTCTTGCCCCAACCATCTGCTGACCGTCATTCTCCCTCTTTCTGTCCAACACCCCAATGACCTGACTCTACCCCATTTCCTCTTCCTTACCAGATTCCTCCACTCTTTTAAAAGCAAGTTTTTGAGACTAAAGTCACAAATCAGCCATGATCTTACTGAATAGCAGGAAAGGCTCAAGAGGCTAAATACAAGAGACAGAAGGAGGAGTACACCACCAAGCCTTTTTAAGTCTGCCCTGCCACTCAATACGATCATGGCTGATCTATGCCGGCATCAACTCCTTATTTGTGTAATTTCCCATAGCCCTCTATTTCTCAATCTATCAAATATTTATCCACCTCCATTTTAAATACTTCTAATGATCCAGCCTCCACCACTTTTGGGGTAGAGAATTCCAGAGATTCACCATTCTCTGCGAGACAAAATTTCCTCTCATTTTAGTTTCAAATGACCAGCCTTTATCTTGTCACTTTGTCCCATTGTTCGACTCTTCCACTAGTGAAACATCTCACCATCTACCTTGTCAAGCCCCCTCAGGATCTTATATGTTTGAATAAGGTCACTCTTCTAAACTCCAAGGAATATAGACCCAGACTATTTAGTCTCTCTTGATAGGACAACCTTCTCATCCCTGGAATTAGCCTGGTGAATCTCCTTTGCATTGCCTCCAATGTGACTATGTCCTTTTTTAGGTAAGGGTACCAAAACTGTACGCAGTATTCCAGGTGAGGCCTCACCAACACCCTGTACAATTACAACAAAACCTCTCTATAAAGGCCAAAATGCCATTTGCCTTCTTAACTACTTGTTGGACCTGTCTGCTAGCTTTTTGTGATTCATGCACTAGAACACCTAGATCCTTCTGTACTTCACTCACCTGCAGTCTCTCTCCACTTAAACAATAATCTGCCTTTTGATTCCTCCTACCAAAGTACATGGCCTCAAACTACTTTCCCACATTAAACTCCATTTTCACCTAGTCACCCATCTATCTATATCCCATTGCAAAATCATAATGGGATTCTGTTCCTCACTGACCCCCATTCCCTTTCTTTCACCCACACCTTCATTGCCTATCTTTCCATTAACTCTGATCCTTTATATCTGTTCCAACATCCCCTAAAAGTCATGTGCTGTGGATAAGCTTGCGGAACAACCCCCAACTTGCATATAGCATCCACACAATGCTTCCATTTCAAAGTGAGTTGAACCTTCTGAAAGAAAAACTGAAGTACCTGGAAGTATGTGTTGAATGTCACACAGAAAACTGAAGTGTTTATTTGAGATTCTACAGTTAGATATTTGAAGGTATAAAATATTTTGCAATATTTTACAAGAGGCTTACTTTCTGGAAGCTTTGGTTCCTTGGAATGCTTCAGTAGATGATGTTTTGGGCAAGGAGGCTCAACTTTGGGTAAGCCCATTGTTTTGTGTGCTGATTTCTTACTATCCCAGTCTCTTTGTGCAACTTTCCGTTGCGGTGAGTGATACCTGGCAAAAAAGAATCAAAAGCTTTCTAAATATTTTTGAGCATTTTCACATGAACAAAGCAACAAGCTGTTGTTTTGGAACAAGCAATGCATGTTTTACTTTAAAAAAGTAAAACCCAGTTCATAGGTAGAACTAGTAATTTCAATCCAAGGTTCTTGAAGTTTAAAAATAGAATGCTGCACTGCAAGAAACAAAGTTATATTTAAATCATACAATACTTTCTTTTGGATTGCTTTATACAGAAATTCATTTTGTGATCCCAGTATGAATATTTGTTTACAAATTGCCCAGGGACTTCTAAGCCGCCTTCTTTTAAACTTATGTTCTATTGGCTGTTGTCACATACATATTAAGATGTTTTATTGCTTATTGTCCAGACACTGACCTCCCCTCCCCACCTCCTGCCAAATCTGCACCATGATTTCCTCATAAGAATCTTTCTATACTGGATGTCCAAAGGATGGATGTCAGACAGGTCAGGTTGCACCAGAGGCACACTACATCCACCTTTATACAGTGAAATGTTACTTGCCACATGTCAACCCAAGCCTGGATATTGACCAGGCCTTGCTGCATTTGGACATGGACTGTTTCAGTATCTGAGGAGTTGTCCCTATTTTTGACCATATGGTAGAAGGAAGGTCTTTGATGAAAGCTGCTAAAGATAGTGGGGCCTATCCTTGGGACCAGTTCTGGGGGAGGTGGGACCTGTACAAACTGGATGGGTTACACCAGGGCAGGGTCGGGACTGATGTCCTTGAGGGGCTACATGCTAGAGTTGTTTGGGAGGGTTTAAACTAATATGGCAGGGGGATGGGAACATTTGCAAGGATTCAGAGCAGAGGAAATGAAGAACAGGAGGAAAAGACAGTCAGGAGAATAAGGAAAGTGATAGGCAGAGAAATCAAGGGCCAGAGTCAGTTAAGGACAGAGTAAAAAGTAATAGGAACGGGAAAAGAAATATTAAGAGTGCCCATCTTAAGGTTTTCTACCTCAATGCTCAGAGCATTTGAAACAAAATGGAAAGGGGGGCGGGGGGGGAGGGAGAGAGGGGTACGTGGGAAGAGGTGGGAGAACTTCTCCCTCTCCCTGTCCAAATCTTTCTCCCTCGATCCCCCTCCCTCTCCCTCCTTGTCCCCCTCCCCTCTCCCTCCCCCTCTCCCCGTGTCCCTCTCCACCCGTCCCCCTCCAACTCCTCCCTTTCCCTCTCCCCTCCAGCGCCCTTCCTCCTCCCCCATTCCCCTCCCTCGCTCCGGTCTTCCTCCCTCCCTCCGCGTCCCCCTGTCCCCCACCCTCCCTCCCTCTCTCCCCCCCATCCCCCTCCCTCTCTCCCCCCCAATCCCCTTCCCTCTCTCCCCCACGCCCCCTCCCTCTCTTCCCCCCGTCGCCCTCCCTCTATCCCCCCCGTTCGCCCTCCCTCCCTCTCTCTCTCCCCACGTCCCACTCCCTCCCTCCGTCCCCCTCCCTCCCTCTCTCCCCCCGTCCCCCTCCCTCCCCCTCTCCTCCCCGTCCCCCTCGTTCTCACCCCCGTGTCCCCCTCGTCCCCCTCGTTCTCTCCCCCACGTCCCCCTCGTTCTCTCCCCCGCGTCCCCCTCGTTCTCTCCCCCCGCGTCCCCCTCGTTCTCTCCCCGCGTCCCCCTCGTTCTCTTCCCCCGCGTCCCCCTCGTTCTCTCCCCCGCGTCCCCCTCTGTTCTCTCCCCCGGTCCCCCTCGTTCTCTCCCCCGCGTCCCCCTCGTTCTCTCCCCGCGTCCCCCTCGTTCTCTCCCCCGCGTCCCCCTCGTTCTCTCCCCCGCGTCCCCCTCGTTCTCTCCCCCGCGTCCCCTCGTCTCTCCCCCGCGTCCCCCTCGTTCTCTTCCCCCGCGTCCCCCTTGCCCCCTCCGTCTGTTCCCCCTCCCTCCCTGTACCTCCCCCCTCTGTCCCCCTCCCCCTATACCACTCCTTCTCCCACTCCCCCTTCCCTCTCCTCCCTCTCTCCCTACCGTCTCCCTCTCCTCCCTCCCTGCCCCACCGCCCCCCTCCCCTCCCTGCCCAGCCGCCCCCTCCCTCCCTGCCCCGCCGCCCCTCCTCCCTGCCCCCGCCGCCCCCCTCCCTCCCTGCCCCGCCGCCCCCCTCCCTCCCTGCCCCGCCGCCCCCCTCCCTCCCTGCCCCGCCGCCACCCTCCCTCCCTGCCCCGCCGCCCCCCTCCCTCCCCTGCCCCGCCGCCCCCCTCCCTCCCTGCCCCGCCGCCTCCCTCCCTCCCTGCCCCCGCCGCCCCCTCCCTCCCTGCCCCGCCGCCCCCCTCCCTCCCTGCCCCGCCGCCCGCCTCCCTCCCTGCCCCGCCGCCCGCCTCCCTCCCTGCCCCGCCGCCCCCTCCCTCCCTGCCCCGCCGCCCCCTCCCTCCCTGCCCCGCCGCCCCCTCCCTCCCTGCCCGCCGCCCCCTCCCTCCCTCCCTGCCCGCCATCCCCCTCCCCTCCCTGCCCCGCAGCCCCCCTCCCTCCCTGCCCCGCCACCCGCCTCCCTCCCTGCCCTGCCGCCCCCTCCCTCCCTGCCCCGCCGTCCCCCTCCCCTCCCTGTCCCGCCGTCCCCCTCCCTTTCCCCCTCCCTCTCTCCCCCCCCATCCTCCTCCCTCTCTCCCCCCCCCTCCCTGCCCCGCCGTCCCCCTCCCTTTCCCCTCCCTCCTCTCCCCCCACCCATCCTCCTCCCTCTCTCCCCCCCTCCGTCCCCCTCCCTCTCTCCAGTCCATCCCCCTCCTTCTCTCCGCCCACCCGTCCCCCTCCCTCTCTCCCACCATCTCCCTCACTCTCTCCCCCCACCTCCGTCCCCCTCCCTCTCTCCCCCCTGTCCCCTTCTCTCTCCCCCCACTGTCCCCCTCCCTCTCCCCCATCGTCCCCCTCCCTCTCCCCCACCGTCCCCCTCCCTCTCCCCCACCGTCCCCCTCCCTCTCCCCCACCGTCCCTCCCTCCCCTCTCCCACCCTCCGTCCCCCTCCCTCCCTCCACCCCTGTCCCCCTCCCTCTCTCCACCCCCCTGTCCCCCTCCCTCTCTCCCACCCCTGTCCCCCTCCCCTCTCTCCCCCTCCTTCTCTCCCCCCCGTCCCCCTCCACCCCCTGTCCCCCTCCCTCTCTCCCCCCTCCCTCTCTCCCCCCATCCCCCTCCCTCTCTCCCCGCCCCGTCTCGCCCCGTCCCCCTCCCGCCCCGTCCCCCCTCCCCCTCCCCCTCTCGCCCCGTCCCCCTCCCTCTCTCGCCCTGTCCCCCTCCCTCTCGCCCCGTCCCCTCCCCCTCTCGCCCCGTCCCCCTCCCTCTCTCGCCCCGTCCGCCTCCCTTTCTCGCCCCGTCCCCCTCCCTCTCTCGCCCCATCCCCCTCCCTCTCGACCCGCCCCCGTCCCCCTCCCCTCTCTGCCCCAACGTCCCTCTCCCTCTCTGCCCCACCGTCCCCCTCTCCCCCATCCCCCTCCCTCTCTCCCCCCCGTCCCCCTCCCCCCCTTTCCCCTCCCCTCTCCCCCCTCCCTTTCCCCCCTCCCTCTCCCTCTTCCCCCCCCTCTCTCCCTGTCACCCCTCTCCCCCCGACCACACCTCCCCCTCCCCCGACTACCCCTCCCCCTCCCGGACCACCCCTCCTCCGCCCCCCCCTCCTCCTCGTCCCCCCTCCCCCTCGTCCCCCCCTCCCCCCTCGTCCCCCCTCGCCCCCCCCGTCCCCCCGCCCCCATCCCCCATCCCCTGTGCCCCTCACCCGTCCCCCCTCCCCCGTCCCCCCCGCCGTCCCCCTCTCCCTCTCCCCCCTTCCCCTCCCTGTCCCCCGTTCCCCCCCCCGTGTCCTGCCCCCTCCCCCCCTGTCCTCCCCTCCCCCCTCCCCGTGTCCTCCCCTCCCCCTCCCCCCGTCCCCCCTCCCCCACCCCCGTCCCCCCTCCCCCGCCCCCCGTGTCCTCCCCTCCCCCATCTCCGTCCTACCTCCCCTGCCCCCATCTCCCCCATCCCCCCTCTCCCCCGTCCCCCCGGTCTCCCCCATCCCCCTCCTCCCCCCGTCTCCCCCATCCCCCCTGTCTCCCGCATCCCCCCCTCTCCCCATCCCCATTCTCCCCCATCCCCATTCTCCCCGTCTCCCCCATCTCCCCATCCCCCCCGTCTCCCCAATCCCCCCGCGTCCCCTGTCCCCCCGTCTCCCCCATCCCCCCCGTCTCCCCCATCCCCCCCGTCTCCCCCATCCCCCCCCGTCTCCCCCATCCCCCCCGTCTCCCCCATCCCCCCCCCCCGTCTCCCCCATCCCCCCCCCCCGTCTCCCCCATCCCCCCCGTCTCCCCCATCACCCCCCTTCTCCCCATCCCCTCATCTCCCCCATCGCCCCCCGTCTCCCCATTTCCCCCCCGTCTCCCCCATCCCCCCCCGTCTCCCCATTTCCCCCCCGTCTCCCCCATCCCCCCCCCGTCTCCCCCATCCCCCCGTCTCCCCCCATCCCCCCCGTCTCCCCCCATCCCCCCCGTTCTCCCCCCATCCCCCCCG